>NC_138554.1:70444195-70857253 GCF_964273705.1 Natrix helvetica | reverse complement strand
TAAAAAATGAACCACTGGAAACCTTTTTTTTTAAATGAATGGATCTGAAACGTTAATACATTGCTTTCTTTCAATACTTCATTGCAAATTTATTTTAAAAAATCATTAAATTTTATTTTTGGAGATTTTCTGTCAGATGTCAAGGAAGTGGAAAATATACATGAGATAACCTCTGAAAACATTAAGACATTTATTTTTAGTATACCTGCTCAGGTTCAGACAAAGTTGGTATAAATTTAGTTACCATTTCCATTTATTCCTGATTACCTGTTGATCATTATCACTAGAATGTCAATATCATCTCCCCCTTACCCATAATTGTCATTTACAACTTTTTAAAAAAATTGCTTACTGAATTACCATTTTTTTTCTGTTCAATCATGTCTGATTCTCAGACTCTACCTGGACAAGTCCCTGCAGGGTTGTTGTTTTTTCCAGGAGATTTTTCATTCCTAGAGCTGAAATAAAGTGACCAGCCCAAGGTCATCCAGCTGGTTTTGTGCCCAAGGAAGGACTAAAACTCCCCTGGATTATAGCTTGATTAACCATTACACCAGTGGCTTTCTAATTACCAATAGCATATTATAAATGCAACAGTATATAACACAGTCCAGGAGCTGTTAGTCATTGACTGTCAAATTTAGGGTGTTAGCTAGATTACCAAAGTTTATTGCAGCAATATTCACTTTTGTGATATTCTTGATAAGTACAGTAATAGTCATTCCTGCTTCCCAAAGACAATTTAAAATACATTTTAGCTGACTGTAAATCTGATCTTACTAGTGAAAAAGCTTTATGTAATTTCAAATATCTTTTGTTAATTGTGTTATAATAAATGTAATTGTATTGCCATATTTTCTCCTATTTGTTTATTATTATTAGTTTAACAAAAAGCAATCTGGATTGTCAGCAACACTTGCCAAGAATTTACCTGGTCTCTTGGATCAGAAAAAACTTGTACTTTGGTATGAGTTTGGTATATCAGACTTTGAAATTGTCCAATTCTTATTTCATCTAGAAAGTTGCCTCTGAGCCTTTTATTCCACCCCCCTTCAAATGATCTTAATCTCAGTTCAGAAAGGATGCGTGTATTTATGAGAGCTCTATGAACTATAATTTAGAAACTTTCTCAGAATACTTTTGAAACCACTGAGATAACTTTATTAAATTAACTTGCTTTCAAAAATTAAAAAAAGAAAAGAAACTATATTGCTGTTATTTTCATAATTTAAGTTTGACAAAACTGAGGGCATGTTTCCATTCATTTTCATTTATTCTCTACTTTTGCTTTCAAGAACAACAAGCAAAATACTGGTAAAGAAAATTTATCATATGTTATTCAATTATTTTTTAAATATAACCTAAAGCAAGTTTTGACTTCTACTTGTACACTTCAACAGCTCCATATTCTATAAACTTCCTTTATGATTGAATGCAAAGTTTTGTTTCTTATCATTTTCAGAATGAGTTCTAAAAAGATAACTGATAACCACAAGAGGGCTATAATCAGCATATAAATTGAATATTATGCAATATTGTTTTGTGCAACAAAACTTTCCTTGACCTTCACATTTCAGCATGGAATAAACTGGTGAAGAAAGATGAATGTTCTTGAGGAAGGTCTTTATGCTTGAAGTTATGTTCTATAATCTGAATAGAACAACATATATTTCAGGAAAGTTCAGGATTTGGGGGGGGGGTCCTGCTTTTGCTATACTGAACTCTAGTCAGAACTGATAACGTGACAAATATAACATTGACATAATTATAATCATGATTGCTCCTACAAAAGATAAATCATCATAATTTGAACATTTGTAAGTTCTAGTTGAAAGAAATAATGAGTTGCTGGATTATTGGCCACTTTCTGGGCAATGGCATAACAAATATTAACCATGTGATTCTTTAAGCCAATTGGACTGTGCATCACAGTTGAAGCATGTCACAGTTGCCTTTGGAGCCTGTTTTAAGCAGAAACAGTACAAACCTCTAGAACTCACACAATGTCAAGAAACCACAGTTCATTCCATCTGTCTTAGAGAGAGTTCTGTGGTAACTGGATGCAGTGTCTGCCCATCAGATGGTCTATCAAGTTCCCTGTTTCTGACTGCTTCATAGAGTAAAACCACTGGAGTAAAATCACTTCCAATCACCTTTTAAAAGGAGAGAATGAGTCATTTTTCTTTGTTTTCATTGCAAACCCTTCTCAGGCAAGCTGGGGTAGAGTAGGGGGGAGTTGCAATTTGGTAAGTGCTACACTGACCATATATACCAAGGATACCATACAGTGGGAAATCATGCCATTTATCAGCAGGAATGTCTGCTCTTAAACCATACATGCTTCTCTGCATGTCTTTTTCTGCAAACAGAACATCTGAGTCAACAGGTTTTCAGAACTGGAAACTCTGAGAGAGTTGCCTTAATTGTTTATATTGCTCCAACAAACTTTTAAACAAAAATGTTCAGAGTGCCTATGCATATTTTTACTACCATATGTTGAGCTAAGCAAAACAATGAGATTCCTTGCAAGCTGCCTTGATATCACTGAAAAGTGCTTTCACTAAGGAACAGCATTAATTTTCAGAAAGTTTTAAGTTGTGATTCTTTAATTTCTCATTATTGGTAAGTCTGAATATATGACTGTTTGGGCACAAGAACACATATGAACGTGTGTGTGTGTGTGTGTGTGTGTGTGTGTACAAAGGTTAAACATAATAATGTTAAAGATAAAGATAATTCATATAAAGATAATTCATACATTGAATGGTAAAGTTTATGTTTATCATTTAATAGCAGCTGAAATAATTACCTGTTTGCAGGAGTTGAAAATAAGTTGAAAAATAAGTATCGGTAGTTGAAAATGCACCCCATCAAAGTTGCACTCTTTGGCAGAGAACTCTTAGGACTACCATCTTTCTTTGCTTTGTTTTTCCCCCCACTGTGCAAAAGTCAGCATTACAATTTGGATTGCCTACAACTATTTGCCCCACTTAGTACTAGGTTTTCTGAAAGTAGTTGTTAACACTTTTACTGCCCTGAACATTTGCTAGGAACTGAGTAACAAATATTTTTCCTCATCTTGACAGATTTTACAGTGAGTTAATTTAGAAACTGATTGCAACTGTTTTTCTTTACTTACACCATTTTAAAGAACACTCCTAGCCCATTTGCCTATTTACTATCTCATTCTGGTTAGAACTGATCAGTTCTTTTCTCAAGTAGGGAAAGAAGTACTCACCTCTTAATATTGAAACCCAAATGTTAGATGCTTGTACTTCACTTGTTGGCTAGTTTGATAAGTATAAATAAAACATCTGCAATCAAGGCTGAATTCTAGAGATCCACATTCCTTCACACTTTTGCCCTCTACTTTCCCACCACTTTGTCTAGAATGTAACAACTACAAAGAAAAGTTAATTGCAATTCTAACAACATTGTGCTTCCCTCTTCACCCCCACTTTCAATAGTACCCACCTGATTCTGCAAACGTTATGATCTCAGATGTTTGATCCATCAATTCATTCTTTTCTGTTCTTCTTCCAATGTCATTCTCTATTTCCACATTGCCATCCTCTCTCACTTTTCCGACGTGGAGTTTCTTGATAGCATTTAAAAGTGCAGCTTTGGGCACTGACTGAGTGATGTTAGGTCTGTCTCTCAAGTGCAACATGTTCAGGATATGCTTCTTTACAGCTTCCACCATCTCAGGCTGGGAACTGGGCACATTCTTGGAGAGAGTGCCAAGGGCACAGGATGGGCAATCAGAAACTAAACTATGCCCCTCCAATCCTGAGGCTGGAAAACTCTGTGCTATAATCCAGCAAAATAACAACACCAATCCTCTAGTCAGAAGCAAAGGCATCCTTGTAGCAAAAGTTGTTGTGATTCCTTTTTAAAAAGGCAAGGCTTTTCTTCCCCCACAATTACTTCTTCACTCAATTGGATTTTTCCCCTTTCTGATTCCTCTTTTCTCTTCAGGAAGAACAAAAAGTTTTCGGTGAAGTTTGGTTTGGAAGGTCCCTCTTTGAATTCACTAAGTGCAAATGATGTCTTTGACTGTCAGTGAGAGAAGTCTGACTCTGTCGCGCTGTAGGCAAAGCACACGCTGAGAAATAGGCAGAGAGAAATGAGGGAGGAGGACAGCCTAAGTGAGTTGAATGAGAGAGGGAGGGAGTTTTGTCTATGAGTAAAGCTCTGATTGAGAAGGCGGAGGAACAGCTTAAGCCTTCCTTATGCTCATTGCACTCTAGCACATATTTCTCATTTATATTGGCATTCTGTCTTATGATCTGACCACTTTTGCCTTTGAAATCATTCCCCCTCCCATAGTTTGCCTGGTGGTTTCCTGTCTCCCCTCCCTCCCTCCCTCCCCTCCACCCAATTAGACATCTCTGGATGTTTTCCCCTTTTCCTATCTTTTTCACAAAGTGCCTCAAACCAATTTAATAAGGTAGAACTGAAATGAGAAGGCTATTTATTGATATCCTTGGAATACATCTGAACACACCCAAGGGAGATGTCCAACTGCTTCCTACTTCATATTCTGTCCACAATAAGACTTGGGCAGCTTTACTAAATATGTGGACTTGTTAAAATTTGAAGTCCTTTCTCATCTGTTGTAACACTTTTAAGATTAATCCATGCTTATGGCTTGGAGAGAACTGAACTAAAAATTACTAAAGTTGGAAATGTTAACGAGTTGACAAAGTCATATTATTTAAAACTACATCCTTTTCACTTGATTTAATGGAAATTACTCTTTTTTTTCTGGTACATGTTGAAACCCTGCGATTTTTTTAAAAAAAACATTGCTCTGTTAAGAGGCAAATATTTGTTTACTGTAAATGGATTGTCATTAATTTCTGCAGCTGTAAGTTTGTATTGAGGCAAGGATGATATTCCATACCTTTGTTATATTTTGGTCAGATAATAAACCATGTTTGAGACCTCAGTTGTTGTTTTTTGTCCCATTTAATTTATATTATCTTAATTATTTGAATCATAAATCATATAGTTCTACCCATGAATTTACCACTTTGCATAATTTTCTCACACTGCAATATAAGACTTAGTCTTTTAGAAATACATCAAATAATAGAATAGATCCTATGATCTACAAGACAAGTAGACAATCCAAGGGACAATAATAGCACAAATATATTGTTAATAAAATAATTAAAATGTACTAAAGGTTGTACTTTTGTATATTTTTATATAACTTTTTAACAATAAAAGCAACATTCATTTCCTTTACATATGCTGCTTAGATCTCTCTTGTTATATAAATACTATCATTTGAGAAACTATTTTTTTAAAGAAATCTATTGTCACTTCTTGTGTCATCACTTTCATTCTGGATTGCTCGCTTTTTGTTAATAGGCTAAAAGCTTACATTTGAATGTTAAATCTAATAGTGGTAATAGACATGTAATAGAACATTTCTGTAATGATAAGGAAGGCATATGCCATATATGATTTTTTGATTTTTCAGGATAAAACTTTAGGACTGTCAATGAGGGAATATAACAATTATATTTTGCCTTTCTGGCTCCCAGACTCTTAATGATCTCTGCCATAGAAACTTAACAAAATCTCAAAACTCTCTGTAACGATAGTCAGATCACAGAGCTTTGTACTATTCTGTACATTTACTTAAAAGTCATTCTTAATGTTGTGGGATAGAGTTGAAACTAGATTGGCCAATGCCACACAACATCAGCATTGCAGTGGTTTTCCTGTGTGAGACATACTTCATGACAATTACCTAATGGAAATTCCTATTCGCTTGGCATGACAAAATATTGCCTATAATCTATATCTACATTTAAAAAGAAAGAAAACCCACCTTTTCAGAAATAAAAATTTTATTAGATATTATTTTGTTCCAAGAGCATTGGGGCTTTTACTTACTCATTTAAAAGAAAAATGAATGATAGTTTCTGATCTGCCCCTAATGCATTTTTGAATTTATTTTCTCTTGTCTTTTCTCCGTTATTTTTTTTAAAAGATTAGAGACACTAGTGCTGAAAAGAATACTTAATATTTACTTAAAATAATAAATCTAGAAGAATTATATAATGTATTGCAACTCAATAGCTAGCCTTCATATGTGTAAATATCATAAGCACATACAACATGCTTATTTAAGGATAGCACTAACTTTGCAATTTTATCCACTTTTACTTTATTTAACTTCTTTGTTGCTGCCTTCAACATTCTTATTAGTATTGTTATTATCATTGCAAATTATCTTAAGAAACAGGAGAGACGTAACAAGAATTTATTCAGCCAGAAGAAACCCTCAAAGTAAAATGAATTATTAATTTGGACTGGGAATTTGGGACAACTGATTTTTTTTTAAAAAAATCAAAAACCTGTGTAGCATTCCATTTTAATATGTAAAACTCATTGACTCCCAGAATAAGAGAAACTGTAGTTCTCTAACTTCAAGTCTAAAAATGTCAAGGGATCCTTGACTGCTGGTGAGTAAATGGGCATGCAGTGTTGCAGAAAGTGGTTTGCTCTAGAATTTATTTAAACTTTGATTTAGCATGTAGCTCTAGGATTTTTCTGAAGGGCAAAAATGAATATGCCAAGCTTTTTTTAAATCAATATTGTTTTAATGCAAATAAAAATATTCAGAGCATCATGATCCTTGTCAGAAGAAAAATACACTAGCAGAGAGGTTTGGGAGGGCCATGAAATAAAATGGAGTTGAATAACAAGCAAGATGCTTGAGACACATTTGGAATACTGTTTCTAATTTAGAAACAAATTAGAATTGCCTATTCCTAATCCAGTATGCACACAATTTCTTCAAAAACACAATTTAGGGAAGTTAACTATATTGAAATTGTTAGATTGGGTAATGGATAAGCACACTCAGGCTTAACAGTAACAACAGCTCGTTATTAAGCACAAGTGACAACAATCCAGCGAAGGTTGAGTCTGACAGCAGCCCTTTTATAGGGAGCTGTCAGACCTTTCGACCAATAGGATTAAACCTCTGTTCCCACCAGAACAGAGGACCTTGGTGGAAACCACTGTAGTCAGAACAAATATCTAACACCCCTCCCCTCTTGGATGGAACAATCCTACTTGTTACATAGTCATGCAGGTTGGCGGGCTTTTGGGTAGCTCTGCCTGACCTGTGCAGTTCAGTAGGAGGGGTTTCCATGGACAAGTTGGACGGACCTGTTTGCTCCACAGCTCCGCTTGGTGGAAGCTCCTGGAACCTTTCACAGGCCGCGGCTGGAGCTTCTAGAGCCGGTTCGCTCGGAGCTCGCTGCGGGCCTGCAACATAACCAGATAAGTTTCCCGGTACCCTCGGGCTTGAGCTGGCTGTGGCAGGAGTAAGTGTTTGCTCTGTTTGGATAGGGCTTTGGCTAACTCATGCAGGAGTTACCTCTGGTTGTCTAAGAGTGGAGTTAGAGAGGCAGCCACAGAGTTGGTCAATAAGCCTTCTCCAATTCCTACCGTCCTTGAGCTCTAGGAAGTAAGAACGAGGGCTGGTGATGCCTATCACTGTGGCAGGAATCTACAGAGTTCCCCTGGCATAGCTGTGGGCATATACTGAATCCCCTATGCTAAATGTCCGAATCTTGCTTGAATCTGGGGGCGATGAGGCAGAATAATTGGGGTGTAGCCAGTCTAAGTGGAACCTTAGCCAGCGACACATGAGGAGCTCGGAGGGACTTCCCCCTGTAGTGGCACTGGCTGTGATGTGCTGAATTAGCAAATAGTGGAACAGTCCAGGGGCGATACCAAAGGCGAATTGCAGGCGGTGACATTTGAATGTACCCCTGTGCGTCACAATGGTTTGGGCCTCTACTGTAGTGCCATCTACAGACAATTGTTGGTTTGCCTGAGCCATGTCCAATTTTGCGAAAAATATTCCAGGGCCTAATGAATGAAGGAGGTGCTGTACAATGGGTACAGGGTAGGCGGTTTGTTGTAGCACTTTATTTATTGTGTACTTGTAGTCCGCGCAGATGTGGACAGACCCGTCAGATTTGACAGGAGTCACTATAGGGGTCTCCCAGCGTGCGTGATTAGCCAGGGCTTTAGGATTCCCTGGCCTACGAGCTTGTCAATTTCCCTGTCAATTTTGGGGCGGAGAGCAAAAGGTACTCTCCTGGGTTTTAGCCTTATTGGGGCTGTGTTGGGGTTCAAACTAAAGGAAATTGGAGTCCCCACATACTTACCCAGACCGGTGCCAAAGACGTCCTCAAACTCCTTAAAGATGGCTTCAGCGCCGTTGTCTTTCAAGGCATTGATACCGGTCACCTTTAGGCCCAGGGCTTGGAACCAATCTAGCCCTAGGAGGCTCTACAGGTTGCCGCTGACCGCTGTCATGGGAGTTTCCCGCTGAACTGTTTGAACTTCACCTGGAAGGTGCCTTGGCTCACGATGGGCACCCAGTTTCCCTGGTAATCGCGTAGGCAGATGTCAGGGGTGCGAAGATGCTGCTTCTTTAGGCTAGGGATAGCCTGCTTTAGGGTAGTATGATGGTCAGCGATGACCCGATGTCGATCTCCCTCTCACATGGAGAGTCCTCGATGAGGACTGTGACCTCCAGCTTTTTTGGCTGCTTGGTGCGGACTTGGCCGCTTGGTGTGTGGTAGGTGACTCCATTGTCGCCCTCTGAACCCCGTGGTGGCTTCTGCCAGGCCCTTTGGTTGGGCCTCTGCTGGCGGTTTGGTGGGTTTCTAGGCTGCCAGGCAATGGCAGGGAATTCGCTCGGGGACACCTTGACGATGTGTCCCTTTCGCTCGCAGTGCTGGCAAGTTGCATCGCGGAAACAGCAAGCTGATGTGGCATGGTCACCTCCACAGCTAGTGCAAGGCGGGAGACGCGGCTTGAATTTGCGCGCCAGCTGGGTGCAGCTACTGCACATGCGGCAGCTGTCATCTTCTTCGCCTTCTGAGCTCTTGGACTCTGCAGCCTCGCGATGTATGCATGTACTCTTTGCGCGTCTTGTATAGAGCTTTGGTGCTGCAGAGTCTCAGTAGATTTGATGGCTGATTCGGATGCCCTGGCTTCGTCCAAGGCAATCTGCAGAGTGAGGTTAGATTTAGCAAGTAACCTCCTCTATAGATTAATGTCCCATATGCCGCAAATTATGCTGTCCAGAATCAGCTTGTCCAGGTCTTGTAATTCGCAGTATGCTGCGGCCTTGCGGAGCGCCGCAACGTACTCATTAATTGACTCACCCTCCTTCTGGTTTCTGATGTTAAGCTCATGCTGGCGAACATGCTTGGATGGCTTGGGTGCATAGTGGGTCCTCAACGTCGGCTGAAGAATGGACCAGGTAATTGATTGTAGCGGTGTCAGCTCAGAGAGGTCTTTCACCATCTCGAACACTTCCTGGCCACAGTATCCAAGGAACATGTTCTTCTTGCGGCCTTCAGAAAGGCCCATGAGGTCATTTGCCTTGAGGAAGCAGTCAAATCATAGCATGTATGAGTCCCAATGCTCAGTGACTGGGTCATACGGAATCGGTGGGGCGTGCATGGCCATTTTGTGTTCAGAGGGTGTTTTGAGTTTGCCCTCAAAAATGGCTGCTCAAAGCCACGCTGAGCTCCGGGCTGGATGTACTTGCTGGATTGCTACACTCTTTCAGTTCGCCTCATTACCTTCCAATCCCACCTTCATCGCCAGTGTTAGATTGGGTAATGAATAGGCACACACAGGCTTAATGGTAACAACAGCTCTTTATTAAGTACAACAAGTGAGAACAATCCAGCGAAGGTTGAGTCTGACAGCATCCCTTTTATAGGGAGCTTCGACCAATAGGATTAAACCTCTGTTCCCGCCGGAACAGAGGACCTTGGTGGAAACCACTGTAGTTAGAGGAAGTATCTAACAGAAGTAATATTCAAAGGAGTCTTTGTATCATTTAAAACAATAATTTAGAAGAGAAGAAAAATTATTTCATTTAAAGAAGAGATCTTAATTTCAAAACAAATTGATAAACTCTTTTAAAAAGTCCATCTTCTTGTAGATTCTTTTTTAATTCTTCAGATGAATACATTGATTTACAAGATGTAAGTTACCATTTAAAACAATGAGCTTGTTACTCTTAGACATCTTTTTTTAATCAAGTTGTCTGACAGCCATTTCAAAAGATTGTGAGAAAACATTCTAGATAGTAACAAATTCACACAAATTCACACATAACATGAGCCTTAAAATTGTTGTGCATAAACTAAGACTACTTCTAATCACATAAAAATACAATGTTATATTGCTCAGTACACATTTTCAACTTTTAAAAATAAACAGGTCTTGAGGTAGGTTATTCAAAATGCGTGTGTGTGCGCGTGCATGCACAAGCACAATTATGCAGGTCTGTACAGCCAAAAATGGGTGGTTTGCTGCAAAATGGGCTAGGTTTACCTGGGATCTATAAGTTATAGACTGTCCACCCTAACCTTAAATTATTTAATCAACACTCCCTATTCATTGTGACATGGAGAGAAACAAATGGAAACCTTGTTTCCAAAATAATTCATCTAGAAAGCTTTTTAATAACTGAATAATTCTAGCTTGTATCCTTGTTATGATGATTGGCATTGTATTTGCTCATGCTAAAAGAATTCAAAATATGTGATTTCCATTTCTTCTTAGCTACTTACAAGTATTCATTAATATCTATTTATTTATATCCTCAAGGATATATGCCTTTCCATTTTCTTCTCATGATAGCCTTCAATCATTGATTAATACCATAGGAGCAAAGAAGCCTATTGTGGTAAAAAAATAGTCTAGTAACATATGTGAAACTAATGAATTTTATTTAAGGAATAAATTTTTGTGAGATAAAAGTTGACTTTTATAACATTAGTTAATCTGAAAAGCTACCAGAGTCTTGATTTTTAGGCTTACAGGAATGTGTGAATGTAACACAGATTTCAATTCAGTTCTTTAACAATTATGCCATACTGGTTGATATATAAGAATCTTCTGACCATAATTTTCCAATACTAAAAATGCAAACATTAATTATGATTCAGGCTGTTTGTTTCCTAGTGCTGAACACATAAAATCAAGTATTTGAGCCTTACAAACCTATGGCTATTCTGTCATTATTTATAATTTGTACTATTGGCTTTTCAATCATATTGTAAGGATTGGAATAATATTGAAAGTAAGTAATGTACAAAAGGTTGACATAACAATTGTAACATATGTTGAAAAGAGAAAAAACAATAAAAATTACTGGAAAAAAAAAGAAAGTAAGTTCCATTTGAACTTATTCTGTTTGAATAATGGAACTTCCTTTACTACAATTTTTACTGAAAAATTATTTAAAAGCAATGCTGAAGGAGTTTAATTTGCCTGTGTCTTACTCATCAGAGCCATACATTTCCACCCTGACATATGAACTTCCAGGGCTTATATTGTATTAAAATCATATTTTTAATTTGAAAAGTATTTAAGTTCCCTTTGAAAATTAGTTTGGGGATGTGAAGTTCATATTTAAAGTAATAATTCTATTGTAACCTTAGCACATTGTATTTCCAGCAATCTATATTTTGAAAATATAGACACAATATTTTCAGATGTATGTTTTTACCCCTGTGAAAAAGAGTAAAGTGTCAAAAGAGAATTCAGACTCATGTTTTTACTTTAAGATGCTTAGCCTTTTTGCGACCTACTTATTCTTTCTTTGGGGGGTTAGTGTAGCATTGCAACCTGAAAAACAGTATCATAATTGTAAAACATATTTCAAATTTCATTTTGCAATACCCATGTACAAAGTGATGACCCAATAGATAAATACACCCACAGAACTGAATTAAATCAAAGACCTAATTTTGCTGCCTTTCTTCTATTTATTTTCTCACAATTTATGGTGATCTGTGACTTGAACTACTACCTCAGTCAGTATGGTAAATGGAATGGTTCTACAAGCCTGTGCTATGTCATAGCATTAGATTCTTAGGTTTATGATATGTAGTTTTATAATTTGATAATTCCACTGCAGCTACAGAAACAAGAAAGGCATTTGGTTTGGATAAATTGTGAAAAGCACTGTTCTTTTTATTCCCTCAGGGAGATGGGTTACAGCTTTTCCAAATGCTTAATGAGTGCTACATTTGATGACTATTTTTTTTCAACTTCACTCCTCTCTCTCTCTCCCTCTTCCTTTCTCTCTTTTCAGTTCTTCCACCCCCATCTATCCTTAATTGTTTTTCCCCCTCATGGATTTCATTGTTTTCTTCTCTTGTACCTACAGCAGCACCTGCTGGCAGTGAGCCGGAAGGACCCATTTAAATAATCCTCCACATCAGTTGGCATTAAACTCTGCCAATCCGTATTAATGAGCTGCCGCAAATGTTATTTCTCTCTGCCAGAAAAAAAAATGATCTGGTTGATGATGGTGATTATTTCTTTCACAAGCCAGAGAATCATTGATAATTAAATCCACTTAACATCTAATAATTAAAGTATTGCAAATCTAAATACAAAAATAAAATTATAGCTATATCTGTAAATATAGCTGGGTGGGAAAACCCCTCAGGCAAAACCTCTGAGATATATTCTTAGTTTTATTTTACTAGATGCATTTGTTAAACAAAAATGTTAATGTACTGTATCAACAGATTAACTGCCTTTTGAAAATTCTGCATTTAATCTATATTAAGAGTAGAAGGATGAACTGTCATTGCACTTATGAACTAGTAGTCATTGCTCAATTTAGGAAAATGCATTTCAGTGATTAAACAGAATTCTCATTATTACCTTTGGTTTTTAAAACAGATACTTAACATGGCATTAAAGTTTGCTATTCCTTAACTCAAAGGACATCAACATTTTCTATTAAATCAATATCAAATCAGAGTAAGATATGTAAATGAATATATAATCTTATCACAAATGTAGTACTGTAATGCTCTCTATCCTTGAAGATCATTCAGAACTGCAATTAGTCTACAATGGGCATAGTGGCATGACAATGGTAGATTTGTTACCCATATCTTTGCAGTAGTGGCTTGGGCCTTCCAGAGGCAATTCAAGCTGTTTGTTCTCACCTTTAAAATGTTTATGTCTCCAATCTTTTCTGTCCATCTATTAAATTCAGCAGAGTCAGCAAGCCTCAGTTCTCTTTAATCAAACAATGTCATTCATAGGGAGTCACGAAGCATGTTTTTTTTTTGTTACAGCACCTGTCCTCTGGAACAACATTCTCTCCCCCCCCCCCGAGCCAGATGGCTCCCCCCTCTGCATTTGTTTCTTAAGTTTTTGAAAACCTGGCTCCAAGGCCTGAGGTTAGGATGGAAATCTAGGCCTTGTTGGACCTTTTTCCTGCAGTGATGGAGTTTTCATTCCCAGACACTGTTGTAAAATGTAACATCTTTTAAATGTAAGTTACCTGGTGTCACTTAGGAATGAAGAAATCTATAAACCCAATGAACAAATGAGTAAATTAAATTAATATCACTAATATAATACTATACTAGTAAAGCCCACACGGAGATTTAAAAAATGGACAAACTTATTCAAGAAAGGAAGGAGTTAAAACTTTTTATTAATCCATGCAAGATTACATAAATAAAATGATAATTCTGCTTTTTTATTTGCCTTTTTATTAGTACTGTAAACCTTCAATGTATATATCTTATATTCATAGATATACTATAAGTCTATAAACAAATCCATCATAATGGATACTTTAAAAAATTTAATCAACTATATATTGTGAATGCAGTGAAATTAATCATTTGCCTATTTCTTGAGGAAATTTTGCCTATTTCTGGAGACCCAACAACCAGGTTTGAGGTCCAAGGGTTGCATGATGGGGGTGAATGCTCATCTTTGCCTAGTTCCTGCCCACCTAGCAGTTTGAAAGCATACAAATGCAAGTAGATGAATAGGTATCAGTTTCGTGAATAGGAAAAAGTGCTCCATAATGTCATGCTGGCCAAATGATTATGGAAATATCTACAGATAGCTCTGGCTCATGGCCTTGAAATGGAGATGAGTGCTCATCCAGTTGTCAACAACAAATGAAGTTAAATACAATAATACAATAGCAGAGTTGGAAGGGACCTTGGCGGTCTTCTAGTCCAACCCCCTACCTAGGCAGGAAACCCTATACCGTTTCAGACAAATGACTATCCAACATCTTCTTAAAGACTTCCAGTGTTGGGGCATTCACAACTTCTGGAGGCAAGCTGTTCCACTGATTAATTGTTCTAACTGTCAGGAAATTTCTCCTCAGTTCTAAGTTGCTTCTCTCCTTGATTAGTTTCCACCCATTGCTTCTTGTTCTACCCTCAGGTGCCTTGGAGAATAGTTTGACTCCCTCTTCTTTGTGGCAACCCCTGAGATATTGGAATACTACTATCATGTCTCCCCTAGTCCTTCTTTTCATAAAACTAGACATACCCAGTTCTTGCAACCGTTCTTCATGTTTTAGTCTCCCAGTCCCCTAATCATCTTTGTTGCTCTTCTCTGCACTCTTTCTAGAGTCTCCACATCTTTTCTACATCGTGTTGACCAAAACTGAATGCGGTATTCCAAGTGTGGCCTTACCAAGGCATTATAAAGTGGTATTAACACTTCACGTGATCTTGATTCTATCCGTCTGTTGATGCAGCCAAGAACTGTATTGGCTTTTTGGGCAGCTGCTGCATGCTGCTGGTTAAACGGTTTAAATGGTTGTCCACTAGGACTCCAAGATCCCTCTCACAGTTACTACTGTTGAGCAAGGTACCACCTATACTGTACCTGTGCATTTCGTTTTTGTTGCCTAAATGTAGAACCTTACTCTTTCACCATTGAATTTCATTTTGTTAGATAGTGCCCAATGTTCAAGTTTGTCAAGATCCTTCTGTATCTTTAGCCTATCTTCTGGAGTGTTGGCTATTCCTGCCAGCTTGGTGTCATCTGCAAATTTGATGAGTTCCCCATTTATTCCCTCATCCAAATCATTGATGAAGATGTTGAAGAGTACTGGGCCCAAAACAGAGCCTTGGGGTACTCCACTGCATACCTCCCTCCATGTAGATGCAGTTCCATTGAGGACTACATGTTGAGTGCAGTTGGTCAGCCAGTTACAAATCCATCTGGTGGTGATGCTGTCCAACCCACATTCTTCTACTTTATCTAGTAGTAGGTTATGGTCTACCTTATCAAATGCCTTACTGAAGTCCAAGTAAACTATATCGACGGCATTCCTCTGGTCCACTAATTTTGTCACTTTGTCAAAGAATGCAATAAGATTAGTCTGGCATGCTACCCATGTTGGCTTTTACTTTGTTTACTTCTAGGTGTTTGCTAATTCGTTGCTTGATTATCTTTTCCAGAATCTTTCCTGGTATTGAGGTCAGGCTGATAGGTCTGTAGTTTCCTGGATCTGTTTTTTCCCCTTTTTTGAAGATGGGAACCACATCAGCTCTTTTTCAGTCCTCTGGTAGTTCCCCAGTGCTCCAGGATCTCTGAAAGATATAGTTCAGTGGTTCTGAGATCTCTTACCAGTGATGGGTTTCTGCTGGTTCTCACCGGATCGGGCGAACCGGATGGTCAATGGACCCGGAAGTAAGTTCCTGCCCCGCCCCTGTCATTCACTCGCTCACTCGCTCCCCCTGCCCGTCCAGGAGCCGCTCCATTGCTCGCTCCCCCTGCCTGTCTGCACTATCCTAGCCCCGTCCACCACTCACTGATTGGCTACCTCACAATTGCCCCGCCCGCCTCTAAGAACCCTATCTAAACCCACTTACCTTTTTTCCTGTTTGGCACTGTATTGCTGCCTGCCGACTCCGAGGAGGTAAGTAAGCTGCAATTAAGCGTGGGGCAGGGGGGCTGCCGTGGCCCTGCACTATAAGTGAGTCCGGTGACCTTTTGTGGCCTTGCTTATAGCGCAGGGCCACCAGAAAGCACGGGGGTGGGAACGGCGGCATGAGCTTACGCAGCACGGCCAGGTCAAGTTCGGGGACCTTGCAAGGCCCTGGCATTTTTTGCATCGGGGCATGCTGCAAGAGAGAGGGAGTAAATAACTTTTCCGGATTGTTGGTGGTGGAGGCGTGGGCCCGTGCTCACTAAAGCAAGTCCAGGGAAGTCCTTTGCGCCAGCTGGAAAAGGTCTTCACTTCCCCCCTCTTGCAGCATGCCCCAATGCAAAAAATGGCGAGATCGATGCACTTGGGGCTGCTGCTGTGATGTCCAGGGAGGCTAAACCAAGCCCCACGCCTCTCCCAGCCAATTCGCAGCTTCCCGGAGCACCAAGAACCTTCGCGCTCTTCTCTGTGCTTTCCTCAGCTCCTCGCAACGGCAGTAGATGTCCATAAATGGTGGGGGCCGGAAACCCTAGCCCCAAAAGCCCTTCGTGTTAGGGTTACTGGGCAACGTGTGTGTGTGTGTGAATCTGGAGTTACGCGCCCCCCCCCTGCACCCTCCCTCCCGGGGGTTGAAGTGCCTCAAAGGCACAAGCAGGCTGCCACAGCTCCACTGAGAAGACATTTCTGAGAAGAAAAACTTCTCCGGTCAGGCTGCACCAGAGCTGGTGGAGCACTGGCAACAGCCTGCCTGTCCCTTTCAGAAACACTACTGAGAAGACATTTCTGAGAAGAGAAACTTCTCTGGTCGCGTCCGACCTGGTGGAGCACCGGCAATCGCCGGTCCATCGCAGGGAGACAGTCAGTGAGGTGAACCACATGATTGCTCCAATCGCACAGCCACAGCCCGACCGGAGAAGCTTCTCTTCTCAGAAATGTCTTCTCAGTGGAGCTGTGGCAGCCTGCTTGTCCCTTTGAGGCACTTCGACCCCCGGGAGGGAAGGTGCGGGGGGGGGTAACTCCAGCCTCACACACACACACACACACACACACACGTTGCCCAGTAACCCTAACCTAGGTAACATCGTCAGTGCTTGAAGGGAGGGGGGGAGGAGGAGAAAGGACAAAAAGGAGAAAGAGGGAGAAAGAGGAGGCGGGGGAAAGTGGGATCCTTGCTGCTTTCTGAGCTTGGTGGTTTTCTTACAGACATTTCATTACCAAACTAGGTAGCTTCATCAATGCTAGAAAGAGTGGGCTATATTGAGAGGAGGAAGAGGGGTGGGAGGGAGGGAGACAACAGTGGGGTCCTTGGTGTTCCCTGAGCTTGGTGGTTTTCTTGCAGACATTTCATGACCCAGCTAGGTATATCACACCAATGAGAATAAAATATCTGCAAGCAAGCCATCAAGACCACAGGGCATTTATTTCTTCATTTATTAAATTTATATGCCTCCTGCCTCGTGGTCATCACGATCTCCTCATCAGGACCTTCCACAATTACCAGCCTTAGAATTACATCTCCACAATCTCAAATTTTATTTATTGTGTATAGAATATTTTTAATGGTTTTATTTTAGTTTATTGTGTATGGAATATTTTAATGGTTTTATTTTAATTTATTATGTATAGAATATTTTTAATGGTTTTATTTTAATTGATTATGTGTAGAATATCTTTTTAAAAAATATTTTAGGGAAATTTTATTTATTGTTTATAGAATGTTTATTACAAGAAATGTTATTCCTTTTTGCAAATGTTTTATTTGTGATGCAATATGTTACTTTTAAGTGTGCAGGTTGGTGCATGGTTTATGTGTCTCAAAATGGCTTCTTTTTTATGGGCAGGCCAGGTTGGTGCAAGGCAGCTTTGCCAGATTTTGTGTGTTTCTGTGTGATACCTGGTTGTTTAGGTAATTGTGAGGTAGTTGCTGGTTCTGCGAGCTTCCTGGCACTGTCCTTTATAATTTCCCACAATGCCTTGATGGTTTTTATTCCAGTGGCTTTCTCTTTCCTGTCCTTCGGGTTAGGGGAAAAAAACTGGTTTCATCTGCAGTCTTTTGGTAGGAAATTTTGGTTTTTGATTTTGTCCTGGCACTGTCATAGTTTGTGTGTGTGGGTGTGTAACATCCCACAGTTATCTACACATTAATAATGATCAAGTACTAATAATATTTCCTTATACATTTTAGTGACCTTTCCTTACATAATTGGTGTTTTCTGTCATACTTTTAGATTTCTAATTGCTGTTTCTGTTAGTTAGCAATTGATAAAACAAATCCCACATGAAAAAATATTCGAAGCCTTCTTGATTTTAATTGTCAATTTATTCATTCCTGCACATTCTAATATTTATTCATTTTCATATCTTTGTTTTTCCACTGTTGTGCAAACACAATTCCAGCAGCTGCTAACATGTGTAAAATTAAATATGTATTGTATTCCCTTTGAAATACACGTAGTAAGTAGTAGCTACTTACCTTCTGTAAGTAGCTCTTTTATTGTTTTGTGTACTTATTTTAATCTTATTTAAGTAGTAAGGCACAAAATAATAAATTTCCTTTTTTATATCTTCCTTTTGTAGATCATCCATTGGTGCAAAGAATTCAGTGACATTGTCTTGGCCACTCCCACCTGGTTACATGACCAGCAAGCCACTCCTACCTGGTCACATGGCCGGCAAGCTACTCCCACTCGGTCACATGGCCGACAAGCCACTCCCACCCAGTCACATGGCTGGCAAGCCACTCCCACCCAGTCACATGGCTGGCAAGCCACTCCCATAAAGCAAGCCACACCCACAGAGTAAGTTCCAAAAAATTTTGAAACCCACCACTGTCTCTTACATGGACTCCTTACTATTTCTAGGGAATTGGCCATCTTTTTGCAACTTTATAATTAAAAATGTACATTTTGTATATCATACAAATATATGTGGTCCAGATTCAGCACTTGTTAGATTGAGATCTTAAATCCATGGAGGGATTTAAGAGGTTGAAGCACATTCTCTTTTAAAGCAATGTA
Source organism: Natrix helvetica (assembly GCF_964273705.1). Classification (NCBI taxonomy): domain Eukaryota; kingdom Metazoa; phylum Chordata; class Lepidosauria; order Squamata; family Natricidae; genus Natrix; species Natrix helvetica. The sequence continues at coordinate 70,838,452 of NC_138554.1, read as the reverse complement.
TGGAATTCCCACATAAAAAGAAGAATTATTGTCTTTTTGAATCTTCCTGGCTAGACCTTTTTAGTCACAATAACCAAGATACAATACAATACAATAGTAGAGTTGGAAGGGACCTTGGAGGTCTTCTAGTCCAACCCCCTGCCTAGGCAGGAAACCCTATAACGTTAGTTAGCTAGTTAGCTTAATCCTCCAAGATAGTTAGCTTAATCCTCCAAAATGTCTTCTTTCTAAAGTTGTTTGTGAGTGAATCTGTATTCAGAAACAATTTTAGCCCAAAAAGCCTTATATGAAGTATAATGCAGATGTATTGATCCAAACTTTCTTAAAACTGAGTGCTCTCGCACTTTTCCAAGTAGCTGTTTCTTCACTACTAATTCAAGAAACCTCTTTTTTATTTTTCTGTACCTCCCAAATCTTGTTTTATATCTTCTTCCTAACAAGTTAAAACAGAGAAAAGCAAATACTTTAAACATGTCCATAAATGCTGATGACTTCTTAATATTGTTATCTATGTTATAAACAGCAGAGCACCAACAAATAAAATGTTGGCAATCCTTTCAAAATGACAAACTAATATCTCAATACAGGTGGCAAATGAGAGCCTAAAATATCTTTCACTTCAGCTTTAGAGCTAAAATAACTATCAGCAAATAAACACTTTTCCTTGAGATGTTAATAGTATTTTATAAAAAAAGAGCATTTTTTTCTCATTTGATCATAATCAGGATTACATCCAGTTGACGGTCTGATTAGAGCATGTGCACAATCAAACTGCTTACAATATACATTTATTATAATGTGTTATTACTATAGGTTGAGAACCTGAAAAAATTACTTTCATGTAACATGCTCATCATTTTCAGAAATTAGATGAATGTCTAAAAATAAGGAAGAAACAGCAAATGTATTTCAGTTTCCCCTGATTTCCCATCTATATGTTTACTGAAAAGGACCAAGTTTCACGATAAATTTTATGATTGACCTGTTACAAGATGAAAAATACTCAGCATGAAGTTTTTGCTGTGTCTGTTTTAATTGTTCGTTTGCAATCTTCATGAAAGGCCAGCAGTTAAAAAAGGAAGAAATATAATATTTCTTGTTTTGATGCTACAAAAATGTTATATTCAAAAATCCTAGTAAAGCAAAATTTAGCTTGATTAATTGTAATTAAGTTTTCTATTTCCCTTGGATGTCCAGGAGGTTAGTCTCATAACATCATGTGGGATACCATCTGATCAGTTTAAACAAGGCATTGTTTATCAACATTTTCTTTTAAGCAAAAATGCTTTAATCAAACTCTAAATCAACACCAAATAAAATTAAAATGAATGTGATATTAACATAGTTATCCTTTTTTTCCCTTTTCTTTTCATGAAGTGATTAACTTTTTTCCCAACACTGTTTTTTTAAACAATTGGACTGATTGGCAGTGGTGGCTTCTTAACCTGGAAATGTGCTCATAGCTAGATGAACAGTGAATCAGCATCAATTATCAAATATTAATCATTTTAAATTCTCTTGACCTGAGTTGGATCTGATGTGGAAAAGATTCATAAGACAGCAGCTCATTACTAATCTTTGCAGACAATCAGTCATTGCAGGGGCTTTGAAGATTAAAGTGCTTTATAAGCGCTGACTATTAATATTGTTATTATTGGTTGGCTTTGATCACAGACTATTGACGTCATTTCCTACATGATTTTTCTATTTTTCCCCCTTAGAATTATACATCAAACCCTGGTTAAGATGAAACATTGAAAAAGCATTTTTCGTTTATATGATATGGTTGTAATTATTTATAGGAGGAATCGGACCATTCTATAAAGTAGTTTTAAACTTCTGAAGTTCAGATATTGAGGGAATACAATTATTCCTTTTCTGGATATGTTTCAATAATAATAATAATAAATATTTATTTCTTACCCGCACCCTCTCCCGAAGGACTCGGGGTGGCGTACAATAAAACATATGAAATACATATATAGACAAGACATACATATAACAAAGACGTATACCAAGACATGTACAAGGAGGAGGTCGGCTAATGAATAAAAACAATTAAAATCACAATGTTTTAAAACCCCTAAATAATTGAATACAATTAAAATACCCAAATAAAAACCCGTCAGGAGCGATATAGTTAGATCAAAGTTGAGCCAGGCCAGCTACTTGGAATAGGTGGGTCTTGAGCTTTATACGAAAGGAGCGGAGGTCAGAGGTATTCCTAATATCCGGAGGGAGGTCATTCCACAGGGCTGGGCCCGCCACAGAGAAGGCTCTACTCCTAGGCGCCACCCCCCGACACTGTCTGGTGGACGGCACCTGGAGAAGGCCCTCTCTGTGCGAGCGAATTGGTCGCAGGGATGTATGGGGCAGAATACGATCCTGCAAGTAACTAGGTCCTGAGCCATGGAGCGCTTTAAAGATTGTTATCAAAACCTTGAAATGCACCCGATAGACCACAGGAAGCCAGTGCAGCTCGCACAGGAACGGTGTCACATAGGAGTACCTAGTACTCCCCATAATTACCCGCGCGGCTGCGTTCTGGACCAACTGTAGCCTCCGGGTGCATTTCAAGGGAAGCCCCATGTAGAGAGCGTTACAGTAGTCCAAGCGAGACGTCACCAGCGCATGAGTGACTGTGCGTAATGCGTCCCGGTCCAGTAGGGGGCGCAATTGGCGCACCAGGCGAACCTGGTGGAACGCCCCCCTTGCCACGGCTGTCACATGGTCATCCATGGACAGCCGGACATCCAGGAGGACGCCCAAATTGCGCGCCCGCTCCACGGGGGCGAGTTGGATGCCCCCGATGGCCAATGATGGAATTAATTGGCTGAACCGGGGAGCCGGTACCCACAGCCACTCCGTCTTGGAGGGGTTGAGTTTGAGTCGGTTGTCATCAATCCAGATCCGTACGGCTTCCACACACTGGGACATCACTTCGACGGCCTCGTTGGGGTGGTTCGGGGTGGAAAAGTACAGCTGAGTATCATCAGCGTAAAGATGATATCCCACCCCGAAACCACGGATGATCTCACCCAGCGGCTTCATATATGTGTTGAACAGGAGTGGCGAGAGGACCAACCCCTGTGGTACCCCGCAAGTAAGGGGGCGTAGGGTCTACCTCTCCTCCCCTGCCAACACACGCTGCGTCCGGCCAGAAAGGTAGGAGCTGAACCACCGCAAAACGGTGCCCCGGACCCCCAACCCCTCCAGCCGGCGCAGCAGGATACCATGGTCGATGGTATCAAAAGCCGCCGAGAGATCTAATAGGACCAGGGTAGAGGAACAACCTCTATCTCTGGCCCTCCAGAGATCATCCACCAACGCGACCAAGGCCGTCTCCGTGCTGTGACCGGGGCGAAAGCCGGACTGGCACGGGTCTAGATAATCATCTTCCTCCAGATGTCGTGGAAACTGGTAAGCCACTACACTCTCTACAACCTTCGCCAAAAAGGGAAGGTTGGAGACACGATGATAATTGGCCAGCTCCAAAGGGTCCAGGGAAGGCTTCTTGAGCAAGGGTCTCACCACCGCCTCTTTCAAGGCGGCCGGGAGAGACCCCTCGCTCAACGAAGCGTTCACTAGGTCCAGGAGCCAGTCTCGTGTAACCTCCCAGGATGCCAGTACAAGCCAGGAGGGGCACGGGTCCAATAAACATGTGGTGGGTCGCAGTCGTCCATGCATTCTGTCCAAATCCTCGATGGCAACCAAGTCAAACTCCTCCCAGGTCGATTCCTCAAGACTCACCACGGACGTCTCCATTGGACCACTGACAGGGACCCAATCCTTCCGAATTTGAGCGATTTTATCCTGCAGATATTTCCCAAATTCCTCTGCTCTGCCCTGTAGAGGGGCCTCCCGCGGCCTCTGAAACAAGAGGGAGCGGGACACCCGAAACAGGGCGGCAGGGCGGTTCTCTGCGGATGCAATGAGAGTGGCGCAATATTGGCATTTGGCCACTCTCAATGCCACAAGGTATGTCCTTAAATGGGCTCGTGCCTGTGTTCGATCAAATTCGGAACGGGAGGATCTCCAACGACTCTCTAGACGTCTCTTGCGGCATTTCATCACCCTCAGCTCCTCGGTAAACCAAGGGGCCAGGGTGGATCGTTGCCGCCGGAGAGCCCGCAAAGGCGCCACCCAGTTCAAGGCCCCGGTAGTCGCATTATTCCACGCGACCACCAGGTCCTCTACCCGGGGGCGGGTCAAGGTTACAGGAGGTGGCCCAAGCTCCGTCTGGAACCTATCTGGTTCCATCAGGCGCCTGGGGCAGAACCATCTAGTGCTTTCCGGTTCCGCCTCCCCGCAGCGGGAGGTAGCACCAGGGAAGTCAAGACGAAGGAGTGAGTGATCTGACCATGACAGGGGAGTGATGGTTAAGTCCCCTCCTCCCAGATCACTCAACCACTGGCCAGAGACAAAAACAAGGTCCAGGGTGTGTCCTCCCTCGTGTGTTGGGCCCTGAATCAATTGAGTCAGGTCCATGGCTGTCATGGAAGCCATGAACTCCCGAACCCCCTCTGATGCTTCTCCCATCGATGGCAGGTTAAAATCCCCCATCACTAAAAGTTTGGGGGTCTCACCCCACCGCCCCTTCCCTGGGCCCGGGGCTGGTGAAATGCTCGGTAGCCTGGTGGGCACATTTCCACGAGGGGAAGACCTCCCTCGTGGCCCAACCAGGTCTCCGTTATTCCCGCGAGGTCCGGCTCCCCCTCTAAAATTAGATGGTGAATGAGGGGGGCCTTGTTAACAATGGACCTCGTTTTGAATTTGGATTTTAATATTAAAGTTGTGAAAAGTTTCAAGTGAATGATTAGATTTCTCAAAGCCTTCATCACTATAACTACATCATTGTCAACCTTTGTACTGCTATTGCTTTTCGTCTGCCATTCAAACGGAGGGGGAGGGAAAGCATGGCATTTGGGAAGGGAAGTTTTAAGTACAGGAGGGCGTTTTGTTCTCACCATCTACTGCGCATGCTGGAGATAGTGGACGAGCCCACCAAGGCCAACTGTCCTGCATACCAACCTGATGATGTTTTTTGAAGATGGATCCCACATGACACCTGAGGGATTTTCACATTGGACAAGGGATGGGATTACTAGGGGGAAGAGGTTGGGTTATACATTGATATCTATGATTATGCACGCTTTTGCCTCAGGTCTTGCTTTGCTTAGCTGCTATCTTTTCATAATCAGTAAAAGTACTCTTAATTCTGAAACATGGAGTTCAGTATTTTCTTTCTTGGTTACTGATGGAGGCTGCCGTGACATTAAGCAAGATCTCACTTTTGCACTCATCCTGGAGCTAACAACTTCTGAGGGGAGTGTAAGGAAAACCAAAATCTTCTAAAGAATGTCCTACCCAGGCAGCAACCAAGAGGATGACATGGGTGCGGCTGCATCCTCCTGCCCCTTGGAGACAGAGCGAATGGCAGAACTGAATTTGGAGGAACGATCCATCCACCCCAGGTGGTCATTGGGAGTGGGACAAAAGTACGACCCTGAGGAAATTCCAGCTGGAGTTACCACAAGGTGATATCGGCGGCCAGCAGCTGCTTGGCAGGATGCTGTTGAGGAGGATATGATGATGTCCCAAGCTATGAAACTCTTTCAAGAGGCTTGGGAGAAACAACGCTTATGCGAGAGCAGTCTCGAAAGAGAAGTCGATCTTCCAGAATCAGAGTATTCTTTGCAGCGGAACCCATTTTGAAACACCCAGATATGGATGCGTCATTTACCATTCAAATTGATGCCAGTGATGTGGCGGTGGGGGCAGCATTACTTCAAACAAATGCTGATGGTAAGCTGCAACCATGCACTTACACTTCTCAAAAATTGACAGAGACGGAAAGACGATGGGCTATATGGGAGAAAGAAGCTTTTGCAGTCAGATGGGCTCTGATGACCTGGTGACATTTCCTGGAAGGGGCTAAGCATCCTTTTGAAGTGTGGACTGATCACAAAAATTTGGAAGCTTTAAAGGCCCCTCGTAAACTATCTCCAAAACAAATGCATTGGGCGCAACATTTCAACCGTTTCAATTTCACCCTCAAGTACATCCCCGGGGGAAAGAATTTCATGGCTGATGCGTTATCCAGACTTCCACAATACAACAGATCAAAGCTGAGCATAGTTCACCCAGTCATCCCAGCGAAAAATCTTGCTGCCCCGGCAGTTACCAGAAGCCAAAATGTTTCAAATCTAGAGGTCACGACGGACCTCATAACTAAACTCAAGGAAAGCCTAGAGTCCGATGACTGGTTCAAGGAACATTCACATGAATGTACAATGAAAGATGGACTAGCTTGGGTAGGGGCTAAATTGTATGTTCCTGCTAACCTGAAAGCTACTGTTCTTCAACGGGCCCATGATTTGTGAATGGCAGGTCACTTTGGTTTTGTAAAGACCCTACATCTCATTAAGAGGCAATTTTGGTGGCCTGCATTGAAAAAATACATTGAGGACTACATCGCCAGTTGTCCACTTTGTGCTGCTGCAAAGCCCCCACCAGGAAAACCCCAAGGCCTTCTCCAAGGTGTGGCCCGTCCGGAAGCTCCGTGGAAGGAGATATCGATGGATTTCATTGTTGAATTGCCGGAGAGTCTGGGGAATACCATGATTTGAATTATCACCGACCTGTTTTCCAAACAAGTTCATTTTGTACCCTGTTCCAAAATCCCTTCAGCTAAGGCTTTGGCCAAAATGTTTATTTCACATGTCTACCGGCTGCATGGAGCCCCTGAACGCATAATTTCAGATAGGGGGGTCCAGTTAACCTCCCTCTTCTGGAAGGAATTTCTCAAGTTAGTTGGCTCCGCCCAGGGATTAAGCTCCACCTACCATCCTCAAACTAACAGAGCTTGCGAATGGATTAATTCTGTTTTGGAACAGTACCTCCGGTGTTTCATTAATTATCAGCAAGATAACTAGGCTGAACTGTTACCACATGCTGAAGTGGCATACAACAACTCTGTGCACAGCAGAACCGGCTTAACCCCTTTTAGAGTTGTGTATGGACAGGACTTACCTCAGGAAAAAATGAAAATATTGTCCCTCTCTGAGTGGAGTGACCGGCTCAGCCAAATTTGGCCCCTGACCCGTAAAGCGTTGGAGGCAGCTCACCAGGTGCACAAGAAACAGGCTGACAAGAAAAGGGCGTTGCAAAGAGACTACAAAGTGGAAGATCGAGTGTTTTTGTCCACCAAGTTTCTCCAAACTAACCAGAAATTTAAAAAGCTAGGGTTCTTTGGGGTTGATAAATCTCATGTTAGACTCTTGCGGAAGTTCTACATTGCATAACCTGATAAGCCTGGAGCACAATTGAATATTGCATTTCTTATGTCGTCTTGTTTTGTTATTCTGTTTTCTTGCAGGGATGATTTCCTTTCCTGAAGGAGGGCTGGATGTCAGCCTCTGTATCGCTATTGCTTTTTGGCTGCCATTGAAACGGGGGTGAGGGAAAGCATGACATTTGGGAAGGGGAGTTTTAAGTACAGGAGGGAGTTTTGTTCTCACCATCTACTGTGCAAGCTGGAGATAGTGGATGAGCCCGCCAAGGCCAACTGTCCTGCATACCAACCTGATGATGTTTTTTGAAGATGGATCCCATGTGACACCTGAGGGATTTTCACATTGGACAAGGGATGGGGTTACCAGGGGGAGGGGGTTGGGTTATACATTGATATATAGGCGGTTTTGCCTCAGATCTTGCTTTGCTTAGCTGCTATCTTTTCATAACCAGTAAAAGTACTCTTAATTCTGAAACATGGAGTTCAGTATTTTCTTTCTTGGTTACTGATGGAGGCTGCCGTGACAATCACAAAATCAAAATAGAGATCCTCCATGTAGCTAGGGAAATATGGCAGGCTAGTTCCTAGACTTTATCAATGTATTATTTCAAGAAAGAGGTAGAATTGGCAACCTTGAAAGAAACTGTGGTAATTCTCTCCTAAAAGGCTCTCTGTGGATCCAGTGAACCAATTCTAACCCAGAATTTTGGAAAATAGTATAAAGATGGTGTTTACTGCCAACTGAGGAATAACCAAGGGGAAACTATATGGACTATTTCTCAATTAGGTTTCTGGCGTAGACTTGGAACAAAGAAACATTAGGTGGATTCCATTGGATAGAAACCCTGCTAGTTCTTTAATTCTCCCAGCAAGTTTTGATACCATTGACCATAGTATCCATCTAAATGTATATTTTGATATTGGAGTAGACATGTTATGCATCGACTTAATTAATTATCTATGAAAAAGCTGTTTGGTTGAGACGACTTCCGGCAGCCAAAGGCGATGGACGCGTGCATCCGCTTTTCGCTGTTTCGGTGGGCTCCCCTGAAGTCTAGGGGGAGCACAGGATGCCTTGGAGGGGCACCCTGCCAAGGGGTGGCTTGCTTGGACCCCCTGGAATAGCGGTGGCCGCGGTGGGGTCTCCAACTTTGCCCCAGGAGCCGGAAAGCATAGGGGGTGTGCAGAATGCTACCTCGTGCTTTCGCCGAACGGAGCCTGGAAGGAAACAACCAATTTGAAAGATACAGCTGAAGTGCGGTGAGGTGAGAGGTCTCCCCAGGTCTTTTACTGTTTTAGTCTATTTACTGATCTACAATTTTTCTTTTTTGAGACTTTGTTTCAACCTTTGGAGAAGTTAAGATTGGAGGGGGGGGGAATTTCCACCCCCCTGGGAAAAGCGGCACTTGGAAAATCTCTCCCTTTTATGGGAGAGAGAGAAAGTTTAAAATCTACTTTCACTTCCCTTAAATAATGGGGGGGAAATTTTCTTTTTTGACTACAATTGCGAGAGAAAGGATGGTTGAACTGATTCTTCTCTAAACTTTGTGTGGGAACTTTGATTTTGTTGTTTCCTGACCACCTGTACTGGCCGAGCCAAGATGGCCAGCTTCCTCTTTCTTCTTTGTCTTTATGAATGAGACTCCTCCCTTGGAAAACTTTATGGCTTTGAACTAATTTCCACCCCAGAGATCTCCAGGAGCCTCTTCAAATACATTTTTCCCCTGGATTTGGAATATCTTGACCCACCTATCTGTTCTAGTTTTGTATCAGATGATTTATTCTCTTTTGGATTTGCTTGCCTGGTGATTTCTACCAGCTGTGCTCTCCCACAGACACCATTTATTTGTATAGACTAATAACTATCTCTGAGCTTCATGATGGGTCCAAAGAAGTTACAGCCTGGCAAGGCCTCATCGGCCCTGACATCTTCCACGTCAAGCCCGATTGCTCACCAATCACAGCTGGGGTCTTTTTTACAACCTAAAGCCCCTGAAGAGAGTGCAAAGGTCTATTCACCAGAGGCTTCAATCTATCTTAAAGGGACAGGATGAAATGAAAAAACAACTGCAAGTCTTGAACGATCAGTTCAGAGAGACGAAACAACAAACCATACAGAATGAACAGAGGATAGGTGTACTGGAGGAGGGTGCAGTTGGGATGAGAGACGAGGTGAAGACAATCCAAAGGGGGAAAGTAGAATTTGAAAATCACATGATAAAAATGGAATTTGAAAGGATGTCTTTTTTCCTTAGGTTCCAAAATTTGCCAGAAGTTGAGAACGAAGTTCTTAAGGAGATTATGACCACAATACTAGCAGAATACATTAATAGAGATAAACAACAGTTCTGGTGGGATATTGACCTGATTTATAGGATTAATTCAGCCTATGCAAGAACGCATAATGTTCCAAGGGACGTTCATGTTAAATTTCTTAGAAAGACCACAAGAGATGAGGTTCTAGGAGCTCAAAGGGGAGGACCACTAAAATACAAGGATAAAGAAATAACCATTCTTAAACAGATCCCAAAGAAAGTAAGAGATAAGAGGAGGAAATATTCCTTCTTAGCAAAAAAATTATATAATAATGGGGTCTGGTTTAGGTGGCTGTTACCAGAAGGCATGTTGATTTTCTGGGAGGGCAGTAGAATTATAATCAACACAGTTATGGAAGCAGAGGCTTTCACTAAAAAACACAGTGCTCTCTTAGGCGAAATGGGGGATGCTACACAAGAAACAAGGGAGGGAGGGGCTGAGGCTCTGCCAGTGGATGGGAGGGAGGATGCAGCAACCAGAACACTCAGATCACAGAAGTGATTTGAAACATTATTGCAATTGTTGTTATAATGTACCTTTATGGAAGTGATACAAAATAAGATGATTGAAATATACTGATGATCTAGTGTTAAACTTAAAACTGCTAATATTTATGCAAATGTTGATATTTTTTATTCTTGTTTGTAAAAGTTGTGAGACTTGGGGGGGGGGCTTCCCCCCCTTTGTACGATGTAGCTGTCAAAATGTTCTATAACCTTTTAACCCTTTTCCCTGTAAAATTTGTAAAATCAATAAAATTTGGGGGGGGGGAGCTGTTTGGTTCTCTTTCTATCTTTGAAGGTATCTAATTGAGATCTGCAAGATTAAAATTCTCCAAAAGGTCTCCTTCATTTTTAATTATGAATGCAGGATGAAACAGCTTAGATGTTTTAAATTTCCCAATTAAAACCTGTGGATCATCCCCCCCCCCAAATCAAATCTGGACTCTTACGAGAGCTAAAATTAAATCTGAATGGCAGAATTTCAAATTAATTCTCGAATCACAAATTAAATTGAGCTCTTTTTGAATCTTGATTCTTAACTCCGAATAAATTCAGAACAATTAATAAGACTATTGCTATTACATTGTTTTTATTTCTGGGAATATTCTAAGTTTCTAAATCTAGAACATATTCTCTGAGCATTAGTACTGTTAGATCAGCAAGCCGGATATTTGATGGTTTGAGGAGCTTCTTGCTGGCTGTCAGGTTCAATTTCTTAATGGTCTTCCAGGACACGATCGTAAAGTATGATCCTGTGCCCAGCTCCATCCTGCATGGTCTCCCTTCAATGGTCACTGAGGCATGGAACTTTTCCCCTTTGTAGGCGTCTGAGTGGCCCAGAGTGGTGTGATGGATCTCCCTCTGGGCTTGGTACTGTTCCTCTCTCTGCCTATTCCGCTGTTGGCCGGGTCATGGGTTGTTTTGTCTCCCCTGCAGAGCTGTGGGTCTTGGGTGGGCTTGGCTGGGCTGGGATGCTCTGCACGCCTCGGCAATGTGGCCTTTCCGCTGGCATCTATGGCAAATGACTTCCCAGAAATGGCGCGCCACTCTTGAATGGAATCCCATGCAGCCTAGGTAAAGTGGCTGCCTGCCCTCTATGTCCCTTGTGCTTTGTCTCCTCTCCGGGTACATGCAGTGGATGGCATCGGTATCATCCCCTTCATCATCGTACTCTGGAACTTAGGATGTCCAGTCAAGTTCCCTGACCGCTTGGTGTACCCTGCTGGTTTTCCTTACATTCGCTGCCGAGTTATCCAACGAATCAGCTGCCCGGGCTTCCTTGATCACATCCTTGAATGAGACTCTCCTTCTGATTAGCAGTTTCTTTTGCAAGGAAAGGTCTCTCATTCCTAGGATGATCTGGTCCTTCATAATTTCTTCTGGGTTGATGAATTTGCACTGGGTTGCGATTTCTCAGAGGCTGGCCAGAAAATTATTCACCGTCTCTCCTTCCCGTTGGCGCCAGTGGTAAAACTCATTCTGGCTCACCATAGGGGGGGCGGATGGTGCATAGTGGTCTTCCAGGGCAGCTTGTAGGGTTGTCCATGTGACGGTCTCTATGTCTGCTCAGGCAACATCTGTGCCATCTTATAGATTTTCGTTCCGCAGTAAGTTAAGAATAATGCCTGTTTCATATTGTCCGGCCGGTCCTGGTAGTCGGCTTCTAGGAACATCTGGAATCACCCCGTGTATTGTGCCATTCCTCTGTTTGTGGGTCGAAGATCGCTGGTGCAGGGTATGCTTGCGATGCCATCTTGTGCTGTGGTGGAGGATCTTGGTCCTTGTGCGAAATGGCTGCTTGTCCAATGAGCGTTCTCTTTGTCCTTCGTCATTAGTGTTAGATCAGCAAGAAGCAGCAGGCGAGAGGTGCAAGTGAGTTTCAGCACTTTTTATTGCAAGAGTAAGTGAATGCTCTGCCGGCTGGGCTGCTGGAGCTCGCCATTTAAGGAGCTCCGAAAAACCAGCCAGCCAATGACAATAGTTTAAACTTCCTGGGGTTTGGGCAACCAATCCCCGGTGAGCATGTGAAAACATGTACATTTAACAACGTATGTCCATATGTAACAAGAACCAGACTACACTTAATGTAGTCATTTGTATAAGGATCCTCCATCAACAATTGTGTGGGGAGATTAAACTTAAAAATGGAGTTAGTTGTTCTCATGGGTCTCCATTGGAGAGGGCAAAAGATGTAAAATTGAAATGTATTATGCCACAAATGTTGGAACTTACATACTTGCATCAAATGGTGAATGTAGGTATAAATTTGAAGCATTTATTTAATGTCAATGCATTCATAACATCATTTTCCCTTCATTACTGTTTGCAACAAATGTTCCTGATACAGGCAGATTAGAAATGCATTGCACAAAAACAAAATGAATTTGGACTTCTTAGTGCATAAGAGAACCTGAAATGCATTTGTATATAAAAATTAATGTATCCCAGTTCTTAGTTCAAAAATGTATTAAAGCAAGCAAACAAACAAACAAAACAAACAACTTCATGGTATAATATGTAAGGTATCTTAAATTGTCAACTAACTGATGTGGAATAGAAATTAATATATAAATCAGGGGGAAATGCAAATAGAAATATAATACCAGGAAGGAAACAAAATGTCATATAAAATATAAAATGTCATATAAAACATGTGTGCTCTCAAATTACATTCAGAAATCTATTTATTCAAGGAAATGTGCAACATTTATTTGTTTTTTCATAAACCAGATTTGTAGTTAGCAAAATGAAAACTAATACCTAGATCTATAACTGGAGTTTAAAGAAATAAGCAAAAAAGGATAGCTGTAGTCTAGTGTAGTTGTAAAATATTATTGTTAATAATTATAGTAATATATAACTAATAATATAATTAATGATATATTATTAATAAATAACATATAGTTATTAATAATAATATGATTCAGAAGCAAAAATCCTTGTATAATGTCACACTATACACTGTATTATAAAATTATCATATGCATATTATTAACTCTACACCAGAGGTGGGTTCCTACCAGTTTGGCCCGGTTCAGCTGAGCCGGTAGTAGCATGCTGTCCTGGGTCGCAGAACCGGCAGCGACCCAGGATGGACACTCCTCTGAACCGGTTCCCCAGTTGCTGCCATCAACATCACCATTTTTTTTAGTTCTCTGCATGCGCAGAACAATTTCAACTGAAGTGCGTGCATGAGCGAACCGGCAGTAACACCGGCCAGAACCCACCCCTGTTCTACACCACACCTCCATTTTACAGCATTAAAGTAATAATTCTAACTTCATTTCCTCTGTCCATTGCAATTGGTGTAGTGGTTAAGTCATCAGACCAGAAACCAGGAAACTGTGGGTTCTAGTACTGCCTTAGTACAAACCCAGCTGGGTGACTTTGCACTATCATTGTCACTCAACCCTAAGAAGGAAATAATGGCAAACCACTTCTAAAATCTTGCTAGGAATACTGCAGGACTAATTTAGAATGTTCACTAATGTAAATGTAATAAATTTGTCATCTTACTACTTTCATGAATATAAAATGTGGCTTCAAAACATCAGAAAAACAGTCTAGACTAGATACAAGGTAATTCACATTTTAAAATATAGAAAAATATATAGACTTTTCCCTTTGCACTTAAATGATGTCCAAGTAATCACTACGTTAACATCTTTAAAGAGAACTTTCATCATTACTAAAATATCTTTTCTCAACCACCCAACTTTATATACAACTGTGTGAAAAAGTCCTGCACACTTTATGGTTTTTGGTTTTTGACATTTTTTGGATAGGCCATTGATTTTATGATATTTTATGCTAACTGCTATGCAAATATTGTTATATTTAAATAAATACTGGTGGTTTTTTAAGTGAAAAGTATAAGCTTTTGTAATTTGGTGCTGTTTGGATGGGGATAGTGAATTTTCTCGCATGCTTACAATGCATGCTTACAATGACTATGAAAACAGATTAACTGATGCATACCCAGTGGCATACATGTTGCAATCACTAAGGCCGATGCTAGTGTTTTGTTATCATTTTTATTGCTTGTGGCCCTGAAAAGGACAGTTTAGGTAACCAAACATGGTTATAATATGAAATTGGCCAGCCCTTATTGCTCATCACCAGGCGGCATCGCTTCGGCATAGACTGTATAAGCCTTTGCATGTGAGCTTTGGTGACAATGTGGTGCCAGGTTGCAATAATGGATTCAATCAGCTCCTGCTTGGTCTTCGGATGCTTCTTGCTTATTTTGTAACCAATCTTGGCCCACAAGTTCTCAATTGGGTTCAAATCCGGGCTCTGAGCTGGCCAATCCAGGAGTCGAACACCATGCTTCTTCATCCTCTGCTGGATGGACGTGGCTTGATGACAAGGAGCATTGTCATCCTGGAAGTAAAAGTCCTTCCCTACAAGTTGCAGAGCTGAAGGAAGCATGGTCTTTTCCAGGACTTCAACATACTACTTGGAATTCATGATTCCCTGCACGATTTGTATCCAACCAATACCAGAAGCAACGATACATCCCCAGATCATCACATGCAATGTATGCTTCACAGATAGATTCAGGAAGTAAGGCCTAAATTCTTCAGCTGGAAATCTTCTGACATACTTATTGCACTGATTCCCAGTCAAGTAGAAATTGCTCTTGTTACTGAAGATGACCTTGGCCCACTGTTCATTGGTCTTACTTGGCATACTTCTTGGCCCACGCATGTCAACGAGAGCAGTGAGAGTATGTGAGCAAAGGTTTACTTTGAGCCCTGCAGCCTTTGAGCCCTCTGGCAAGCAGTCTGTGACACACTGTGCTTGTGCACACTTTTACATCACATGTTTCACCCCAAATTCTTGTAATCTGAGGTGAGGTGAGTTTTCTGTCAGCCATCGAAATGTGTTGCAGAGCCCGATCTTGCAGCTTTGTCGACTTTCTTGGTCTTCCAGAGCAGAGCCGGTCATCAACTGAACCAGTTATTTGGTATTTTTCAACCACTCTGCTCACTGTGGTGCGATGACATTTGACTCTCTTGGCTATTTCTGTACAGGAGTAACCCTCTTCATGAAACACAATGATGCGATGCCACTGCTCAGTACTGGTGAAAGCAAAGGCCTTCATCCTTGCCTGCAGCCAGAGCTAAATTACATTTCTTGATGCTTTTCAGGACTATTTATAGTCAGAGAGTATGATAACATTGATTGGCTCATAGATTTAGCCTCTGTGCATTTTGATTGGTCAGCCAAAGCTCGCTGATGATTGGCTACTTTCGATCCTAACATTCTCAAGTTGTGTTTGTTTTAGCACATAAACTCACTCAAAACCTTGAAAAGACTTTGATTATATTAATAAACATTATGCATCTCAATCCAACTACAGAAATTTTCATCAAAGTACTAATTTTGTGTGGTTTCTATGAGTGAAAAGTTGATTAAACATGTAAATACAGCTTAAAACTGAAAGCGTGCAGGACTTTTTCACATAGCTATAGCTTTTGATGAAAGTTTTCCAATAAAAAATAAATAATCTTTCAGATTTACTGTTCTTAATCGCTGAAGATTTTTTATAATCAAAATTGGCAATGGTAATTGAGAGATCTTGGAAATAAACAGGTTGCTTGTGCACAAGAATTAAGCTCAGACTCAAGCTCAACCCGTCCAAGACGGAGTGGCTGTGGCTACCGGCACCCTGGTTCAACCAGCTGATTCCATCACTGGCCATTGGGGGCGAACATCTGGCCCCCGTGGATCGGGTACGCAATTTGAGCGTCCTCCTAGATGCCCGGCTGTCAATGGACGACCATGTGACAGCCGTGGCAAGGGGGGCGTTTCACCAGGTTCACCTGGTGCGCCAATTGCGTCCCCTATTGGACCAGAACGCCCTTCGCACAGTCACCCATGCGCTTGTGACGTCCCGGCTAGACTACTGTAACGCTCTCTACATGGGGCTCCCCTTGAGATGCACCCGAAGACTGCAGTTGGTTCAGAATGCGGCCGCGCGGGTAGTCTCGGGAGTCGCTAGATACTCCCACGTAACACCTCTCCTGCGCAGGCTGCACTGGCTACCTGTAGCTTTTCGGGTGCATTTCAAGGTGTTGATTATCATCTTTAAAGCGCTCCATGGCACAGGGCCTAGTTATTTGCGGGATCGTATCCTGCCCCACACATCCCTTCGGCCGATTCGCTCACACAGAGAGGGACTTCTCCGGGTGCCGTCCACTAGGCTGTGCCAGCGGGCGACGCCCAGGGGAAGGGCCTTCTCTGTGATGGGCCCGACCCCCTGGAATGACCTTCCCCCTGATATTAGAACAACCACGGACCTCCGCTCCTTCCATAAGAAGCTCAAAACCCACCTATTTAATCTAGCCGGCTTGGCCTAATTCCAGCTCTCCCACCTCAGCCTGTATTTTTAAATTTTGGAGTGCGCAGAGATGGACAAACTAACTCAAAAATTACAGGACAAAGAAGAATTGGAATACTACGAAATTTGGAATAAGTGGTATGAATGGTTGGATAATAAGAAAAACATTTAAGCCGAAAACAATATACATAAATAAACATAGAACTGTATATAAAAATAGGTAAATATGTTAAATATCATAAAAATGTATAGATAAAATGACATAAGGATTGTAATATATGGTAAAGAGAGGAAAACATACATAGATACGACGATGTAACATTGTACAAACTGTTGATATAAAGAGTGTAATATGTGATAAAAAGACAAAAACAATAAAAATTATTCATAAAAAAAATTAAATCACTTTTTTTTTTCAAATTCATCAAAGATTTTGTAGCAAGAACATATTTGCCTATATTTCTAGTGGTGGATGGACAAACCAACCTGGCATATGCTCCTGAAATCTAGTGTTGCAAGAAATGGGATGCCACCTTACTGGGTTCCAGGTCCTCTGCCAGTCTGCCCTAAAATTGGGGAAAGGAGGTAATGCTCCTCTGTGACAACTTACTGGTGACAAGAAACCATATTTCTAACATGATGGGCTGTAAATGTATGTATTTCAGATTTGACTGTAGAAACAAGTTTAAATGCTCATGTTGCTGCAGATCAAGTTCTCTTCCTAACCTCTGGGATCTTATGATGGGATAGTATTGGAATCTTCTCTGCTATTGGTATACAACAGGGGTGTCAAACTTATGGCATCACATTGTTTTCATGTGACGATCGTGACTTCCCCCCTTTGCTAAACAGGGGTGGGCATGGCCAGTGCATGACGCATCTGGCTCAGAGGCTGTAAGTTTGACACCCCTGGTATACAACTTCTAAATATTTTGCCAAAGGCCTGAATATGTGGCAACTATAATGTCCTCAACTTGTGACCAGTCTGAAGTCCTCAACTTATGACCAGCTGCAAGTCCTTGACATATGACTGACAGCCCGGCAACCAAAGGCTCGCACCTATTGGCTAAGACGCGCAGAGCTGGAAGCGGGCAATATGTCTTGCAAACCCCAAGAACCTGCCTCACATACAAACTGGCCCTTCAAGATGACCTCGAGGTAGACCAAGTCGATCACCTCAGGGTGCAACCCAGATGGGCGGCCGCTCCTGCCTCTGCACGTCCTCAGGCCGGTGGCTGCTTGGGCTGTGGAGGCTCCATGCTCGCACTTCCTGTCCCTTTAAAGCTGCTATCTGCTGCTGCTGCAACAAGAAGGGCCATCTCGCCCACATCTGCCGCACTATTCTGCCACCTCCGGCTCCTGCCGACTACTGCCCTCCCACCGGTCACCCTCAATGCCACCAGCCCATGGCCAGAGACGACTGCTTCACCATTTCTAAGAAGCAAGACCTCCCTGCCACCTGGGTCAACAAGGCTTCGGCTGACACAAAGAAGATTTCCATCTCTCTGCTGATCAAGGGGGCTCCATGCTGCATGGAAGTGGACTTTGGTTCCTCCTTCTGTCATGGAACACCCTAACCATCCTGTGTCCTGCCATCTCCCGTGATGACCTGACCACAGCTGAGACCACTTTAAAGGACTACCAGGGGACTGAAATTCCTACCCTGGGCTCCCTGACTGTGTTGGTTGGCTATGGGGCTTTTCATGCCTATTCTAGTGGTCAAAAGCCCCTGCCAGCTCTTTTGGGCCTTGATGGTTCCCTCCCCTGGGCTTGTCTCTAACGGAAATTCACCAGACATCCCCTTAGGCCTCGTCTGTCAAAGACATCATCCAGGAATTCGCTGACGCCTTTGACCGCACCCTGGGTAAATACAAGGGTTCCCTTATCTCCCTTAACTTAGACCCCCAGGTTGCTCCCATCAGGCTTAAGTCCTGCCGGGTGCTGTTTGCCTTGAGGCCCAAAGTTGATGCAGAGCTCGACAAGCTCTTGGCACAGGGTGTCCTAGAACCCGTCGACCACTCCAAATGGGAGTCCCCCATTATGGCCGATGGGTCTATTAGGATCTGCACCAACTATAAGTCAGCCATCAACAAGGGTCTCAAGGCAAACCATATCCAGTTCCCGTTGTGCAGCACTTGCTCCATTCTTTGGTGCAGGGCTGCATCTTCGCGAAGCTCGATATGGCTCAGGCCTATCATCAGCTCCTGGTGGATGACAAGGCTGCAGCAGCCCAGACCATCATCACCCACCGAGGGGCTTTTCATTGTTAGATACTCCAATTTGGTGTCTCCATGAGCCCAGAATCTTCCAGAGCCTTATGGAGTGATTGCTCCATGGGCTCCCTGGCATTGTTCCATACTTTAATGACATCCTGATCACTGCCAGCAGTCAGTCAGGGCATCGAAGTCCTACGGAGGGTTCTCCACCATTTTGGGGGCATGGATTTGAAATTAAAGCACGGGAAATGCACCTTTGCTGTCCCTCAAGTGGAATTCCTGGGCTTCCTTGTGGATGCCCAGGGCATCTATCCCATCCCCTCCAAACTTGCCACCATCCGGAATGCCCTCAGTCCTACCCCCAAGGCTGAATTGCAGGAATTCCTCAGCCTTTTAAATTTCTATGCCCCTTTCATACCGCACAAGGCATCACTAGCCGAGCCACTCCATCGATTACTCTGTCACTGTGTTAATTGGTTTGTCAACTTGTGCTTATATTCTGAGTTATACATGCTCGACCTATCGGTGGCCTGGCGCTGGGGCAGCCGCGAAGCGTATGTGCTCATGACTGTCAAAGCTATGCTTACATCAGCGGCTGTCCTAGTCCAATTCAATGATAGGCTGCCACTGACGTTGGCTTGTGATGCTTCCCCCTATGGTATGGGGGCTGTCCTGAGCCATGTCCTCCCCAATGGCTCAAGGCCCTCATTGCTTTTTATTCTGGGACACTCTCCTCTACTGAGTGGAACTACAGCCAGATCAACAAGGAGGCTCTGGCCGCAGTGTCCGGGATTTAAAAAATTCATGAATACCTCTACAGATGGCATTTCACCTTGCTTACTGACCACAAGCCTCCCCTTGGGCTTCTGGCCGGTGACGTCCTACCCCACCCATCATGTCCCCTCACATGTCCAGGCGGACAGAATTACTTGCAGTGTATCACTATATGCTGCAATACCGTCTGGGAAAGCAGCTGAGGCATGCCGATGCCCTTAGCCACTGCCTCCTTCCATCCACTGACCGAGACCCCTCCCTTGCTTCCTTGGTCCTGTCCATAGAGGCACTAGACCTTCCTACCTCTGCTTCTGACATAGCTCACCACTCCTTGGATGACCCCATTCTCTCCCAAGTCTTTACCTGGGTGCAAATGGGGTGGCCCTTGGGCAAGGTGGCCGAGGAATTCAGGCCATACAAAACCCACCAGCTGGAGCTCTCCCTCCAAGGCGGGTGCTTGCTCTGGAGAAACAGGGTTGTGATTCTCCCCTCCTTAAGGATTCAGGTCTTAGACCGACTCCATCTGGACCACCCAGGCATAGCTTGCATAAAGGCTTTGGCCTACAGCTATATCTGGTGGCCCAAGATGGATGAGGTTATCGTAGCCTGGGTAGGCCATTGTCACATTTGCCAGCAGTCCCAGCCAGCACCACCAGCTGCATCTGTCAGGGAGTGGGAATTGCCCCGGGGGGCCTGGTCCAGGGCCCACGTTGACTACGCAGGTCCCTTCCATGGCCAGAACTTCCTGGCACTGGTGGATGCCTACTCTAAATGGATAGAGCTGCTGCTCATGGCAACCACTATCACCGAGGCCACTATCCAGGGGTTGTAGCGCATTTTCACAACACATGAGCTACCGTACACTCTGGTGTCCAATAACAGGGCCCGGTTTACAGCCAAGGCCTTACAGGAATTCCTGTCTGGCCTAAGGATCTGCCACACCCTTACCACTCTGTACCACCCTTCTTGTAATGGCCGAGCAGAACGAGGGGTCCACTCAGGCAAAGAAGCGCTGGGATGGATGGACCAAAGGGGCTGGCCAGACAAAGTGGCAACCTACCACTGAACACTGTGATTCTGACTAACAACAGCCCTGTGGAGCTGCTCATGGGCCGGTATCTAAGAACCACCCTAGACAGGCTGCACCCGCATTTCAGCGACTTGCGGCCTAACATTCTGGGGGTGCCTCCATGACAATTCAGGGAGGGGGACCTGGTGTATGCCAGGAATTTTACATGGGACCCTAGGTGGGTGCCTGCCACCATTATTAATATAACCCGCCCCTGTTCTTTCAGGGTCGGCTTCCCGGATGGTCGAGGGTGGTGGTGCCATATGGATCAACTGAGGCATCACCTTCCAACTGAGGCCTTCCCCCAGTCAGGCCTTCCCTATGAAGCCACCACCTGCCAGCAGCCTGTCAGCATCACGCCTCAAGCCACCACGACAACCCAGCAGGACTTCCCTGTTTGAGCAGAGCCAGCCTATGGGGTTGGGCCTTTGTGACATCACCTGGAGCTCCACTCCCATTGGGGAGGATCTACCACAGGGACATCTGTTGTGGCCCAGCCGGTGCCGGTGCCGCTGCCACCAGACTCCGACAGCGAGGTGTCCTCTGAGTCGGCTCAAGAGGAGGTGGGGGACCCTGGACAGGGTTCCGACGCTGAGCAGGGCGCAGAGAGGCTGGTTGGCCACCAGGGGGCGCCTGAGGCATGGAGCAGTGGTGAAAGCCAAAGGAAGGGGGCTCCTGATGTCATGCCTTGGAGCAGTGGAGAGGAGTCACAGGACAGTGAGTCAGACAGCAGTGAGCTATTAGATGCTCGTTACCGACGTGCTACCCGGCGTAAGGAGCAATTGAGCAATTACCGGAGGTAATGGCTCTCAGCTGCTGATCATTAGACTCCTCTCCAGACTATAAAGGGACTGCTTGTGGACACACCCTTTGCAGGAATCAACTGATCATTGGAGTTGGAGAAGCTCAGATCTGTGTCGTACTTTGGCAGGCTGGATTGCTGCTAAAGATTTTACCTGGATTACTGTCAATCTGTTCCCTGGACCTTGGCTGCTAAGGTGATTATCTGGAGCTTGGTAGCTGGATTGCTGCCAAGGGGTGTCGCTGTAGCTGGATTGCTGCCCAGAGTGCTATCTTGACCTTGGCAGTCTGGATTGCTGCCAAGGTGGAACCTGTATGTCAATAAACATCTTTGAAGAGACTTTGTGTCGGAGTGTCTTGGTATACAAGAGGAGGGGGTCAGAACAGACATCCTACCTCTTCTTCTGACAAGCCACAACTGAGGCATTCTGGGCAGGTCCAGCGGTGCCCCGTCTATTTAAGGGAGTACACTTGCACCACTTTTGCGCATGCATCCTCTCTGGGGGAAAGAAGTGTAATGTCCTCAACTTGCGACCAGTCTGAAGTCCTTGACATACGACCAGCCGCAAGTCCTGACAGCCCAGCAACCAAAGGCTCACACCTATTGGCTAAGGGCTGGAAGCGGACTTTTACTCTGTTCCCATTGGCTGCTCTGCTTGACAGCTCCTGTATAAATAGCTGTCAAGCAGAGCAGAGTGCTGAAATGTACATAGTTACCTTTTGTGAGTGGTTCTGTTCAATAAACGCTGTTCCTCCTACCTCAGTGGTCGGGCGCCTCATCTGTTGGTCCAGACTTCCTCAGCAACTATGGCTTATTTCAAGCAACAGTTGGCCTGAGGAAATAAACAGGATCTTAGGGAAAATGAGTACAGTGATCTGTATTTTAGATGTGTGCCTTCCCTGGCTCGTTAAGGCCTCCCAGGAAATGACCTGCAGGTGATTTCTGGCAATGATAAATTTTCTCTGGAAGAGGAGTTATAGTTTAAACCAGGGTTGTCAAATTTGCATCACATTGCCGTCACTTGATGTATCATGACTTTCCCCCTCCACTCACTGTGGAGTGAAATTATCAGTATGCTGATAATTTTTAGTTGTACAGTTCTGCCCATTGTGAGTTGAACAATGTTGCAACTACCCTTTCTCAGTGTCTGGAGGCTGTTGAGTTCTGGATGAGGAGCAACAAATAAAACTGAACTCTCACAAGATGGAGTGGCTCTAGATTACAGGCTGTTTGGCTCTTGGAGAATTAACATATTTCATCATAGATGGGGTTGCACTGACCCAGATTGATGAAGTGCAAATCTGGAGTTCTCCTAGACTTGGAGCTCCTACTCCAAGAGCAGGGGGCAGTCACGACCAGAAGGCCTTTGGACAACTTAATGCTGTGCACTAGTTATGCCCATTCCTGGATCAAAAGGTCCTTCTCACAGTCATGCCCTGGTCACCTCCTCTCTAGACTATTGTAATGTGTTCTACATTAGGTTTCCTCTGAAGTGTGTTTGGAAGCTTCAGTTAGTTCAGAATACAGTAGCCCAAGCAATCTCTTGCAAGCCTAGATTTATGCATATGTTTCTTCTGTGGAAGTTGCACTGGGTGACAATATACTTTCAGGTACAATTCAAGGTGGTTATCATCTTTAAAACCCTATATAATTTGGGGCCAGGCTCCTTCTCTCTATTACATTCGCCAGCCCACAAGAATGGGAAGACAGGTATGTTACATCCAGGTCCCATCAATTAGGGATGTACGTCCAGGATAAAGGGCCTGGACCCACCACAATGTGATTGTGGTGACATGTTTATGAAATATCATTCTCCCTAGTGGTGGAGGCAGCATCCAGACCGGGGTTAACCTTCATCCAATCATATTGAGGACTGGGTCTTGTAACAAATTTCAAACTCCGCCCCTTGTTGCTAGGTAGACCCAGCTTTTGACTCAGTCTAATCAAGAGGACAGCTGCGTTATCGCTTTGATCCGTGTTAAAATCAACATCTACACCTGTCAGAATCTAAATTGGTGAAAATTGGTCTACTAGCACCTGCTTGGCTGAGCAGAACGACCGGGCTAAAGGTCCTTGCGACCGGGCTGTATGGTCAGAGCCTCTAAGCCCTGTCAGGGCGTGTAGGCTGACAGCTGTCAAAGGGGACTGAATTGCTGACAAGATCCTGGCTCCCCTGTAACTCCGTGGAACCTGCAAGGTTTGTGGAAGCCCTTCCCTTTCACCTCAAAGGCTGCGCGTCAAACTGAGACTGTAACTTTAAAGCCAGCCCTTGTAAAAGCCGGGAAACGCTCCGCTGCTCCTTTAACAGTTGAGCGGTGAACTGCGGCTATTTTTAGCTTCCTAATTGACTTTGAAGCCTTTAAATCAACCGCGCAGCGACCCGGGGGACTAAAGAGATTAAAGAACAGCTTAAATGGTGCTTAAAGAGCCAGAGAAAGCTGCTTGTAAGCCTGTTACCAGGCAGAAGACAAGGGGGATAGTGGCAGTTTAAAAAGAGCGCGAAGCGCCATTTTTGAATAGCTGTCAGTGACTTCAAAATGGCTACCGTCAGTTCGCAACCGCTCAATTTGACAGCAGAAGCTGCAGCTGAACCTCAGGCTTCACTGACAGGAGAGACAGCTTCTAAACCAAATTCTCCTCCTCAGCCAGTCACTGTTGGAGACAAGGGTTCCAGTACTGGCAACAAAAAGAAGTCTGTTAAGGCAGACAATGTTAAAAAATCAAAAAAGCCAGCCAGCAATGAGAAACAAAAAGAAAAGAAAGCCCATAAAAAGAATTCTTCTCCCAAGGCTTTTGACAAGCCAATCCAGAATCAGGGTCAATTATCTCTCCTGCTCTCCCCTGGGGACAGACTGTATAGGGACAACCCTGTTAACTCTATATTCCCCATAGACGTTTCTAACATTTGGGGATCAGCTCAAACACCACTAACTCCCATGGCTGGCAGTGGGGTTGAATTACCACCAATGGTACAGAGGATGGATTCTTTACCTTTACCTTCCACCTCCAATCCTTTAAACCTGGGTATAGGGGAGGCTATGCTCCCATGCTCTTGCCAAACTTTCAAGAGATTATTGCCTCTGCTATTTCTCAAGGCATCTCGGCCAGCTTCCAGCAGCAACAGAACTTTGCGCTCAGGCAAATGCCTACCTCCTCCACTATTCCACCTGTTCCAGCCCAGGCTCCTCTCTCTACTGAGGCTGTGGCGTCTGATTTGGAGGACATGAACCAATCCTCAGAGTCTGAGGATGGTGAACTACGGGAGGCAGAGTTATCTGAAGATGAGGGCAGGGAATCTGATCAGAAATCCTTCTCTGGCCTTTTCCCTCCTGCCTTGTTCCCTTCTCTACTCTACAAGACCAAGGCGGCCTCCAAGATAGGTCCTCAACCCACAGTGACCGCGCCTCGACTTACGACCGTGTCTGCAGAGTCCTTGTATGCAGAACAAGCGCCCCCGACTGACACCATTCCAATGCCTAAAGTTTTCGTGGACACAATCCAGAAACAGGGGGCTACCCCTACCTCAGGGCCTAACCCATCGGCCACTGATAGGAAATTCTTTAATGTTGCCAACGAGCTAGCCCAGTTCCTTGCGGTTCCTCCTATTGACGCTCCGGTGATCGCCCTATACACACCGGCACACATGCCAGGGGCTCCGGAAGACGTCCTCAAACCAGAGGAGAAGAAAGCAGACCTGACCCTACAAAGGGGTCATCAGGCGGCTGCCTGGGCGGTAAAAGCTGCCACTACAGCTTCCTTCTTTATCCGCCCTTGTCTACTGTGGCTCCAAGAACTGCAGCAGCACATCCCTGTCTCTGATGTCAGGGCCCACCAGGACGTTGCCAAGCTGGTGGCTGCAATTCAATTTGCGTCTGATGCTACCCTAACCTCTGCCAGGTTCGCGGCCAGGGCCATGGCCTCATCTGTGGCTTCCAGGAGATTGCTGTGGCTTCGTCAGTGGCAGGCCGATGCTCGCCACAAGTGGAAGCTGGCTTCTGCCCCCTTCAAGGGGGGGGTCTCTTTTCGGGGACGCCTTGGAGCCCTTCCTGATCGAAAATAAAGAAAAAAGGAAGGTCCTTCCCTCTGCCCCAAAGAAGGGCTTCAACCGCCAGTCACCTTATTACAGGCGCTCCTCCTTTCAGAGCCAGGAACCCGGTTCGTCATTTCGGAACCAGGAATATGGTTCCTTCTTTCGGGGGGCGGACTATGGGACCCAAGGGTATAGGGGAGGCTATGCCCCCAGGCAGAGGTCTCAACCTGACCGTTTCCAACGGGGAAAATCTGCCAGGCGGCCCTTTTGAGGAGGGGGGGTCACTACTATCGTAGAACCTAGAGCCCCCACATCCAGTTGCCCCATCGGAGGTAGGTTAGCCAGGTTTGCCCACGTTTGGGAGGCTACTACCTCTGACGAATGGGTCAGAACCACAGTTAGGCAAGGGCTTGCCCTTGAGTTTATCTCCAACCCCCCCAGTTCCTACAGGGCCTGCCCAGTTTCCTCCAACCCAGCTCGCAGGCGTCTCATGTTGGAGGCCATCCAACATCTACTTGACATTTCGGCCATACAACCGGTTCCAACCGATGAACACGGGCTGGGGTTTTATTCCATCCTCTTTGTCATTCCAAAGGCCTCGGGGGGCTGGAGAGCTATTTTGGATCTTAAAAGATTAAACCGGTTTATTTGTTACAAGCATTTTAAAATGCATTCCTTACATACTATTCTGAACTCCATCAGACAGGGAGACTGGTTGTGTTCCATTGACTTAACGGAGGCCTACCTCCATGTCCCTATTTTACCACAGCATAGGCAGTTCCTTCGTTTTGAGTATTCAGGTCATCATTTTCAATACACTGCCCTCCCCTTTGGTCTATCCTCAGCTCCTCGGGTCTTTACAAAGATCCTGGCTGCCTTGATTGCGGCTCTCAGGGGAGTTCCTATTCGCCTCCAGGCCTACCTGGATGATATACTTATCCAGTCTTCATCCCCACGTCAGGCACGAAGGGACCTTGCGTCCACTATGCAGGCACTTCAGGAACACGGTTTTTCCATCAATGTACCCAAGAGTAATCTACATCCGTCCACCAGGTTGGTGCACGTGGGCTCGGTTACACTCACGATGCCTACAATGGTTCCTCTTGCCATTTCAGAGGAAACTCGTGAGCTGCTCCCTGGCCAAGGTCCTGGTCCCGGCAGAGGTCAAGCGTTCGCTCGGTTGGTGGACGTCTCCAGCACTTTCAAAAGGTCTTCCTTTCAAGGATCAGGACTTCCTAACTGTTACCACGGATGCCAGCCTCTTCGGCTGGGGTGCGACCTTCCAAACGCAGGTAGCGCAGGGCCAGTGGGACCAGGAAGCCAGAACACACAATATCAACTGGCTAGAGTTGAGGGCGGTCCATCTGGCACTCCGTCAGTTCCTCCCAGGGGTGACAGGAAAACATGTGTTTGTGCTCACGGACAACGTATCAGCAAAGGCTCACATAAACCGTCAGGGGGGCACCAAATCTCGAGCCCTCATGGACGAAGCCATGAGACTGGGCCTTTGGGCGGAAAAACACTTGTTGTCCCTCACCGCGGAACATATCTCTGGGGTGGACAATGTACAGGCAGACTGGCTCAGTCGCAAGACTCTGGACAATGCCGAGTGGCAACTCCACCCCTCAATTTTCCAGGACATTGTGGACAGGTTTGGCGTGCCTGTGATAGACCTCTTTGCCACCCCACAGAACAGCTACCTTCCCAGGTTTTTCTCCCGGTACCTGGCGTATCGGTCAGAGGGGGTGGATGCCCTGAGGTGCTCATGGCCTACGGGCCTCCTATATGCCTTCCCGACTCTACCCCTTTTGCCCAGGGTCATTCAGAAGGTCCTGAGGGAGAAGGCCGAGGTGGTGTTGGTAGCTCCATACTGGCCTCGCAGGACTTGGTTCGCCGATCTGCGAACTCTTTCAGTGGACAGGCCCTGGAGAATACCTCGGGACAGGATATCGCTCCGTCAGGGGTCACTGGAACATCCAGACCCGCAGTGGTTCCAGTTGACCGCCTGGCGTTTGAGCGGGGCATCCTGAGGAGTGACAGTTTCTCTCCCAAGGTTATTGCAACTATTCAGGCCGCCAGGCGCCCGTCCACAGATACAATATATACAATGCTACCTGGAGAATTTTCTGTTCTTGGTGTGCGGGTAAGGCCTTGGACCCAATCAAGGTCACGATACCACAGCTATTAGAGTTCCTACAGGAAGGGTTGGATAAGGGGCTGGCACCAAACACCATCCGAAGACAAGTGGCAGCCATTTCATCAGTTTTCGCTTGCAAGGGGTCCCCTTCCCTGGCTCAGCTGCCCATGGTACGTAGTTTTCTCAGGGGGGCATCCAATCTTAAGCCCCCTGCAGTCTATAGATACCCTTCCTGGGATTTGAACAAGGTCCTTGAAGCCTTGACCAAGGCTCCCTTTGAACCCCTGCAGGAGGTGTCACTCAGGTTTCTATCTCTAAAGGTATCCTTTCTGGTGGCCATAACTTCAGCTCATCGCATTTCGGAGTTGCAGGCTCTTTCGTCCAGGAAAGAACTGTGCGTTTTCCATACAGACCGGATGGTCTTGAGCCTGGACCCCTCCTTCGTCCCAAAGGTGTGCTCCTGCTTCCATAGGACTCAGGAGGTTGTTCTCCCCGACTTTTGTCCCCATCCGACCCACCCTCTGGAACACAAGTGGCACACTTTGGACGTCAGGAGGGCCCTCGAGATCTACTTACAACGTACAGCTGCAACTCGGAAATCCGATGCTCTGTTTGTCTCATTTCAGCCCACTTCGCTGGGCAACAAGGTCTCGGCCCCTACCATAGGCAGGTGGTTAAAGGCCTGCATCTCAACGGCCTACCAGTCTCAATCTCTTCCAGCGCCTGCCAGGGTCACAGCGCATTCTACCAGAAGCGCTTCAACATCAGCTGCATGGGCGGCTCAGGCGTCCCTGCAGGAAATCTGTAGAGCAGCCACTTGGGCTACACCCAATGCATTTATTAAACATTACAAAATGGATTCGTTTGCATCAGCGGAGGCGGCATTTGGTCGCAGGGTGCTGCAATCGGTGGTCGGGGCTGATGCTTCCTTATCACAGTCCTAGACCCACCCTGGGACACCTAGGCTTTTGTACGTCCCAGTCTGGATGCTGCCTCCACCACTAGGGAGAAAGGGCGTTGGTACTTACCTGAGACGCCTCTTCTCCTAGGGTGGAGGCAGCATCCAGCCCCTCCCTGGTAGGAATGTGTGGTTCCTTACTTTTTAATACGTGTCATGGTTTCTTTCTGGTTATTCCATGTTGTTCTGGTTGTTACATGTTGAATTAAAAAAAAAAGAATGTCGTGTTGGTTCTGTCAAGGAATGGGTGTGCCCTATGGAGTCAGCAAGTCATGGTGGAAAGGGTACAGGTATGTGCTATTTAAAGGCGATAACGCACTGGGTCTATTACATTTCTTCGTCAAAAGCTGGGTCTACCTAGCAACAAGGGGCGGAGTTTGAAATTTGTTACAAGACCCAGTCCTCAATATGATTGGATGAAGGTTAACCCCGGTCTGGATGCTGCCTCCACCCTAGGAGAAGAGCCGTCTCAGGTAAGTACCAACGCCCTTTTTCCCCAAGGTATGGTGGGCTCCAATCCTATGCTTTTCTGAAAAGCCTGATTTAATTGTCTTGTTTCTGCCATGGGGTGTGGAATATGGTTTTTCTAATAGATTTTATTATATGGTGGCATTTTTAAAATGTTGTAAGCTTCCTGGAGTAACCTATGTGTGTTACAGAAAGGGAGGGAGGGAGGGAGGGAGAGACAAAGAGAGAGAGGTTGAGAGAAGAAGGAAGGAAGGAAGGAAGGAAGGAAGGAAGGAAGGAAGGAAGGAAGGAAGGAAGGAAGGAAGGAAGGAAGGAAGGAAGGAAGGAAGGAAGGTTGACCTGATAACTACTTACAGTCATGTCAATCACCTCTATACTGTGGTTAGCAGTACAATGGAAGTCTTGTTTCTCTGCAAGACTAAAACCTCATTTTATTCATTTATGCTGGCAGTATTTCCATAAGTTCATTTTAGTTCAATGATAAATATTTCTTACTGGCCAGATCCAATTTTGGGTAGGTCAAGCCTCCAAAGGTTAAATAGCAACCAGGATTTTTATAAGACCCTATCAATCTGGAAAAGGTATTAAAACCAGCTTTCTTTTGCAGATTAATTTGGAGTCATTCTGCATTCTTGGGTTTAATGTTTATTTAGGCTTATTATAATTCCTCATGCTCCAGACAAATGGAAATTAGCAAGAAGGAAAGGAAAATATAAACAAATGAAAAGTAATATATAGCCCATCCGGTAATATATCAGAATAAGATAGAGGCAATGTCCATCCTTTTGTCAACAAATCATCACTTGATTAGAA
Source organism: Natrix helvetica (assembly GCF_964273705.1). Lineage (NCBI taxonomy): Eukaryota > Metazoa > Chordata > Lepidosauria > Squamata > Natricidae > Natrix > Natrix helvetica. Next base: position 70,808,726 of record NC_138554.1, on the reverse strand, counting down.
AATAAAACAAAAAAATTAAAATAGTGGTCTCTTTTATTTAAAAAAAAAAGTTCCAATTCCAAGAGCCTTTGCTTCATCAAATATTGTCACTGACTTGTTAAGGGAAAAAATGTACGCATTCACATCCAAACTCAGCCAGTTTGCTCAGCTGTTGTTGATGTCACTTTGGCCTACTCAATATAAGTTCCTGAAATAATCCCCTATTTTATTAATAATGATTAAAAGGAAGCAGAATGGGTGAAATCATTCTCAAAGGATTGGGTAACTGGCTTTAGTCAGCTTTGTGAAAGTATTTCTTTTATGACACATGAACATGTTTACTACTTCTCAGATGTCCTTTCTGACCAAACATAGACATTCAATTTCATGCTGCTCTGTCAAGTCAGGACTGAAAAAAATATATAGTATAGAGTTTTAATCTCACAATGCTTGTTTTCATGGAAACATTGGTGGAAAATCATATACTACAGTAGATTATAGCTAAACTTCTTATTATGAAAGCATCTTCAATTTCTTCAATTTCTTTAAGTACATTCTGAGAGGCATTTAGAATGCCAAACTTTCTAAGGCAAGGGGAGCAAGTGAAAAGCAAAAAATGTCATCAAGATAAATGAACACAAATAAAATTAAGAGTCACACCACCTTCACAACTCACTGTTATTCCTTTGTCTGTAACTATTAGGAGATGCAAGAGAGCAATGGAGATAATAGTCCATAGTGAACAATTAATATACACCTTGAGTAGATTCTGCTCATAACCTGATCACTGAAGGATATAAGAACAGTTTGCTCATCCTCTATATTCTTAACTAAGTTAAGTGCTGTTATTCACCCATTTGTAACATTCCCAATTCTAATAGAATAGAATAGCAGAATTGAAGGGAGCTTGGAGGTCTTCTAGTCCAATCTCCTACTTTAGCAGGAAACTGTACTAGTCCAATTTGGCCTTTACCACAGGCCAAATTCAGCCTGCAATAGGCTGCAGAGTTGGCCCGTGGTCCTAACCACACCCAGTTGACCATAATGACCAGGCCAAGCCCCCCCCCCCCCAGGAGCAAACAAAGGGCAAACAAACTCCTGAGGCAGCCCATGACGGAATCTAATTTGACACCCCTGCTCTATACCATTCTGTACAAATTGTTGTTCAGTGTCTTCTAAAAAATCTCAAGTGATGGAGCACCCACAACTTCTGGAGGTAAGCCATTCCACTGACATATATGTATTTCCATTCTTTTTCACTGTGCCTATACATTTATTTTCTGCTAAAAGTTTCCTCTAGAGTAATTCTTTCAAGAGATTGGAAAAATAGCTTAGGAAACCAGTGGGATAGGAGTCAAAACTGACATAACTTTCCATTCTGTATACTGAGAATTCTGTGTCCAACATAAAGGATGGGATGTGAAGGATTCTAGGAGTTGTGTTACATGAATTATGTGGTTAAAGTACTAAAGAATGCTATAAAATTCATGCACAACACAACTGAAACTTTTCAATTTGAACAATTTTGCTAAGCATTGTTTGCTAAGCCAGCAAACAATGTATACATCATACCACTAAAATTTCTATTAAAAAATAGAGGAAAAGCAGGACATTGTTATCAATGCCTTTTTTCAGTGAACCTTGAATCTTGTAATTCTAATATCAGTCTGCAAATTGGGAATAGAGGAAGAACTCATCCTATTCTACTGCCTTTTAGTGACATACATTTAGTCCCAAAGTTCATATCATGAAAGTTTATGATTCTAACAGATAGGTTTTTCATACAATTAAAATATGTGGCTGCAATCATCACATATTATGCTCATTTAAATCTCATTGATTTCAGTGAGTTCTCAGCACCCTATGTTTTACAGCAATGAACTATAATGTATTGGCAATATTTTTTAGACTTTGCTCTAGAAATAAGAATAAACTACTTTTAAACTTTTTGGAACACTAAATCTAGCTGTAATATTGCCAAATGCTAATAGTTTGAATACTTTAATTATGTTTTTAGATAAACAGAAATAAGCACAGATCTTTGCAATACTTTTACTGGGAAAAACATTGTTTTGGGAACAGAAGCTATTAAGGAAGTGATTCATCTGCAATGATAAGAGTAAAAGTTGAGAGACTGTCAAGTAGGCAATATGTCAAGAATGACCAACCACAGAGGGAACACATCACAAAAAAATCCCTCAATAATTATGCTGATTAGTGTAGTTGGAGTAAATGAAATGGCCAATTTAGGAAATGAATGCAGTTCTTCTTTAAAAGAGAAGAGTTTAGTTGTAACTAACACTAAGGGATTACTTTTGCAAGGATATATCCACACTAAAAGATACTGAATAATTTCCCAAGTAGCAAAAGAATATGGTGATCATGGCCTAAATTTGCATTGAAAGCATAGATGCTCTTTGTGTGTATACATATACACATGGGAAGGGAGGGAGGGAGGAAGAAAGGAAGGAAGGAAATCATAGCTGTTACCGAAATTTTGGTAATCAACAATCACAATATTTACAAAAGTCTGAAAACAACAACAAAAATCCCCCTACCAAATGTTCTTCAAAGATATTTGGCTAAGGAGGAATAAATCAATGGATATTCAGTGGCAACTTCCCCATGGGCATAGAGCGAGGTCTCACTCGCCATCTTCAGGCTGGTGTTTTGGGCTTAAAGCATGATCGGAGCTGCCGTCCCTCTACAAACCTTGGGGGGGAGTGCTGGCCCCGTTTCAGAAAGTGGATTGATTGGATGTGTGGCTATATCATGATTGGTAGATTGGTGCTGATTGGTGCTAGTTGTGGGTACATTGTTTTTTGTGTTGTAACAGCATGGGTGGTGGGTGGGGCTCATTTGTTGACTAGGGCTGGTTTCCAGATGTCTGGTAGGCAGGAGGTATCGTCACGTTTATTCATGTTGTGGGGGCGTTTCTCTATTTCAATAGTTTCCATAATTATTCTCTTTGACAAGGATATAATTTAAACCCTTTGTAATTAATGACGATGGACCGTGGTTTCTCCTCGAAGTATACTTCTTGAATAAGCAAAAATAAACCTGAGGCATGATCTAATAAAAAAAACATTTTAATATAAAAGAAAATAAAAATACAAACTTGCTATCTAAATTAATCACATCTTGGCAGAGCTATGTGCCTACCTCTCTTGGCAGGTGAACAAAAGATCAGAAGTGAAAGCTAAAAAAGAATGTGTGACCTGTGCAGTAAATCATTGCAGATAAGAACTGCGACATGCGCAATAAATCTCAGCACACCTAGCAAACCAAAATAAATGGAGTGACACCCCTTCTTTTGCTAGTTGGGCTGATAACATCAAATAAGGCACATCTTCTGCAGATACTTGTGTTGAGCTGCTGGAAGTGGTTTGTTGAGCATATCAGCAATTTGATCATGTGTAGGTACATATTGCAATTTAACAAAACCTTGTTTAACTAATTGCTTTGTGTTTTGATAACGAATGTCAATGTGTCTGGAGCTAGAACCTGTGAAATGTGACTCAGAAATATAAACCACCGATTCATTATCTTCCATCACGGTGATTGGTCGAATCGGACATGTCCAGATATCTGCGATCAAAGTATCAAACCATGTTAGAGAATTACATGCATCTGAAACACAAGCATATTCAGCTTCAGTAGATGAACAAGAAACAAAATTCTGTTTTCTCACTTGCCAGTAAACAGGACATCCATTCAGGAACATCATGTAACCTGAAGTACTTTTGCGTGATTTCTTATCACTTCCCAATCAGAATCTGCATAACAACATAATTCTGCATAATCAGTATGTATTGGTTCTAGCAATAACTTCATGTGTTTAGTGTGTTTCAGGTATTTCAATAACTTCTTAACGTATGTCCAATGAAATTGTTTTGCCTTACCTACGTGTCGTGATAAGAGATTTACACTAAGTGCAATGTTGGGTCTGGTCCAACTACTAATGTACAACAATGACCCAATGACTGAACAATAAAGTGTTTTATCCTCGAACTCAGGACTTGGTTCATGTGTCAAGTTGTGAAAATCTGTTTGCATGGGTGTCTTTGTTGTGTTAGCATCTTTCATGTTGCAATGATGTAAAGTGTGGTCAATTTTCTCCTGTTGTGAAAGACTAAACCCCTTCTGTGTTTTGTCAATCTGAACACACAAGTAAGTACTAATATGATCTAAAGATTTCAATGTGAAGTATCTCTGCAAAGACCCACCTTTTTCAAGTTGCTGGCCTGGCTCAACTTTGATCCAACTATATCGCTCCTGACGGGTTTTTTATTTGGGGTATTTTAATTGCATTCAATTTATTTAGGGGTTTTTAAACATTGTGTTTTTACTTGTTTTTATCTATCACTTCACCTCCTCCTTGTATATGTCGTGTATATGTCTTGGTATATGTTTTGTTATATGTATGTCGATATATTTATTTCCTATGTTTTGTTGTACGCCGCCCCGAGTCCTTCGGGAGAGGGTGCGGCTAATAAATAAATAAATAAATAAATAAATAAATAAATAAATAAATAAATAAATAAATAAATAAACTTTTAGCAAAAATCTCACTCATTTTCTTATTTGGACCAATGTAAACAATATCATCAACATAAACAAGAATTATCTCATATGCATTGTTAGATCATTTTGTGAACACGCAGTCATTAGTTTCAGACTTAATAAAGCCCATTGAATTTAGTTTGTCAGTAAAACATAAGTACCACATTAAACCTGACTGTTTCAGACCATAAAGACTCTTGTTTAGGAACCAGGTATCCCCTTCTTGCTATCAGAATCCTGGAGGGCTCTTACGTAGATCTCTTCATCTAGGTCAGCATGTAGATAAGCCGTGTCCACATCAAACTGGAAAACTTCTAAACCAAGAATAGTTGCAGTGGTTAAAGCAATTTTTACACTTTCAGTTCTGACTGTCGGTGAGTAGGTGTTTGTGTAGTCCTCAGGATAACGTTGAGCAAAACCCTGAGCTACAAGTCTAGCCTTGTACAATGACTCACCATTTGGTTTCTTCTTGATTCTGTAGACCCATCGAGTGCCAATGACTTTTTTGTTTGTTTGCAGGTGTAAATACATTAAGTTTCTTTAAACTGTCCATTTCATCCTGCATCCTGCCTGATACCATTTGTCTTGCTCTGAATCAGGAAGCTGCTTGATTTGTGTGAACATATCAGGAGGAAGTGTAACATTGCAAATCAAAGACAAGGGTGTTTTTGTCAGTTGCCACAAATATCGCTGTGGAGGGATTCCTTTTGTGACCCTCTTGGAACGTCTTGGAACAACAGTCAATTCTTCTTCTGCTTCGTCCTCATCCTCACATTCGTTGCTAGCATCAGCATCTGCGGCTCGCGAAGATGGAAGATCAGGTTGTGAAGAACTGGTAGAAGGAATATCTGCCTGTGAATCTTGATCATCAGGCTGCATGGCATCTGCAACATCATCTCTAGGAAAATAAACTCCAGGATCATTGGAATGAATCCTGGACCAGTCAATATCTTTCTCAAAATTAGCAGATTGAGAAATCACAATTACATGTTTAGGGTCAATAAATTTGCTCCATTTTGAATTATCATCAATACCCATAAATCTCCATCTCTTTGCTGCTGGACCTCCTTTTCTTCTTTGAGCTAATTGAATGTTCACCATATGAACCAAAAATGTGGAGGTTCTTGAGATCAGGCTTGTAGCCATACAGCATGAAGAAAGGAGTTTGATTTATTACACTGCTCCAAGTACGGTTGACAATGTAATTTGCATATTTAATAGCTTCACCCCAGTATATGTTACTGAGATTGGCGTCTTCTAGGAGATCCCGGGTGTCATGTCCCATACAGTTACAGATGGAGTGTAGGCTCTTCCTCGGAAGGGACGTCTAGCTGGAGCTCTTGATGTGGGCGGCCGTTGCAAATGTGGTGTGGCTAATTTGATAGCTTCTTCTTCAATTAAGATCCTGCAGACATTATTGACTGTTCATTGAGCAATAGGCACATGATTAATCTTTGCAATGACATCTTTCCATTCATAATTCAATGAGTTAATGATAATGCTGATCATTTGAACATCATCAATAAAATGGCCTCTTTTTCTCAATTCTTTTCTCATTCCTTTCAGTTTGGTCAAATGTCCACCAATTTGTTCCCCAGGTTTCAATTTCAAACCATGGAACTCAGACATGAGTAAACATGAAGATTCAATTGAAATGGGCCTGTAGCAAAATTCCAATTGGGCCCAAATTTGTTGGGCTGTTGCATTAGGCGGAAAAATAACCTGCAGTTCCGTTTCCATGGACATTAATAATGTTGTGCAATCCTTAGTCTCTAAGTCTCTTATTGCAGGAGTCCATGGCTGGGCAGGAGGATTAAACACCATACAATGGGTACCTTCTCTGTGAAGCAAAATTGAAATCTCACTGACCCAGGCTTTATAATTCTGTACTGACATTTTAAATTTTGAGTCACTAGTCAATGGAGGAGCAAAAACTGCCTGTTGAGGGATGTGCGTTTGAAAAACTAGCTGCTGTTGCACCTGTGGTTGCTGAAATCTAGCTGATGAAGAATAAAAGCATGGCTTGCTGGAGGCTGCATTAAATATTGTTGTGTTCCATCTAAGAAGGCACGTGCACTGCCAGGGGGTGCTGAAAATTGGGCCGTGGAGACACCTGATACGTTGCAGCCTGAATATCTGAGTAATCTGCTCTCTTTAGTAAATTATTTCTGCCAGAAGATGGTGCTATGGTTACATCTTTTGGCTGTAATATTTCTGCATGGCATGAGTAATTGGAGAACAAAGAAGATCACGTGGCAATTGTGACATGTGCACATCTCTCTGTTCTGATTTGCCTGACACAATATCCAGCAGGGGGTGTGTCTTAGGCTTTGGGGAAGAAGGCAAGATGGCGTTTTCAGAAATTTGAAAAAGAGAAAAAACCCTCTTATTTGCCTCTAGCGTGGCGTAATCTATTTTGGCCTGAAAAAGCTGGCATTCAAAAAATTGGTGAACAAAAGATCAGAAGTGAAAGTTAAGAAAGAATGTGTGACCTGCACAGTAAATCATTGCAGATAAGAACTGTGACATGCGCAATAAATCTCAGCACAGCTAGCAAACCAAAATAAATGCAGTGACACTCTTGTTGAAGTGTTCAGTTTTGGAGATTAACCTGGTTCCTTCAAAATTAATTTCATGTCCTGTAGCTTTAAGGTGCTGGAAAAGGGAGGAAGTTTTTCCTTTTTTCTTACTGCGTTCTTGTGTTCTGCAATGCATGCATTTATTCTCCTGTTCGTTTGTCCTATGTATGTTGCAGGGCAGATTTTGCATGGTATTTCATAGACTCCTTGGTTTTCTAGCTGGATTTTGTCTTTGGTGTTTCTTAAGGTGTTGGCTTTTTTTGGTCAGTGTTGAATGCTGTCTTGATATTGTGTTTGTGGAGAATTTTGCTGATTTTATCTGTGGTGCCTTTGATGTAAGGGAGGAGGGCGATGCCGTTGTCCTTTTCTGTGTCTCGGTTTTTGGGGGGAGTCTCCCTTTGGATTAGGTTGGTAATTGTTTTTCTTTGGAATCCGTTGGAGATTAATCCATTTGTGAGAGTGTGTAATTCAGTTTTCAGGTGGTCTTTGTTGGCTAGGTGTTTGATTCTGGAGATGAGGGTCTTGGCTACAGAGTTGATCTGTACAGGGTGGTGATGGGATTGTGCCTTTAAATAGCGGTTGGTGTGTGTTTTTTTCCAGTAGATGGTGTGTTCTAGGGAGCCATTGGGTTTTTTGTAGATTAGGACATCCAGAAAGGGAAGTTGTTTGTTTGCTTCTATTTCCATAGTGAATTGTATTTTGGGGTGTAGGCTGTTGAGATGTGTGAGGAAGTTGTCCAGTTTTTCTTTCCCATGTGGCCAAATCACGAAAGTGTCATCAACATATCTAAGCCAGAGTTTGGTTTGTGTTCAGATTTATCTAAGGCATTAGTTTCAAAATGTTCCATGTATAAGTTTGCGATGACGGGTGAGAGGGGTGATCCCATGGGTGCTCCTTCTATCTGTTTGTATCTTTGTCCATTTCCTGACTCTGTAGAAACTTAGCACCCACCCCTCTCTAGAAGAATGAAATATTCTAGGAAATATTAAAAAGGCAGAATATTTCCCCTAAAAGAGAAATAACAATCTTAAAGAAAATAGAAACACAGGCCCAGCTCCCTGCCCCCAGCAGATATTTTGATGCCAGCTTATTTACAAGACAAAAGACTGGGCCAGCCTATCTACGAAACAAAAGACATGACCCTTCAGGACATAATAGGATTATCTAGCTCACCACATGGCACAACCAAGCCCCTTCATTACATCACCCAGCAAGGTTCAAACACACTTGATTCAGACAAACATGACTCCACAGGGGAGTCTGTAATCAATAGGATACATGCCCTTGTCACAAGAATATAGAAGCTCATGGTCAAAGCCCAAGAGAGGATATAAATAACACTCACTCTCCACTCCTTGTGGTCAGTTACCCAGAACTTCAAACCCATGTGGTCCTGTTCACCATTAAACCATCTTCCAAGCAGCCAGGCGTTCAGGGTCTTTCTCCTCACGTGGAACTAAAACCAAATGGACATTTCTTGCAACAATTCATTTCTTCCAACACAATTAAACAGTGGAACAGATTGCCTTCAATCTGTCTCAAATCGTATAGGATCTCCTGCATGAACAGAGGCTTAGACTATTCTGTTATTTTAGACAATTCTGTTATTCTGTTATCCTGATTTCTACATTTTGATACTTTATGATCTTTTCCAGTTCTTTGTCTTCTATTCTACTATCCCCTGGTAATCTGCAATTATCCACATTTTTTTTCTTTTCAACAGTTAAAACTGATAGGCAGATGTTGTTTGATGGTGTTAAAGGTATCATCACAGGATGTAATTATGATTATAGTTCATCATATAGTCAGGTGTTTAGACTGGATTTGACATTTTTATCCAACTAGTGAGTCATTACTATTATTATTTCAGTTCTAGACTGTCATTACAAATCTGAAAACTGTACAAATTCATTTTGAAAAAGTTTTAGGAAACTATATATTGTCTGATCTATCTTAGAAAACCTTTCAGAATGTTTAATTATATATAGCCTTGTCATATTTCCATAAGCTGTTTGGCAATCCACGTAAGTGTAAACAGGCTGAAATTGAGTTGGACTTACTATAGAATTTTGAACTATCAAAATTTATTCTGTCATCATTGTCCTATCCTAGTTGACTACCCAGATTTGAGGCCTTTTCCTGTTTACTTTCTTGTCTTGTCTTGCAGGAACATTTCTGTGTTTAACTTCTGTTTTCTTCCTGCAAAAGCAATTCTTATGTGAAGCTTCAACTGACAATTAAAATGTTCATATTTTATTGGGGATGGCATAACTGCTCATGTCTTAACATTGTACAGAAGCATATGGCTTAATATTCAGTATGTTTAAAGTCATTAATACAAGTCACTAATTGTATATTATTTACAGTGACGTGCGGTGAGGTTTATGACTGGTGAGGCACTGACACAGTGCTGGGTTTCAAATATTTTTAGACTTGTGGACTTCAACTCCCAGAATTCCACAGCCAGGCATGCTCAGTTCCAATTTAAAGCGACAGCATTTGTTTTTCTCCTTTGCTCCTTCTTTCTTTTTCTTTTTCTTCTCCTTCCCCTCCTTCCTCCCTCTCTCCCTTCCTCCCCCTCTCTCAAACACACACACACAGAGAGAAGTTGGATTGGACTATCTCTCCTACCCCTTCCCTCTCTCACTCACTCTCAAACAAACCCCCCCCCACACACACAAAAGTTGGATTGGATATCTTTTCCAGTGGCTTGAAAGCAGCTCCTCTGCCATCCCCCCCCCCATTCCCCTGCTGCCTTTCCCAAACACCTCCACCATTGCAAATGCAGCCTGCTGTCTTGGTGGGAAATGCCTGGAACACAATAAAGCCCACCCACCACCTCCTGCTGGCAGGCTGGGGTGAGAGGAGAGGCAGAGGGGAGCCGAGCCTTCCAAAAGAAAGAGGCTGGGGGGAAGTGTGTGTACTACAGCATGGCTCTTTGCCTGGCTTCCTGCCTCCTCCTGTGGTCTCCTCAGTGCTTGCTTGTGCTCTCCCTCCCCAAGTGTAGTTTGATTGCAGGTGGAGCCACGTTGCCTTTTCAAACTTGTAATCAGTGAAGCTGGGCTAGATTTTTATATAGTTTTATCCAGCTGTGTGTGTGTGAGAGAGAAATGAATGGGGGCCTGGGGAGGAAGTCACTACACTTGGGGAGGGAGAGCACCAGTGAGGTTAAGCAGAGTCATCCACGGTGAGGCAGCAACTAGCTCAGCTTTTTCCTTTTACTTTTTTTTTTTCATGATGAGAGTGGTGAGGCTGTGCCTCACCTGCCTCACCTGACTGCACGTCACTGATTATTTACAAAGAACACTAAACCAGTTCTCACTCAAGCCTACTGTGAAAAATATCTTTTTACCAAATCATTTTTTAAGTTATAGAAGTAAATATTTTGATTTCTTGATATATGACTTCCCCCCCCCCCTCTTCAAACATGGGCAGAGCTTTTTCTGCAAAACAAGAACTAATTAAATTATGAAAGTATATCTCAGGGTCAAAAATAACTTCATATTTCAGAAGTAAATCTGATACAGAATTTAATTTGATTTGAAAACAATGGTTGAATTGCATTCTATATCTAATTTGCGCTAGATCAAAAATTTAGATTTATTAAAAACATCTCAACACTTCCAAATATGTATTGAATAAAGATGGATTTGTCACTATTCTGACATAAATTACTTTAAAAATAACCTGTAGTTTTAAAATGAAACATTTATTTGTTAACAACTATTTACTGAAATATTGAAAATTCTTACCTAATCAATTTATGTTTTATGATGCTTGGAAATTGCCCATTTATTTATATTGTATTTTATATTTTATATTTTTCATTTTTTATTTCTAACTCTCTTTTTCTTGTTTCTCTTTTCTCAAAAATGTTTAATCAAAATATAATTAAAAGAGAAATTTTCATTCATTATTTTACAGATTCTATGAAAATGAATTAATGGAAGTAAAATGCTTCATTAGAGCTTCAGTTAGAGCTTAGATACCAACTTGATGGTAAATAATCAGTCAATCAGAATTAAGCCACTAGCTCACTTCATCTCTTTCAAAAAATGTTCCATGCTTTCCTTTGCTCTTTGAACAGGAAAAAGAAGGGCTAGAGCTGAGTCTTATCAGGTTCCAATTTTACTTGCATATACAAAAGATAGTCACAGTCAGAATATGCTGTCCCATTATCAAAGCATGAAAATTGCATGAAAAATTAACTGCTGATAGCAAACCTGAACAATCTCTGCTATTGCCATTCAATGAAATTCAGAGTTTCCATGACTAATAGCCATTGAAAGATATATTTGCATGAATTTGCCAAATGTTTAACACTACATATGCCATTAGCTATATGCTTTCTGGCTCAGTAAAAGCAATGTACATTAGATGCAGCATCAAATATTTACATAATAGTTTATTACATTAAGTGTTTTACTTTTTACTTTCAATTTTTCTCCTAATAATCACTTTTCTTAATTTTTCCTATTTCTAATAATCAATAGGGTCTACCTTTTTCACAATTGTCAATGGCTTAACTGTGGATTGCAAAAAGTCCTTTTCTTGATTAGTCTCTCCAGAACTGAACCCTAAATAGATTGATCACAATTGCTTTACCACATAGCATGCAATGTGATTTATTAATTTAATTAAATGCCATTAGTCCAGGCATTCATTCATTCATTTTTCCAAAAAATGTTCCCAAAATAATGCCTAGTCTAGCTAATAAAGTTAAAAACAAGACTAGGAAAAAATCTCATTTCTAAGTGTGAGATTCCAGGTGCAAGAAACTGGAAGTCTCTTCATCCCAATCAGGATCAGAAGAGTGGCATGGGATTCTAATAGAATCAGCATTACAACTAGATGCCCAAGTGACGAAGAGCATCCTTTATGATATTTAATTGTATGTCTGCTTTTATAATTTTTATAAATGGGAATTTTATAAATGTTTTGATTTAAGCTCCACTTTTCCATTCCAGCAAGTGCTTAGTTTTACACATAGTTCAGATACTATAACATATGATCATTATAATTTACTATTCATGTGAACAGCAGAAGCTTACAGCTACTGTATATGAGATGCAGAAGCTAAATTATTAGGCCTAAAATAAATGAGGAAATGCCTTGTTTCAAATGGATTTTTCCAATCATTGTAATTCTTCTCTGAAGCTTTTTAGTTGCACCATTAATCAGGAAGAAGACTTTTCAAGTATGAACATCTTTTTTTCCAGAAATAAAGCATATGCTGATTTCATTGTCATTTACACATACCATTTTTGGTTAATGAACTGTCACCTGTGCCTCATTTCCCTGTCCAGTCGTTTCTGACTCTATATGCTGAGGTACATAGAATGCTGTTAACTTCCCACTGAAATGGTACCTCTTTATCTATTCACAGTTGCTTTTAAAATGCTAGGTGGGCAGGAGCTGGAGCAAGTAACAGGAGCTTACGCTGTCACATGGTCTTGAACCAAAGATACTGGCTGACAAGCTCAGCAACTTCAGCTGCTGAACCATTGTGCCCCTGTATGAAGTTATCCTCCACCCTTCTCCTAAAAAAATGAAATATTCTAGGAAATATTTTAAAAGACAGAATTTTATATTTCCCTGGATGAGAAATGGAGAAACATTTTTTTTAGGCAGGAAACATACTCACTCTTAATAGCCCCCACCAGCCCACAGCAGATGTCTGTACTTAAGAGATAAAGAGATAGCTAGGTCTATTCATAGGCAAATGCCCAAGATTCAACAAAGACAGGATTAGCCCTCTACCCATTTCACCACATGGTACCTGGGAAGATTACACCATCCAGCAAGGCTCAACCAAGCCTGGGACTGAGGACAGCCTACAGAGTTGCCTCTGCATGGCCCCATGGGAGTCTGACAACCAATCAGAATACAAGCTCAAATTCAAAAGCCCAGAGAGGGTATAAAACTCAGACACTCTCAGCAACTCTCCCCTTTTTTTCTTCTTCACCCTACATCTTCAAGGCATGTGATCCTGTCCACCATTAAAACCTTATTTCCAAACAGCACTATATTTCCAGTGTCTTTCTCCTCATTTGGAACTAAACCCAAAAAGACATTTCTTCCAACACCCCACAATATTAACTTAAGAGAGGAATATGCTTGGTTAACGTTGCTGAAGCATTCAGAAATCTCTCAAAGAAGGAAAACTTAAATAATATGTTATCCAAAGTCAGTTCAATCAGATATCTCATCTAGAGATTTGCCTTCACTTTGCTCATCACAAGAATTCACTGGAACAACAATTATTTTGTGTACACTATATTACTTTCAAACCTATTTTCTACTACCTAGAAGACATGGAGACTTTATTTAAAAACTGCCTAGAATTAATTGATAAACTGGTAGCATCCCACTTATTTAACAATGCTAAGCAGGATCAAACTTGGTTGATACTTGAATGGAACACCACCATGAAATCCCAGGGCTGTAGTCTACAGTGGAGAAATGTGTGTGTGTGTGTTGTATTCCTGGAAAATCCCTTCCCAAAACTATGTGGTTATATATATGCAATTATAAGGCATTAATTCAATTTTGAGAGGCTATTTATTTATCAAAAATTCTACACAAAGTGGAAAATTCCAAGTGTTAACTAAGAGGATTGTCTGCTGAGTCACAGATTCTGTGCTAATTAATATAGTGGGACCATGTGCCAAACTTCACACAGGGTGACCTATTTCCAAGAGAAAAGAGAAAAAAGTGAGCTGGTGCCTTGAAACTGCTCAGTAATATATGAACACTGTAGTCATCAAACATCTATTTGCTCACAAAACATCTTATGATGGTGAAGTGTTGTGTTTTAATGTTTCCTAGTTATTTATTCATTTAAAATCCCTTTATGCATACATATTCTCACATGTCAATTTTAGCACAGCTAATTTTGTATTTGGGAATGTATTTTCCTTCAATCTATATTTTAATTCCAGGGACAGGTTCTGTTGGAATTTCTTACAATAGCTGCCAAAATCCTTGACTACTTATGTTATTACTATTATTATTATCATCGTTGTCATCGTCAGCAGCAGCATGTGATTTGATAAAGTTGCTTTTTTAAGCAATCATTTGCTACTCAGCCTCAGAGGCGAAATTGTCTTGAGTTTGGTGTTAGATCTGGGCAACGAGAGAACAGACTGCGGACACGAAGTGACTTAACAGCTCTTTATTAGTAGTAATAGTGATCCAGCTTACTCTGTGGTCGGAGGGTTCCCCTTTTATAGTACTCGGGTACGCCTCTCGACCAATCAGAGTAATACCTGTTTCCCGCTGTAGCAGCGGACCAGAGAGGAGACTTCCTCCGATATATGTTAATATCTAACACCCCTCCCCTCCTAGACGGAACGTTGCGGTTAGTAACATAATCTTTTAGATACGTTGGTGTTTGTCTTGCTCGGGAGGAGCATCGCAGTTCGGGTTGGTTAGAAGTGGTTGCAGGATCGGGTGCTTTTCCTGTTTCACGTTCGGGAGGTTTTGTGCCTTCGTTGCTAGGGCGTTCCGGAGTCTGCTCGGTTGCGTTGTCTGGGGTTTGCTCTGCTTCGTGCTCGATCTCTTGTTCCGACCTTGGTTCGCAGGTGTCGTAGCTCTCTATGATGGGGCTCTCGAGTGGCTGACTTTCCGTTGGCTGGAAACTCTCGTCTTCGGTTCGAAGGTCTGAATGTGCTAGGCGACCCCGAAGTTGATCGATGTGCCTTTTCCAATTCCGCCCATCTTCCAGCTCCAGCAGATACGATCGTGGACCCGTGATGCCAATGACCTTGGCCGGCATCCACAATGTTCCCCCTGCATAGTTGTGGGCGTATACTGAATCCCCTATGCTGAAAGACCGAATTTTGCTTGTGGAGTCTGGGGGAGCTGTGGCAGAGTAATTTGGGTGAAGACGGTCCAGGTGAGACTGTAGACGGCGGCCCATGAGTAGTTCAGCGGGGCTCCTACCCGTCGTTGCACTTGGGGTAATATGCTGAATTAAGAGGTAATGGTCAATGCGTGTTTGCCAATCACCTGGACCCATCCTAGCGAGGGCCTCTTTTGCGAATCGCACCATTCTCTCTGCCTGTCCGTTTGATGCCGGATGGAATGGCGCGACGAGGGCATGCCGAACTCCCTGACCTGCTAAAAACGTTTCGAAATGCATGGCCGTGAATTGGGGCCCGTTATCGGAGACTAGGAGGTCGGGCAGGCCATGAGTGGCGAAAAGTCGCCGTAGAACCTTGATGACTGCCTCTGCCGTGGTTGAAGTCATTAGGACTACCTCTAGCCATTTGGAATATGCATCCACAACTATAAGGAAAGTCTGACCTTGAACTGGCCCTGCGAAGTCGATGTGTATTCTCGACCAGGGTGCTTTCGGCTTTTCCCATTCCATGGCGGGTGCTTCCGGGGGTGCTGGTCTCGATTCTTGGCATGGATCGCAAGTGGCCACCCACTCCTCTATCTCTTTGTCCATGTTTGGCCACCAAACGTAACTTCTCGCCAAAGCCTTCATTCTAACGATCCCCGGATGCCCGACATGTAATGCATCTAACACATTTTTTCATAAAGCATAAGGAATAACAACTCGATCCCCCCACAATAAACAACCTTGTAACACTGAGAGTTCGTCCCGTTTTGACCAAAACACTTTGAATTCTGGGCCCACGTTTCCCTTCGGCCACCCCCTCCAAACCCAAGTTTGAACTTGTTTTATTAAACTGTCTTTAGAGGAGAACCTTGCAACGTCGCAGGAAGAAACCGGTCCTGAGTCCAAACAGTCAATGAGCAACACCGGTACTTCGGGAGTGGGGTCTGGCAACAGGTCCGGTAGTGGGCAACGGCTGAGTGCGTCTGCGTGTCCTAGAGTGGAGCCCGGTCGATGAATTAACTTGTAGGAGTACGCAGCCAGGAAAACAGTCCACCTGGTCATGCGTGGAGAAAGGGAGACCGGGGTGGGGTGGTTTCCCGCCAAAAGTCCCAACAGCGGTTTGTGATCAGTAATTAGTTCAAAATCGCGGCCGTAGAGGTATTCATGGAAACGTTTTACTCCAGCTACCGCAGCTAACGCTTCCTTGTCCATCTGGCTGTAGTTCCTCTCGGCCGATGAAAGAGTTCTAGAGTAGAACGCGATGGGTGCTTCTTTTCCGTCTGGCATCCTGTGGCTAAGGACTGCGCCGACTCCAAAGGGTGATGCGTCGCAGGTCAATACTAGCGGTCTGGCTGTATTGGACTAACAGCGAGTCAGTGGTGAGCAGGCGCTTTACCCCGGCAAAAGCTGCTGCTTCGGATCGTCCCCATCTCCATGGCGCGTTTCGCTGGAGTAGTCGATGTAGCGGCTCAGCAACGGTCGCCTTCTGTCTCAGAAAAACGCTGTAGAAGTTAAGTAGTCCGAGGAAGGCCTGCAGCTCGGTCTGGTTACGTGGTGTGGGGGCGTCCTGGATCGCCTTAATTTTCTTTGAAGTGGGGTGTATTCCCTGACCATCGATTCTATATCCCAGGAATTCTACGCTAGGCACGTTAATTTGGCATTTTTCCTTTTTAAGGCGGAGACCCTTCTCTCTGATTCTGGCCAAAACAGTTCTGACTCTTTTATTTAATTGCTCCTTGTTTGCAGCAGACACCAAGATGTCGTCGAAATAGGGGACGACTCCCGGTATCCCTTGCAAAAGCCGTTCCATGATGCTCTGGAACAAACCTGGAGCAACGCTTACACCGAATTGCAGCCGGTTGCATTTGAATGCCCCTCTATGCGTCACTATAGTTTGGGCCTCCGCTGTGGCGCTATCTACGGGCAGCTGCTGGTAAGCTTGTGCCATGTCTAATTTAGCAAATACCTTTCCTGGCCCCAACGAGTGCAATAAATGCTGTACTACAGGCACAGGATACGCGCTTTGTTGTAGCGCGACATTAATTGTGCATTTATAGTCCGCGCAGATGCGGACTGATCCGTCTGGTTTGACTGGGGTCACAATGGGAGTTTCCCAACGCGCGTGATCCACCGGCTCAAGGACTCCTTGCTCTACTAATTTATCTATTTCCTTGTCTATTTTTGGGCGGAGTGCAAAAGGCACTCGTCTCGGCTTAAGTCGGATTGGCGCCACTTTGGGGTCTAAATTAAATGATATTGGTTTGCCCACATACTTACCAAGACCGGGGCTGAACACATCCTCGAACTCCTTAAAAATCTGTTCAGCGCTGCTGTTTTCTACGGCGTTGATTCCGGTGACTTCTAACCCCAGGGCTTCAAACCAATCAAGCCCCAGAAGGTTCTGTAATGGCACGCTGGCGATGGTCACGGGCAGCTGGGCTACGATGTCCTTGAAACGGATTTGGAATGTGCCTTGGCCCACGATGGGGACTTGGTTCCCCTGGTAGTCTCGTAGCAGGACGTCTGGAACGCGTAGTTGGCTCTTTCTGAGGCTAGGGATAGCCTGTTTCATGGATGCCCATGAAATGATCGTCAGGGTCGATCCTGTGTCAACTTCTAGCTCGCAAGGTGAGCCCTCCAAGAGGACTGTGACTCTCAGCCTTTTTGGCCGCTTGGGGCGGACCTGACTTATCGTGGTGAGATACGTTCGCAACTCCTCTCTCTGGGTCAACTCTATCTCAGTATCTGTATCCTGAAAATACTCTCGTTGAGCGTCTTGATAGAACGCTCTTTCAGCTCTTTGTGAGTAATCGCTCTGGGGATACGCTCGCTCAGCTCCTTGTGTGTAATCTCTCTGGGGATACGCTCGCTCAGCTCTTTGGGAATTTTCTCTCTGGGTAAACACTTGTGGATTTCTCTCTGGGCGCCCTTTTTGGTTTCGCCAAGCCCCTGGGTTGGGCTTCTGTTGGTGGTTCATGGGTGGCTGCCGTGAGGCAGGGACTTCGCTCCGGCACACTCGTGCGATGTGCCCAAGTTTGTTGCAGTGCGAACAAACAACATTCCTGAACCTACAAGTAGACCTGGGGTGATTCCCTCTGCAGCTTGCGCAGGGCGGCAAACGGAATCCGGGTCTCCCCCCAGGCCTCACGTGACTGCTCCGCATCAGGTGACTGTCCTCAAACTCGGGATCCTCGTAGTCGGGGCTTGTGTCCTCGTAGTGAACTTTGGTGTGTCTTGGCGCTGGCTGGCCAGTGTTAAACCCGCGTTGAATTGTCTCCGCTGATCTGTCTGCTGCTTCTGAAGCTCTTGCCTCCTCGAGTACAATTTGTAGGCTTAAATTGGTTTTGGCTAACAGCCGCTTTTGTAGGGAAATGTCTCTCAGCCCGCTAACGAGTCGATCCATAATCTGCTCATCCAGGTCTCTGAATCAACAATGTGTGGCTGCTTTTCGTAGTGCTGCAACGTACTGGTTGATAGATTCTCCCGCCTTCTGGTTCCTCGTGTTGAACGCTTGGCGGCAAACGTGGCGGGAAGGTTTTGGCGCGTAATGAGTCTGTAGAGCCTGTTGCAATGCCGCCCATGATACTGCCTGTATTGGAGTAGGCGAGGTGAGGTCTCTGGCCGTGTTGAATACTTCTTTTCCGCAGTAGCCGAGGAAAATGTTTTTCTTCCGGGCGTCGGTGATTCCCGTGTATTCATTCGCTTCGAGAAAACACTCGAAACGAATCATGAAGGCTTCCCATTCGTCATTCTCTGGGTCGAATGGAGCGGGGGGAGCATGCATCGCCATCTTCTCTCGTTTGAATTTGCCGCGCTGCGGTGGCTTGAGATGGCTGCCGGAATTTCTGCCGAATTCCTGGGCTGGATCAAATCCGGAGATTCTGGAGGTAGCGTTCTTCGTCCTATCTGTCTCTCGATCCCACCTTCGTCGCCAATGTTAGATCTGGGCAACGAGAGAACAGACTGCGGACACGAAGTGACTTAACAGCTCTTTATTAGTAGTAATAGTGATCCAGCTTACTCTGTGGTCGGAGGGTTCCCCTTTTATAGTACTCGGGTACGCCTCTCGACCAATCAGAGTAATACCTGTTTCCCGCTGTAGCAGCGGACCAGAGAGGAGACTTCCTCCGATATATGTTAATATCTAACATTTGGGATAGCCATCCACTCTTTTTTTCCTTTCTCTCTACTGTAGTGGTTTTATTCTGCAATGCCTAAGAAAAGTCACAAGCCCCATGAGAACAAATAAATCTCTTACAAACAAAGACAGATCAGATGATAATCCTTTATATTATTTGCCAGAGAATGCTTTCCTGCCAACTTACTGTCTCCCGCTCTCCCTGCTGGATTTTTTTTTAAGGCCATACTGTGAATTAAATAAACTGATGACTTAACCTTCCCCTGAACACTAGTTGAAATTCAAATTCTCAGATAAGTGGATGGCCTTAAAAAATAATCTGTAATAGCCTTCATGTGTATATTCCTGTCAGGTTTGATAAATAGCTCACTCTACATGGATATTTATGGAATACATTCTACTTGAAATGCTAGCCTTTGTTTTGCTTTATTTTACTCAGTCAACTAACCCATCAGGATCATAGAAAAGGGTACGTGATGCAGATTATTTCTCACTTTATACTATTATACCTCTTCGATGGTTTGTTAGTGATTGTTGAATTTAAAGCTGGAAAAATGTTTTATATTGATGTTCTGCATACATTGTCCATCACTGATGTGTCTTCTGATCTTAGTTTCAAATTCCTTTACTGTTCCAAGTGTCTCTTTTAATGTTTAAGCTTAGCTAAATGGAAACCAGATATGGCATGAACATTTGAATAGATTCTACCCCTAACAGCTCATGAGCAAACAGCTCACAGGCTATCATTCACCTTGAGCAATATCACAACTTCTGCGTCTCTGTTATTCCAAGAACAGAAAACATCATTTTGATTCTTGAGAGAAAATAGAAAACAGCTGTCACTAGTAATCCCAAATCCATTAAATAAACTGATCTTTCTTCCCTGGGACTGGAACTATCAAAGTGATGCAAAATACTGTCCCATCAACCTTGGTTTATTTAATAATGTTAAGCAAGATCAAACCTGGTTGGTACTTGAATAGGAGGCCACCATGAAATCCCAGGACTGTAGTCTAGGCTGAAAACTGGAAGAAATGATGTAAAATTGTGTCATTTTCACTTAAGGATTTTGGATTTATGGGCCTACCACTGGTCACCAACTGTAAAGAAGTCTTTAAAGAAAAGTGAAAGGATACAGCTACTTCAAAAGCCTGTTCTCAATGTTGTTTTAACTATATCAAGTGCATAAGTGCCCACAGTCTTATATGTAATCTTGGATGCCCAAGATAAATAATAGGTGTTATTGGCATATCAATTACTTATTCTACCTGCAAAGCACTTAATCAATACATACATTTTACAGAATAGTGTGTAAAAATGGTTAGAAAGCTAGAATGATTCTATGTTAAATGTATGTAATGATGATGAAAATTAAATGAAATAGAATGATAATAAAACCAAGCCTGGAAATAAATTAAGTTAATTCAAACTAAAATAAACACAACAAAACAAACTATAAACCAATATGCTTCAGAATGATTCTATCTTTTTTAAAAATAATTTTAATTCAACATTTTTTAAAACATTAAAATCACAGTTACACTTTTACAGCTTTCCGTTATCGGTATTAGAAATTAGAATGATTCTATCATAAGCAGCTTCCAGAATGTTAGAATTATTCCTCCTTTAAGATTAGCAACTAGAGCCTCATTAACATTATTGTTAATCCCTGACACTTTGATTTCCAGGAGAGAAATGGCTGACTGAGTAGCCTGGAAAGTTTTTCCAGCAAGAAACCTTTCTAGTTTGGAAAATGGTGACAGGGTTTCCCAAGTCTGAATAACCCTCCTGGGTTAGGGAAGAGTCTTAAAATCAGCCCACAAGATTCTCTGGACAGCAACAGTTTGGGAGAAGAGCTTGGAGTGGCACTTCAGTGTTGCCTGGTGAGTCATCCAGTCCCAAAATGGGACTATAGCCATTTCAAAGTCAAAAAAGCAACCACTTTGGAGATTTTTTTTTAAAAAGACAAGAAGTTCTACTTCTTAAGCACTTTATTTGATAATTGCCTTTAGTAATCTAAAAGATGCTCTTTTCAGTTGCAGTCTGTTGTTGTTATCATAATGGTTGTTATTGTTATTTTGAAGATCAGCTCCATTTTAAGGGCACCATTATTGATAAATGAGGAGGAGAAGGGTTGCCGATAGTGAGCTAAAATAAGGAAGCATGGAATACTTTTTCCTTTCTAATTTTGATGGAAAGACAGAAGGATATAAAAATTTGTGGTTTAAATTTGACTGTTTAGTTAATTTATTGTCCTAATTTGATGCTGGGAGCTATAACTTGCAACTCTAAATTGTTTGTTGTGAGAGGTTGAAATATTCTGATTTTAACTAAAACTGATTGAACAAGATATACTAAGTATCTTAAAAAAGCTTTCTTCTACAATTTATTCTTTGATGACAAGAGAAGGGGGGGAGAGGAGAAAGAGAATGAATAGAAGATGAACCTAACAAAACACAGCTGCCCATTAAATCTATGCAAGAACTGGAAGAACAAAGTATAAAGATGAATTGGTTTTCATATGTGCAAATACATTCTAGATATGATAAAGATTTTAAAATAGAAGGCTTTTATGACAAATTGACAGATTTAGATAAAGTCTTGACAGATACCAATAAAAAGGTGATTTAAAAACTATATGGATACTTACTAGAGATTAAGCTAGAGGAAGAACAAGTTAAAGAAACCATGATTACTTGGGGGGGGGGGATTTTGGACATGGGATTGATTTAGAGAAATGGCAAAAATTGTGGTCTCAAAATTATAAAATGACAATGTCAACAGCATATAAAGAAAATTTGTATAAAATGTTTTACAGGTGGCACCTACCCCTGACGAGAATAGAAAGAATGTTTAAGAATAAATCCGAAAAATGTTGGAAATGTCATCAGATACCGGGCTCATATTACCATATGTGGTGGATGTGTACAGAAGCTAAAAAATACTGGACTAAAATTCACACATGGTTGGAAAAATGATAGAAAAACATACAGACTTTAAACCAGAGATATTCTTATTGGGGATCCTTCCGGGAATATATAGTAGAGAATTGAAATATTTGATTGTAAATATGTTAACAGCAGCTAGAATTGTATTTGTAAAAAAATGGAAAAATGGGAAAATACCAAAGCAGGAAGAAGTTATTCAGAAAATAATTGAATGTGCCAAAATGAGCAAATTGACATTTGAAATTAGTGAACAAGAAGATAAACAATTTTATAAGATATGGGATTTATTTTATCAATTGTTAGACAAAAAAGTATGGAAATGAAATATGCTAGAGAATTTTACAATACAAGGATAATGGAATGATACAGAATATAATATAAAGATATACTATTGGATGCATTTAGGATGATGTAATGTAACGCCATAATATAAATTAATTCAAAATTTAGAATATCTCACATAAAATGAAGTAATAATAGTTATAGTCAAATAAATGATTAACAATGCTAATAACCTATACATATATAATGAATTGATAATATGAGAGTTTATATAAATTGTAAGTGAGGACTATGGAGAGGATGCACAACACACTGTATGTAACTGAAAGATGATTTTATGTTTTATGTTTTGTTTGTGTTTGTTTGTCTAAAAAAAAATTCTTTAATAAAACACAGCAGCTGCCCTTTGACGGTGCCTGGAGGGAGAACAAAAAGCTTCAGTCCTGCAAAGTACAGTAACTTGGGTATCTGGAGCTCAGGATCCATGGGCTTATCATCTTTAGCTCTTGATGGAGTGGCACTATCCTAGACAGACATGTGCAGAGCTTGGGGTTCTCCTACACCAGTGATGGTTAACCTTTTTGTTGAGGCATGCCAAAAGCGGGGGAGCATGGGGGGTTGTGTTCCACACCCATAATATAATGCCTCCCCCCATGATGTGCGCACAGTCCCCCTGCACATGCACACAGGCCTTATTGAAGCTTCCGGACCTCCAGTTGCGCCCTGTTGGGCTGTTTTTCGCCCTCCAGAGGCTTTAGGAAAGCCTTCTGAAGCCTGGGAAGGGTAAAAAATGGCCTAACACGGAAACCAGAAGTTCAGGAACAGACTTTTGGGTTGCTCGTTGGGCAGTTTTTGTCCCTCCAGAGGCTTCGGGAGGCTTCCCTGAAGCCTCCGGAGGGCGAAAAACAGCCCAACGCGCAAATCAGAAGTCTGTTCCCGAACTTCCGGTTTGCATGTGGGACAGTTTTTTGCCCTCCGGAGGCTTCAGGGAAGCCTCCGGAGGGTGAAAACCAGCTGAAAATCAAGGCAAAAAATCATCTGGCCAGCAGGTGCATGCCTGCTGGAGCTGACAGGACAATGCCTCATGTGCCCTCAGAAATGGCTCCAGGTGCCACCTGTGGCACGGGTGCCAAAGCTCCGTCATCACAATCCTAGATTCTTAGACACACAACTCCTACTCAAAGAGCAGGTGGCAGTAGTGGCTAAGAAACCCTTCGCATAACTTCATGTGGTGAACCAAATGTTTTTTTCCCCAAGAAGGGGATCAGTCATTCACACCCTTAAAAACGAATGCATACAAATCCATAATTGAAAAGACAATAATAGACAGGAAACACTGCCTCAGCAAAAAAAAACCTGAAGAAATAATGTATTTTATTAACTACTGTTAGAAGCTTTTCTAAGTAGGTGATGGAGAGAATTAAGAGGGCAAACCTTGGAACTCCAGTGTAAAATATTGCAGAGTGCAATCCTCTTCTCTCTTAACAGTTAAGTGACCTGGATGGGAGAAGCCATCGATTTGAAGTGAAGTGTCATAAGTATGCTGATGATATTCAATTTCTGTTCTCTATACTCTGCCATATAAGAAATGTATCTGTCTTGATTTGGTGCTTGCAAGTTGTAGAAAGAATATTGCTTACACCAGGGACGTGCGGTCAGGGGAGGCAGGGGAGGCAGAGCCTCACCTCTCATCATGAAATATTATATAATAATAAATTATAATATATATTTCCTCCCATCCCTTTTACACGGTTCCCGCTAAGCTCCGGTAAGGAGAAGAGCTTTTGGGGAGTGAAGAGGAAGAGGAGGGAGGAGGAGGAGCAGGAGGAGGAGGTGCGCGCGCAGGGCGGTGCCAGCTGGACAACCGGCGGAGGCAGGAGGGTTCTCGGAAGCGCCAATAACCTTCCTGCCTCCACTGTACTTTGTGCGCTCCTAGCGACTGCAATAGATGTCCAGAAGTGGCAGGGGCTGTTAGGCTGGAAGCCCATACCCGATTAGCCACAAAAGCCACTTCTGGACGTATATTGCAGTCGCGAGGAGCGCGCGAAGTCCAGCAGAGGCAGGAAGGTTCTCGTCGTTCCCCAGTCGCTTTCGTGGCTTCGTCATCAAGACGAAGTCCGGGAGCGCCAACAACATTTCTGCCTCCACTGGACTTCGTCTTGATGATGTCGCCACAGCTCCCGGGATGGAAGGAGGTAGCCAGAGTGGCGCCGAGGCAGTCCGGCGGGCAAGCGAACGAGGACCAGGCTGCCTGATCCTCCATCGCTCACCCGCTCTTTCGTCCGCCCGGACCGCCTCGGCGCCGCTCTGGAGGTCCGGCCGCGCCCAGCCACTGCGGCGACATCATCAAGACGAAGTGGCTTGGAGGCGAAGTGCTTTTCAGTGCTTTTCTGTGCATCTAGCATTTAGGTAGATAGCTGGATGTCCTAAATGCCAGACGCTCAGAAAAGCACTGAAAAGCAGCTGCTGTTGGGGACTGCGGAGTGCAAGCTGGCAGAACGCGCTCAGGAAGGCAGGGAATGGGATCATGTGTGCTGGAGGCTGAGGCAGCCTCAGCCTCCAGCACACATGGTCCCATTCCCTGCCTTCCTGATGACGTCACCAGCCATAAACCTCACCGCACGTCACTGGCTTACACATACACATACTTCCAGATCCAGGACAGTTAGCTCCTACAGCCCTGTAAAAGAAAAACCAAGTAAGGAATGCAACCAATCTTTTAGCTTTTAAGAAAGTCTTGAAAACATTGTTTTGATAAATATTTTATCACTGATGATCCTTGGGCTGCCCAATAGTTCAGATTAAATTGACAGCTGTTTAATTTACATGATTGCTCATCTAATTCACTAATTGTACAGTTCTTTTAACTACATTTTAACCTCCTCCATGTCAATTGTCAACTGGAGATATTTAATTTAATTTTATTGTATCCTGTTATATTTTGTATGAACTGTACACCGCCCCGAGTCCCTTGCGGGAGAGGGGGCGGTCTAGAAGCATTAAATATTATTATTATTATTAATTGTAAATCTCCTTGAGTCTTTGCAAAGTAGGAAGATATAAAGTATTATTTAGTAAATAAAAACAACGTATTTTAAATAGCATGTACATAAACTAGGGATCCCTCTTGAACTATAACTCTTGGTGAATTAACTGTTGAAGGTGATACCCAGAACATCCTTTGCCCAGTGAGCAAGGTGTAGCCTTTTCTGGATCAGAAGATACTGGCAATGGTAATTCATGCCTTTAGCTATTTTTACCCAGAGTCCATTGCATGTTGGATGGCTAATACATTTAAATAAATAAATAATAAAAATTATCTTATGCCTCACACGAAGTTTACCATTTTATGTAATAGGGCTGACTGTAGAGGTAATTCAAAAGCTACAACTATTACTAAATGCAGCAGAATTCCTACTGAAAGCCCAGTAGAGTACAATAGTGCTAGTCCAATGAACACACATGGCATTGGCAATTCAGTCACTAAGTGAAACTGTGGCTTACTCCTGATCTTATTTCAACTTTCTTTTCCTTTACAGATGTGCAAAGGTCATAAATGCAAGGGTTGGCCACAAAGTTGTTTTTTACCACCGTTGTTTAGTGGTCGCTAAACAATGACTATCTGTAGGAGTTGTGTGGGTTATGCTTTTGGATTTAATTAAAGATACTAATTGTTATCTAGAAATCCTTTTTTTGACTTGTGTCATTATCACTTAGAAATTGTTTACCCATCTAATATATTCTGATTTGGGGAATGTGCTATGGATGTCCAATCCCACTTCCTCAATAGGTAAGCAGGATGCAGGTCTTCTTGGCCATAGCCACCTCATTCTGGACAGTTTGCCTTTTGAGATCAGGTTGGTCTCTTTCTTATTGTCATGCTGAAAAACAGCCTTAAACTAATTAAAATGAAAAACCTTATTAATTTTCAGTGCAGGCAACATCATTTGATAAAAACCGATCCAAGTTTTTATTGATTATTTAGGGCAAAAATACTTTAATCTAGCAGTCGCTATTGTTAATTTGCATTTTATTGTGCAGCCATATAGAATTTTTAAATAACTGATCACAACACAAGTATTTGTTTGTTATGAAGTTGTATAAATAAACGTTCACCAATGTCCTCCACTGTTAACTGCTTATATTTTTAATAGAATTAATGGTATTATGTAGTGTTAAATCATTTGATAGCTAACATTTTTAGAATGATCTGAAATTGTTAAAAGAAACCTAAACATTATTAATACTGTTATCATTACAAAGAAAAATATAAAGCAAGGTGAGCTTCAAAGCCATAGCAAGATCTTGTGTAAAGGTCTGAGAGTCATATCTCTAGTGATTTCATCTCATGAAATCTGGATATTTTAGCAATGTAATTCTCAAGTAAATGAGACAATGACGAAATCTTATGACCTCATACAAGATGTTTGCCTTCTTGCCCAAATTCTCATGAACTGTGAGCAATTACATACAAAACCTTTAGACTCATTTCCCTCTACTGTAAGTCATTCGTTTTTGTGGTTTTTTAAATGCAGGGGAATGAAATTCTGTTTCAAGAGTCATATATTTATAATTTGACGACATCTTGATTTTGCAAAAATAAGTACGTTTTGTTTTCACCACTGGGGTTCTTTGAATCAGAAAATCTAAATAAAACTAAGTTTTCTTTTTATGTCACTTTTAAACATGAATTCTTGAAATATTAAAATATATACAGTATGTATAAAATAAACCAAAATCAAAGTACAAGTGAAAGGTCTGAACAATTAAAATATCAGTCTTGAAAAATGCAAACATTAGAGATTGGAATAAGTCAGGCATAAAATGCAGTGGCTAGAAGAAGAAAGAGTAATACCTTGGGCTTCAGAAATCCAGACAACCAATAGATGGCAGAGAGGAAATACTGAAAGTTCCCACTCTAATTTTCATCTACATTTTCCACAGTCCAAATGTGTTAGCTTTAATATGGAGAAATAATTATTTTTAAGTTTATTATGTGATTGAGTGTAAAATAATGCTAAATTTCTGTTTGAGAAAATGAATGCTGGCCAACTGTGTTAAGGCAACCAATACCAAGCACCGAACTTAAATGAAAGTACAGTATTGCTATTTTATATTTTGGGGGCATATCCATACTGCAGTTTTAAGCTGTTCCTGTTCTACACCATTGGCACTTTAAGCTTTGAGCAGGCTTAAGAGTAACCTGTTTGGATTGGCAACATCTTGAAAAGGATTCAGTCCAGGCTACAGAGTATTGTGTTCTCCTATAGAAGAGGTTTCACATGTTGCATCCACTTGCTTTTATCTTCCAAGTGATAATGTTCAATCACTTTCACATCTTTTGATAAGTCCTAAATGGGTAAGTGGTTGTGTTGCTATTACTTTTTTTATTTCTTTGTAGAAAAAAATAATATATAAACCATAATTATTCTTAAGAAGTCTGACACACTAAGCAAATGAAACAAGAGCTATACCGACTATGCTCATATAACAGAGGGAGCAAAAAAGCTTTGTTGAAGAAACTCTTTGAAAAGCAGTTACAGAATAAGCAGTAGGCGCTGGGATTAGCCTAGAAAGAAGTAAAATGTGCCAGCTGAGAGCAATAAAAGGGCAAAATGATACTTTAAAACCGTAGCAGAAAAAAGTTTCTGGAAGCGAGGGAGGTAAGTTGGGAGCATTGCTAGTGATTCCTAACCTGTATGAACAAGAGGGTAAACAGGCAGCACAGATAAGGCAATTAATGCCATTAATTTGTAAAACAAAGTGTTGATTGCCATTTTGCCTCTTCAAAATATTTGTGCAGTTTAAAAGGTTAAAACATTTGTTTTTAATTTGAATATAAGGGAACTGAAATACCCTTTAAAAACTGCATGGAACCAAAACAGAAAAAGTCCACTAGCCCAATGTTGAAACAAAGATCAGATCAAGAAGTCCTGAAATCCCCTTTCATATTTTCCTACTAATCAAACTCTTCATAGTGTGATATATAGAAGAGTCTCCAAAGTAAATTTTATACTATAGGCTGGATCTTTTTCCTCATATCGTTTTCACCTTCCAAAATGCATTGCTACTAAAATAGAACTTCTATTTGTTGGTTTGTTTGTTTAATCTTTGTGTTTAAGATGGGCCCCTGTAGATTCAGATGCCTTTCAGTTTAAAGATTTGTGGTTAGTGTGGAATCATTAAAATGGAATCATTGGCTTGCCATATTCACAGCATAGCAGTATCTAGACAATGCTAGAGTTAACCTTGTAATTTATCAAGCATAGCTACAAATCAGCATTTGTAAGTTAAAAGAAAAACATGATAAATAAAAAGTCACCATCTCCTATTTCAAGGTTTCTCAGAAGAAGCAATTTTTGTCTTAAAGGAGTAGCATTCTGAATATATATCATCATTTTAAGAAGCTTAAAAAGCTCTAAAAACAGGAGACTGTTTTTGTCAGCTATTGTTTGTGTTCCTCTATCAGGGTTTGCGACTTCAAAGCTTTTTTTATTATAGATAAATCAGGGTATCATTTCACTGACCTTTGAAGGCTAGCTGGAAGAATTTGGCATCTTGCAGCTTCCTTTTGTATGTAGTTTCACATATTTTCTTTCCTTGGCATAACTTCTTATCCTTTCTGAGCTAAATGGTTAAAATGACCTTGGCAAATGTGCTTTAATGCCACCACCCCTTTTCTCTCCTTGGCTCATTTCAATGGGAGGATAATGATTTGAGACCCTTGTGGTGGCTTGTTTGCATTTTTAAAAAATGTTCTGGCTCCTTCTTTATTTGAATAGCAGTATTGTAAATGAGAGCTTTTATCAGAATAAACAGGAATTCAGGAACCAAATATTGTCAAATGGCACTATCAGAAAATTATAGATGACTGAAATGCTTTTAGAAGATGGTGTGTGTGTGTGTGTGTGTGTGTGTGTGTGTCCATGTGTGTTCGTGTGTGTATGCATGTTCATGTTTAGGTAGAATGCATTTGAATACCTGCAAGAGGACTAAGAGAAAACAGCCCACAATTATGAAAGATTTTTTTGGAATAGGAGTTTACCATAAACTATGACTTCTTGGAGTTTCCAAATGCATCTAGAGAAATGGCTTTTGAAAACAAAAGTTAGAGTCACTAGATGATGTATGTATTTGTAATATTTTTTTAAAAAAGAAAAAAATCTTAGTGTTCTTGACCCATTCTGTTCCTGATTTTTCTGAGTGTTTTTGTCCATATTCACAATTTCTTTTTTAATTGGGATGATGGAGTAATTAGTTCAGAAAATAACTTAAATCCATTTGCTGGATCACTGCTAGTAGCCTATTTACATGCATTTTCTGCCAGAAATATACAAAAGTGTCTTGAAGCTACAGGGTCACAAAACAATTTGATGTTTAAGGAAGAAAATCTGTAAGGTGTGAAGCTAGCATTTCTTTAAAGCTAGAAGTAATCCCCATTTTACAACAATTCACTTAGTGACCATTCAAAGTTAAAACAGTGCTGAAAAAAGTGACATGACAATTTTTCACATTTAAGACAGTTGCAACACCCCCATGGTCATGTGATCATCATTCAGATGCTTTGCAACTGACTTACATTTATGACAGTTGCAGTGTCCTGGGGTCATGTGATCACCTTATGTGACCTTCTGACAAGCAAAGTCAATGGGGAAGCCACATTTATTTAACAGCCATGTTATTAACTTTACAATTGCAGTGATTTTTTTAACAACTGTGGCAAGAAAGGTCATAAAATGTGGCAAAAGTCATTTAACAACTGTCTTGCTTAGCAACATAAACTTTGGATTTAGTTGTGGTTATCAGACAAGGGCTTCCTTTATTCCATTTAATTAGCAGTAGTCATAATTTAAAAATTCTTTTTTACAGTGGATCTTTTCAGTCTGTTTTATAGTAGTGATAGACCTAACTGCAAATCTGTGTTTCTTTGAACACTATGTCGATTGTATATTTTATATCCAATTTTGGATATAATATTTTTAATTCCTTTCTAATCTGGATTTAACATGACAAGTAACATTTGTGGGGGTGGGGAATATTTGCAAAATGTGTATGGTAACATAATTGAGAAAATCTGTGGTAATAATAAATTCTCCTTTCTCTGTGATATGTGGCACCTTAAATTTTGATATATTAGGCTACAGTCTAGTATATATTTAATTGGACGTAAATCTGGCATAATTTAATAGAACTTGCTTCTTAATAAACAGTTTATATATATAACAGTTTGGCTTGAGTGACTCCTTACTTTATGCTCTTGCAAAAGAAAGATTGTAAAGTCAGGACCACTACTTATTGTGATAGTTTTCTATTGGGAAGGATGGATAGATTCTTTTTTCTGTTCTTTTTCAAATGCACTTTAAAATCTTTCCTAGAATGTGGTACTTGAAGAAAAAGTGTTTAGACAATAAAATTCATTCAGTTCCATTTTTTTTTACTTTTGATGTCTGATAAAGGATAGTTAACCTCCACAAAGAGTTAACTTGTATCCAAAGCTGAAAATGTAATAAATTTTGATTAGCAAAATTGCTAATTCAGTTTAATGTTTGAGCACCATCTACTGGACAAAATAGAAAGAGCCTATAATCCAGGCAAAGCTCATTTTCCATTGCATGTAATTTTTTCTATATTGAAATCAGTGCAAGTTAGTTAAGCAAACTTTTTATCTGGGATTAAAGCAATAGCCACCACTGATATACATATTTCACTTTGTTATGAAAACACATATGTTTAAAATGTATTATATGGAAGATGGGAATTGCATCCCATCAATTGCATCCCATGTAATTGCATTACATCTTCATAAAAAAGATGATCCTAAATATGTGCAGCTTGCCTGTACCTGATTTTTTAGATTGCATTTGTTCTCCAAAATGAATTGGAAGCTTCATGTTATGAGAATTACAGTGTTTAGTCAAGTGGCATTTAAGCAGTTTGAGATGCTTATATATGATTAATATAAATAACCCGACATTGGCAGAACATTGCATGCTCATATAGGCCTTACCAGCCACCTGCAGACACATCGTGGACAGCCCACAACCTGATAGATGTCAAGGTCCTCTTCAAACACGATGGACAAACATCATCATAAATAACTTACTTGAACTATCTCTAACTGTGGTGATGCTTGTCCCAAAGGTGCTTTTTCAGGAGGCAACAGTACTTCCTTGTTGTTTTTTTATGAAGACATTTCACTTCTAATCCAAGAAGCTTCTTCAGAACTGACTGGATGGTTGAGAATGGAAATCCAGTCAGAGCTGAAGAAGCTCCTTGAATGAGAAGCAAAATACCTTCAAAGAAAAAACAAGGAAGTCCAGTTGCCTCCTGAAAAAGCACCTTTGGGACAACCATGACCTAGTTGACTGAGAAGCTCCAGAAACTTGTGGGGATGCTTGAGATTAAAATATTCTCCCTCAAAAACCTGTAGAGGTTACACCAAAACAAATCTAAAAATAGTTATGGGCTGGAGAGAGTGGTAAATTAAACCACTAGTCTGTGATCTGTGGTATTTATTGTGCAATGGAAGGTACAAAATAAGATCCGGAATGCAGCCATTAAAGATCTTGTTTTTAGTATGTCATTTCTAATACAACATAAGAAAATTATTAAATATGTGACGAGAGTATCTAAATTATTGATATTTAATTTTAGTTAAATACATATATAAATTAAATTAAATATATTTTCCCTACAAAACAGCCATGTTCAACATCAGTGGGGACAATTGGGCAATTATTTTAGGATAAAAAATGTGGAAGATATTTTGGATTTTTCAGATGAATCTTGGAAGGTTTAGCAAAAGAAAACCTTCAAGCATTTCTGGTTCTAAATGACTACCTCATAGCAAGAAAGCAAGAAAGCAAAACATTTTTCATATTAAATTTGTTTGCTGGAATGCCTGACCAAAAAACATTAGGTGAAAGGATATATCTTTCGGATTCCAGTACTTATTACAAATGGCTAAGCTAAATGAGGATTTTGCTTAGAAGAAGAGTTGGTAAAATGTTTATTTCCCCAAGGAACTATTCTGCATTTGGTTCTGATGAATGAATCTCAGATTTTTACTGAAAACCATCAGCAACATATTAGAACCTGCTGAAAGGAAGTCTTGTATTCCTTGCTTTAGATTTGTAATAACATAAAATATGAGACATTGTTTTAAAATTTTGCAAAATCCTTTATAACTTTATAAATCGTATATAAGTTTGTTGAAAAACTTTTTTTTTCTATTTTGCAGTTTCACAACTCAAATGTAAAAGTTGGTAAGCAATGTCAGATTCTGAATGTATGCTTTAATGGTGATTTGTAATATGCTTCACTTGTAGTTTATGCATAGTTTATATAAATTTGTTCAAAAGTGAGTCTCAGTAACGAGATTAAGACCTGTGCTATCCTCTGCGCATGATTCAATAAGTTTATTTAATGGTTACTGATAGCTGGTTAGATTGCTTGGATGACTCTGCTTATGGTTACTCATGTATAGACCCATCCCCTGGGTGGACTACTGTAATGTACCCTTCATAGGCTGCCCTTGAGAGAATTTGAAAGCTTCAGTTTGTTCAAAATGCAACAGTAGGTAATTACAATATGAATCCTGATGATCTGTACATGTTATACCTCTGTCTGCAAACTGCACTGGCTGCCAATATGCTTACAGATCCAACTCCAGGTGCAGATGGTCAGGTTATTTGTGAGACCACTTCTCCCAAGTTGTGTCCACCCATTCCATCAAATTTAACAAAAGAAACAGAGTAAAGGTTTCATTCACTAAAGAGTGTGTCAAGGTTCCAAGCAGTGGTGGGATTCAGCTGGTTCACACCCATTCGGGAGAACCATTTCTTAACTTTCTGAGCAGTTCGAAGAATCATTGTAGGAAGAAATCTCCTTTTGTTCCCCCCCCACCCACCTTTCAGGGCTAATCCTGTGAGGAAGGCTTGAAGGAAAGATTCTGGTGGTGTTTCTAGCCTAATCTTTATTGCCCTGCTTACAGAAACTGCCTCTCCATTCACTCTTATTACCATTGTAACAGATAAAGGTTGTCACCTAAACTTCTCTGGAGGGTTTTTTTGTTGTTGTTGCTGTTGTTGCTGATGCTTTGCTTTATTAGGGGCTTGATTTTCTTAAAGGGAAAGGGTTGTTTTAAGCTTTTTACACTGTTGTTCAGAGGAAATACTTCCCTGTTGGAGTTCTTCCAGCCAATTATTTGAAGAAATAATTGAATGATGAAGCAGAGCTGCCGAAAGAAGCTTTTAATGACAAGGAACCAAGATGAGTGACATTCAGCATGGCATCTTGGCTAGCTAGAAAGATTGACATTCAAAACTGAGTTTATGTACCCTTTTTGAGTTTTGCTCTAAAACTGGTTTTTGGTGAAGTTTAATTCTGTGCTTGGTGACATTTAATCCTGTTTATTGATGGAATAATTTTCCCTATTCAGCTTTGTTTGGAAGGGAAAAGGTTAATAGCTGTCCTAAAAAGAAGCAGGGTTGAGAAATCTGACTACTTTCTGTCTATTTGTTCTGATAATTTGTTTAACAAATAATAGCTACTGTGTTTGCTCTTTTGCTACATTCTAGTGCTAATTGCATTCTTTGTAGTTAGGCTTATCTCAAGTGTTTATACTTGAGCTTGCCTGGGGTGTGAGCTCTGGCAATAAGCCAGGCAAGGCTTGTGTTTTAGTTTTAAAAGGATTTAAGTTGTTGTGATTTAATTATTTGTATTATATTTTTCCTGCCTCATGGTTTCTTTTTCTATCAGGGGATGGGGTCTTCCTTCACTGCTTTAGTGGTTCCTGGCACTATCCTTTTTGGGTGTACTTCCAAGAGGAAGGATACAAGCTTGGCACTGATTTTTTTACTGTTTTTCTGGGGGCATGTAATCTTTCTTTAAATCTGGATGATTTCCTTAGGATATCGTGTGAGGTGAGTGAGACCAGCTGGTATCTTTAAGTGGTCCAAATGGATCTAAGGATTGCTTCTCCTGGGTGCTTTGTCAGTGCTCTGAGCACTGCTCTTGTCTATGGACATCCAGGTCAT
Organism: Natrix helvetica; assembly: GCF_964273705.1. NCBI lineage: Eukaryota > Metazoa > Chordata > Lepidosauria > Squamata > Natricidae > Natrix > Natrix helvetica. The sequence continues at coordinate 70,774,350 of NC_138554.1, read as the reverse complement.
GGATGTCCCAAAGGTGCTTTTTTCAAGAGGCAACTGGACTTTCAGGTTTCCAGAAAATCCAGTTGCCTCTTGAAAAAGCACCTTTGGTGTTTGTGCATTGATTTAGAGTGGCCAAGGCACATGATTACTTACTAATGGTAAGATTTAAAAAAATAGAAGGTGGGTGTATGGATCCTCCAATTCATTTTAGTTTTCTCTCATGATAATAAGTTTAGTAACATGGCACCAGGCTTGAAGTTTATTTAGATATCTATGGCATGTACTAATTTTATTGTGATCCTGACAAGCTTGGGAGGATTGAACCTGGGTCCCCTATATAATTTGTTAATTTGTTTCTTCAGCTCCACATTTTGTAGCGCAAATATGCCCACCCACTTTCTGTAGAGTTTAAATGACTTTCTGCTAAAGAGTTTAACTTTATGAGCAAGAGTTGGCTGCTGATAATTATCATTGCATTTTAACTATTTTAATTCCTCAAAGTGCTCTGGCACTCTGCCTGATTTGTAACCCTGGCTTGCAGGTATTTCTTATTTAATTATTGGTATTTAGGGCAGCTTTTTGCAAGCAAAGAAACTTTTTATATTTTTATATATGTAATACTTCACTTACAACAGTTGGTGATCATTCAAAGTTACTATGCCACTGAAAAAAGTGACTTATGACCATTTTTCATACTTACAACCATTGCAGCATCCCCATGGTCATGAGATGATGCGCAAGGCAAATCCCAACACTGGTTCCAAGTAATAATCCCATAGCAAACAAAACTCCAAGGCCAGTATATTCCTCAAAAAATAGTTTTATTGGATATATCATATTGGCACAATTCTGGTGATAAACGACTCTGAAGGTTCCCACAGTTTTCACCTAATTAAAAGTAAAAGTTTTTCCCCTTCCCCAAACAATCAATCACATGATCCAATCAGGGTGCTGTCCACTTGCCTGGTAACATCATTCCTCATCTCTCTCTGGCTAGGTGTGAGAATGTCCTTGGTTCCCAGGAGAAAGAATTTTGTTTTGGCAACAAAACCCCAGCTATCTCTATTACCCCCTCCCTAACCACAGCTCCAGTGTGGCAACACTGAAGCTCAAAAATGTCAAATAGAGTTGACAGGCAGCCCCTCTTAATTGAAAAGGACTTCCTAAAGGAACAGAAACTATAGAGGTTAGTCAAGGTTCAGCCTAACCTCCCCTTCCTTAGATTTCTGGTGTATTCATCATGAAACTGTTTGACCAACCAATCTGCCTTCACATCACAGCTCTTGACTCAGGTGGCCTCAGAGAGGGGGGCACCCCTTCCACTGCACCAGGTACTGCAGCATGTCCCCATGCAATTTAGAATCCAGAATTCCCCCCCCCCTCATAATGCATTTCCCCATGTACCACTATTGCTTTTGGAGCTGTCTGATCTACTGATCTGATATGGGAGCTTACCGCCAGCTTTAACAAGCTGCTGTGGATGCACTTTCCCTAGCAAGCGAAGGAGTTTAAGCTGTACCGTAACAGGGTTGATTACTTTCACTATAGGGAAAGGCCCTATAAAATTTGGTCCTAGCTTTTTGCAAGGAAGTTTTAACTTCAGATACTTCTTTGAGAGATAGACCTTGCTTCCAACTCGGAATGGCAATTGGGGGCTGCGGCATTTGTCGGCTGGTGTTTTACAGGTTTTTGCCGCTTCTCCTAAAGCCTGTTTGTTATTCTCCCCCCCCCTTCTTCAGAGGATCCAGCCACACATTTAGCAACATGGAGGAGTGGGGATCCCTGGGCAGTTCAGCATCGGAATAAATTCCATGCCACTGGTGACATGAAAGGGATCAGACCGGTGCTGCTATGCACTGCATTATTGTATGCCACTTCAGTGAACAGCAGAAACTCTGCCCAGTTAGACTGCTGTTAGTTGACATAACAATGCTGAAGCTCACATGGTCCAATCAGGGTGAAAGTATTTTGTTTTGGCTATAAAACCCCGGCTATCTCTATTCCCCCCTCCCTATCTCTCAGTTCCAGTGTGGCAACTCTGAAGCTCCAAAATGGCTCTGGTCAGTTCAGCTTCAGAGTGTCACCTGGCAAGGACCTAGAAAGAGACCTTTTATATCATGCACATGCCCCATGGAACATCATCTTACAAGACTTCATATAGGTCCCATTAGCCTATTTCAAGGCTCTGAAGGCATGGCTCTGTACCCAGACAGGAGGTTGTTGTTTCTGAAATTAACATTTTTAACTATTCCTTTGAATATTGGACAAGAACTGTTATGACAATGTCATAAATTGGGCGACTCAATGCTTACTTTGCTTTCTTTTGCCACAATTGTTCTATTTCTATCTGACATTTTTGTATTTTGTATCGTCCAATTCTTTCTCTTCTATTCTATTGTCTCATGTTACTGCAATGTCCACCATGAAAATTGTTTTGTATTTCTTACTGATAGTTGCTAAGTTGATGGTGTTATGTGGTAGGTGCCTGTCTGTTTCAATTCTAAAGTCCCAGAGCACTTTAGCTTCTTCTTTTTCTATGACTTTCAATTTAATGGTCCCACCAGTTCTATCTATTGTGCAAATGGCATTTCTTGCAGATCTTCCAATGTATCACTGAGGCTACTTTGCTACTGTGGTTTGTAGTTAGTCTATGTGATTGTCTTATAGCAGCTAGTCAGGTGATCCACTGTTTGTTCAGCTTCTTTGCAAAGGTAACATTTTCTGTCTAATGCTGGGTTTTTATGCATTTGTTCTTAAAACTTGGTTCTATGCAAGCAGAATTCCTCCCCCCCCCCACCCCATCTCTTTCTTCAACTTTCCTGCTCTTGGCCATTGCCTGCTCTTGTTATTATGTGCTTTCCTTGCTATTAAAAATAACCATGCGTTGTTCATATAACATTTGCCTTCTTGTCTATTCTTCATTTGGTTTTTCTTGCAGGTTAGTTTGGTTTCTCCAGTTTTTAGTAAGGTTTCATGATGGTATACCCACAATTTCTGAAGGCATCCCATTTCTCTAATTGTTCTGTCAAGAAATTTCTCATTTCTAGGTTGGATTTGTTTGATACATTTCCACCTAACATATCCATCTCACAGTTACTTCCAGTTGAGCCAGGCACCACCTATTCTATACCTATGCATTTGGATTTTTTTCTTGCCGAAGTGTAAAATTTTACTTTATTCTCCATTAAATTACATTTTTGGTGAGAAATGATGTTCTACAGTGGTATTCAGTTTACTACAATGATTTTTGCAAACTGCATTAAAGCTTGAAGAATACACCTCTGCTTATACTGGTAAAGATTATTCTTTTTGAACATTAAAGCATACAGTCAAACGAATATTTTCAATTCTACAATTGAAAATGCATTAGAAAGGCATTCTCAAAGCAGTTAGTGGATGTTTTATCATTCTTTCTCTTCTCCTTTAATTAAACCTTTCTCCTTTTTTGTTTTGCTTTTTTTTTTTGGTGGGCCTTATTGCAAAATTTCAAAATTCTCACAGATCCTTCACAATGAACCAGTTCTAAATTAACTGGAATACAAAACAATATTTCCAGTCTGGAATTCCCTGACTCACTCACACACCCCTCAGCTCTTCAACACTTCTCAATGTTTTCCTTTCCTTTCTATTATGTACAGAAATGTGCTTCTCTTTTATTGCTCATTTTCAAATTAACCCTTCTGTGATGCCTACATCTGAATTTCATTCAGGTAAACCCAAAAGACAATACTTCTTTCCTAAATTGTCAAAATGGAAAGTGCTCCAAAGGGAATTATTCAGGATGGTGATATTGGCAATTTATAAACATAATTATGAATTATGGGGACTTAACAAATGAATTAAGCAATGAGTTTGAGACCAACAGTGATACAAGCAAAAACCAGTCTTGTTAGGAAAGGCGGTCTAATAAAAATGTACCCAGGTCTTCGCTTATTATAAAATCAACCTGGACAGCAGCGGAACATCATCCCCTTCCTCTTTTGGGGAGATTTACAAACAACTTCCAGACAGGTTCACCCTGCAGCCTCACCCACCCCCACTGGCAGCTCTTGCCTGGGCAAGGTTTGGCTTTACCTTTTTTCCATGACTGGTGGCAGAGGGGAAGGCCAACCCCTTCAGCTCCAGTAATGCCCTGTGTGCCAAGTCCCAATAGGGAGCTCTCCATACCTGGGGGTAGCAGTACTGGTGGATGCAGTTTCATTGTCAAGAGGGGCTGTAGAGTCAGCAGTGGGGAGTTTTTGGGCGCAGCTTGGGCGTATTGGTGGCTGGCAGCACCGGCAGCCGCGGAGAGTCCAAGAACTCCCTGGGAGTTTTAACATGTGGATTTGGCTCAAATACAGTGAGGAGCAGCTCGCAGGGTCCCCAATGCACCTGAAGGGCAGACAGCCTTTGGCAGAGGAGGTCATGACTCTGCAGCACTGGGGACCCTGCCAGCTTTTTGGGCTGCTGCTCACGGTATCCTGGCCAAAGCCTTGTTGGAAAACTCCCCCGGAGTTCCAGCATCTGCCACTGCCTCTCCTCTGAGAAGCACCTTGCAAAATGTCAGAAAATTCCCCATTTTGCGAGGCACTTCTGAAAGGGAAGGAAGTGGGCATGGGGCTTCTTCAGAGGAGCCAAGGCCAGAGCCACGTTGAAGCCCCCTCCAGCCTCAGCTCCTCTGAAGAAGCCTCAGCTGTTAGAAGAAGCGTCGCACTTCGTTCTCTTTCAGAGCCGCTTTGCTTGCCATGGGGAGAAATCAGGGGGAGAGAGGGATGAGAAGGCTGTCTCTAGCAGAAACTCGGCTTTCTCCTCCCTCTCTCCCCTTGATTTCTCCCCATGGCAAGCAAGGTGGCTCTCAAAGAGAACAAAGCACGAGTGTTTCTTCCAACAGTCAAGGCCTCTGTTCCTCTTCCCCCCTCAGCTGTTTCTTTCTTTTACAGAAAGTACAGGGGTGTGGCCAGGCAGCCATTGCTACCAGTTTGCTACCAGTTTGGTCCAGTACCACTGTTCCCTCTAAGGTGCGCGGCTGCGGGGCCACACAGGTGGCAAGAAAACAGCACGCAGCAGTTTCCAACTGCCGCGCAGAGATTTCTACTGTCACAGGCGCCGGAGGCTGGGGAGGTCCTTTGCAGACGGCTAGAACTGGCCGCCCGCAAAGGACCTCCCCGGACTTGTTTTGATGAGCGTGGGGCGACTGAGTTCAGGAAAGCAAGCCCGGGGAGGTCCTTTGTGGGCGGCCAATCCTAGATGCTTGCGCCCGGCGCTGCAGCTAAAGTAAACCCCCAAAGCCCCTGCTGCTACCGGAATATCTGCTGCCGCCTCCTCCTCCTCTAACAGAACCACCACATTTGCTGCCCAACGCTGCGGCCGAGGTGAAGCCGCCAAAGCTCCTGCTGGCGCCCCCGCCTGTGGCAGCGGCGCCTCCCCCTCCGTTCAGAGCATCTGAGCTGGGCCCCGCGTTACCCCTGTCCCTTCCTCCTCTGCTGTGCTTCTGAGGAGCCATGAGGCCGCGGGAGCCAGTAGGAAGGCGGCAGAGGGGGCAGGAGCAGGGGGAAAGGCCTCAAAAGCATGACGGAGGAGGAGAAGGCAGCAGGGGTAACGCGGTGCCCAGCTCAGGTGCTCTGAGAGGAGGAGGAGGAGGAGGAGGAGGAGGAGGAGGAGGAGGAGGAGGAGGAGGTGACAGCTGTTATTCTGGTGGTGGCAGGGGCTCGGCGGCATCTTCAGCGGCAGCCCTGCCCCCTGTGAAAAAAACCGAAGATGGAGCAGATCCACGCAGATGACGTCGCCGAAACATGACTGGAGGTGGAATTCTGGGAGTTGAAGTCCACAAGTCTTCAAGCTGTCAGGTTTGAAGACCCCTGGGTTTTTTTTTCTAAAGGGTTAGTGGTGCCAGGATCTTGCAACTTGACAGCTTTAAGACTTATATGCTTCAATGCCAGAGTTCCTGAGCCAACATGACTGGAGGAGGAATTCTGGGAGTTGAAGTCCACAAGTCTTCAAGCTGTCAGGTTTGAAGACCCCTGGGTTTTTTTCTAAAGGGTTAGTGGTGCCAGGATCTTGCAACTTGACAGCTTTAAGACTTACATGCTTCAATGCCAGAGTTCCTGAGCCAACATGACTGGAGGAGGAATTCTGGGAGTTGAAGTTCAGAAGTCTTCAAGCTGTCAGGTTTGAAGACCCCTTGGGGTTTTTTTCCCTAAAGGGTTAGGGATGCAAGGATGTTGTAACTTGACAGCTTTAAGACTTGCGTACTTCAAATGCCAGAGTTTCTGACCCAACATTTTGGTTGCTAAGCAGGAGCGTTGTTAAGTGATACTATATAACACTTTTAATTAAGCAGGTACCTTGAATAAACATAACTTTTGAGTTTCAAATAATACAGATTTCGTTGTTGTCTTAGATGACACCTGTGAAAAAAATTCAGGTGCTGCTCAGGCATGAAAATGTGCCTCTCAAGCACTATACTTTTCTGCTCACACTGAAAAAAAGTTAGAGGGAACATTGTCCAGTACATCAGATTTTCACTACCTCTTCTGGTGTACCATACCATACCGGAAGGAACCCACCTCTGGCCTACAGCCCTGGATGTTGTACAAACACATATACTACCCAAGGATATATATACTACCCAAGAATAGAGTAGTCATAATACTTATTTATGAGTCTTTCTATAGGAGTTGTAGGTTTCATATGGTTCAAGTAAATAATTTGTCTAGCAATCAGATTGTGTATCACAATTGATTTTTTTTTCATTTATTGCTGGTATTGGTAAGGGAAGCAATGCTAATAGTAAAATTGTTGGTATCGTCACAAGCCAGAATTGTAAGGAAAATAGATACACTAAAATGGCTACTAAGGGCTACTAAGGTTTCAGAGGTATCAAGATGTCAAAAAACATTATTGAGACCCATGTCTCATCACTGGGGGACCCAGAATTTGAGTTTAAGGTTATGTGTTTAAGACTCTCATAGACTAACATAATCAGATCTAGACAGCAGAAATTTAGATAACTACAAAGTGGCCACAGTGAAATGTGTTTTTTTTTAATGTACCTCTTTGTTTTTTTATGATGACTGGTTAATGTCTTGATCTCCACATATACTTGAACATACAAGTTCAAGTGAGTTGTGGAGTTCTTGAAGAGTCCAGTGGATTAGAGATTAATTAAATATGCCATTGTAAAAATATTTGAGGCCATACTAGCACTTTTCCTTTCTAACACTGGAATAATAATCCCAGTGTTTTGGCCTCATATACATGATGTTCTCAACTTAACAGAGCTAAAATTTGATGGCAAAATAATTCATTCTGGTAGTACTAATTTCTGTGATGAGAGAGAGAAACAGAGAGGGGAAGAAATGGAGGGAAGAAATGAGAAGCAAAATAAATTTGCTAACCCTCTGTTGAACTTGAGGACTTTTCACTTTTCAAAAGAAGGAACTCTCCTCAAAAACAACAAAGTAGATGTTAAGCCAGCAAGATCATGTCTCTCACTGATGATCTCATTCACCATCAATTTCAAATTCAATGTTTTCCATGCATATTGAGCTAAACTAGAACAATCGATGTTTCTCTCATGTATAAATCCAGGCAATGTAAAATCAGCCACATAACAACTTTATATGTTTCAGAAGTTTCCTTGAGGGATATGAGACATTCTCTACAGTACTCTTCTACTGTGAGAATGTCAGATAAAAAGGAACAAGATCCTTGGCTTTGTAGAACATTTGTTCCAAGCTGGCCGCTATTGTTTTGAAATCTGAGAATTGCCTGGAGCTGTGTGGTGAATGTGCTAATAGGCATGTTACATAGTTACACTTTCCCTCCCCAAACATCTTTGTCTTATTAAATCCTAACAAGAAAACTCAGCAACCAGTCCTGCTGGCACTGCTATAGTAGCATCATGGTAACACACGGTCTTAAGCACTTGGCTGTTAGCCACCATTTCTTCCTACACGTTTTCCAACATCAAAGACATTAATAAAGTACAAAAGGAAGATAAGGAATGACAAGGAAATGGTATATCCTCTTTGTTCTTACTGTGAACTGCTTCACAGTATTCCCCTGCTTGTGGCTAGGCACAAAGTGAGGTCCCACAACTAAAGGCTCTGCAGATTTATTTAAATTATTCATTCACTTTGTATTAATCACTTTTTTAAAACTTACAAATGCACTCTGATGATGGGGGAAAAACCTTTCAAGTAAGAATGTTGAACATTTTATCTAGTACTTTCATTTGTGACTTGAACTTCAACACTAGAGTAGCATCTGAAACATTTCCTGAATTACCCATACAAAGACTACAGGCTATTTCTGAAAGAATCCTATTCAAAGCCTTTTTTATTTTTTTAGAATTGAGGGTTTATATGAAAGTGGTTTCATATTATTTGTCATTCCTTTCATATAAACCCTCAATTATAAAAAAATAAAAAAGGCCACCAGCCTGAGGAGGAGCAAGCGATGGCGGCATGGGGCGGCTGGTGGTGGGGGCTACTGCTCCTGGGCTGGCTGTGGGTCACACTGCTCCTGGGCAGCGCCCTGACTCCCCTGACAAAGAGCCAAACTGAGGGGGGGAAGCTCTGCCAGGTGGGGGAGCGAGGTGGGTCACTCAGTGGTGGGCCAGTTCCACCACCGCGGAGCCTTTTATTATTTTTTCTCTTCCCCTCACTAGAGTTGTGCTGACAGTGGTGGCAGCAGGAGGAGTAACAGCCTGGCATGCGTTATCGATCTGGCCTGCCTGAGGAACAGGAGGGGAGTTTGGCTGTTTAAAAAGCACCGCGTGAAACTCCTCTCCTGCTCCTTCTTCTGCTGTTTGAACAAGCCATGCGGGGCATGCTGCCTTGTCTTTCACAGCAGCCTCATTTCCAATTGGGGTGGGAATCCATGGAGAGGGAGGGAAAAGATTGATTTCTTTCCCCCCAATTGGAAACAAGGCAGCTATGAAAGACAAAGAAGCATGCCTGCATGGTTTGTTCAAACAGCAGAAGGAACAGGAGGGGAGGATTCGTTGGACATACCCACAGGCACACACTGCTCTCTTCTCTGACAGCCACCTCATTTCCAATGAAGGGGGTGGGGAATCCACATGATTTCCTCCCTCTGCATGGATTCCCCACCACCTTCATTGGAAACTAGGCAGCTATCCGAGAGAAGAAGGCAGCGCATGCCACATGGGGTTTTGAGGGGGCCTCCTGAAGAACCGGTACGCTAAGGCACACTAACTTTCACCAACCAGCTGAACTTATGGGCCCTTACCAGTCTGTACCGGCTGAAATGCTAATATGCTAATTCAGGGCCAGGGAAGGCTAGCAACTAACAAGGAGAAATCCTTTCATCCTAGCCTTAACCTTCCTTTGCCGAGTGTTAGCAAATTAGTGCTTAGCATCTAATGCTGGGGAACAGAAGGCTAGCAACTAGGCAGGGAAAGAAAATCACAAGGACCTCTTGCTAATGGTAGCCTCCCTCCCCAGTGTTAGCTGTGATGCACTGCTAGCAATCAGCAAGAAAAGGAAAACCAACAGCATCTCAGAGAAAAGCAGCTGCTTGTGGAATTCTGCCATATGGCCCTGCAATGGAGCAGTCTCTCCTTCTTCCAGACATGAGCCTTTTAGCTGTGGAGATCTTTGAAAGATGGGAATGTGGGGATTCCAAGAGTCAGGAAGCAGAGAATGGGGTATTTTAGGGAGTAAGGGAGGCTTAGGGAGGTGGAAGCAAGTGAGTTAATTCCTGCACTAGGGTCTCTCCCACTTCTGAGGCATCCCATATTTCATTTAAAACTCGTGCATTCATTTAATAAATACATTGGGGGCAACAGAGATAGGGACTCATTAAGTGAGGCAATTTACTTAACACTCTCCTAACCTTAATAGCAGGGGTGAAATGCTCTGAAGTCTGCTACCGGTTCACTTCATGCATTTATGCACACTTCACACATGCACACCACAGGCATTAAGAAGCCTTTTCTGAGTCTGCAAAGGTAAGTAGAACAGAGGGGTGGGGCAGCTATGCCGTTCAGTTTAGATTGCTAGAAAGCAGGATTCCAGCTGATCGTTATAACTTTTTTTCCTTTTTTAAAGCATTTTTTACTACCTGTTTACCCATATCGGCAGTAAAAACAAATGCTAAAAAAAGTTTTTAAAAATTCCAACGATCAACTGCGCAACAATCAGCTGTGCCACGCGATCATAGGAACTTTTTTTTACTACCGGTTCAGACAAACCGGTAGCATTTTTTACTACCAGCTCGTATGAACAGGCCTGAACCGGTAGCATTTCACCCCTGCTTAATAGGCAGGCTCCATTATGGTCATATCTCAAGAATTACCTGCACTTGAGAATGTAATTAAAGTAGAAGAGATAAGGTAAATAATGAATGAGATTGAATGCAAATTCACCAAACATATAAACAACTAATCACTTTGGGGAAAAAATTCTCAGAAGTCATTTGTTCTTATAGAGAGAATGAACGAATCTCAAATAATAAAATAAAGGGGGGTGAAAATGTGGAGTAAAAAAGAGAAAGCAAAGAAAGTCATAGTGAAGAAGGGAGAAGTTTCAAGATCAAAGGCAGTATACGGATCAAATAGTGCTTATTCTAAAGAGGAATAGTGTGGTGTGTATATATGTATTTAATGGTAAAAACTTTATTTACATATTCCTCAGAAAATAATGTCACTAAGAACCAATGATTTTATGAGTGTGTGTGCTCATTCACGCACCTTTAGGCATATGAAAATGATGAAGTGATATGAAATATGTTTGCCTTTTAAGCAAGAGAATGGTATTTTAGTGTCAGCAAGCTAAACTTGCAATAGACTATTCTGAAAAAAGCCTTTTTTTAGAACAAAATAAACATATGGGAGTTATTATCTTTGTAACAATGGTAAGACAAAACAGAAATAAATGCTTTTAAAACAGACAGACCTCGCCCGTATTTTTTTCCTCTTTAATTGCTTCTCTGGAAACAGAAATGTATATGTCATATCCATACAAATTCTAAAGCTTTTCTATGGAAGAATATTTTAATATGACTCTGTCCTTGTGTCTGCATCCTAAGCACCAATTCATTTTGATCAATTTCCAACAGACATGTCTGTTCAGAAGGAAGTATTATAAGTTTAAGACTGGATCTTAGTTTCAAGTAAGCACATACAGAATTGCAACATTTTAAATTAGGGTCATCAGATTATAGCTGCAAAAATATAGGCAACTCCTGGATAGTAGCAAAGGTCTTTTTTTCTTTAATCTTTTTGTTCACCTCTTGTCATCTGGAATTTTGCAACCCTGATCTGGTATTCCTATTTTTAATGGGTTGTTGTTGTTATTGTTGTTATTTTCCAATCATACAAAAAGTGGTTGTTTGCTACGCTATGTCAATTTTTAGAAAATTGTTTTATTTTCTAACTTATACTTTCTATTTTAATAATGAAACGTGTATTATAATTTACACCAGAGACAAATTTTAATTAAAATCTGATGGTATTTAGGAAAGCTACTGGTGTTCTGGAAAGGCTTTTATATGCATGTAGCTAGAGATTAGAATTAACTAGGGTTAGGGGTTTTTCCTTGATGTGATTATAAACAGGAAGTTACTGTGTCCACTAATAATTACTGGGTTTTGTTATGCTGCTTATTCTATTTTGAAGTGTGAGTTATGAGAAGCCAGTTTGGTACAGTGGTTAAGGAATCAGGCTAGAAACCAGGAGGCTGCAAATTCTAGTCCGAACTTAGGCACAAAGCTAGAGGGGTAATTTTGGGGCAGTCACTCTATCTTAGTTCTAGCCAGGAAGCAAACCACCTCTGAAACCTGCCAAAAAATGCAGGAACTTTTTCAGGTAGTTTCCAGTAATCGGCATAAATTTGAAGGAAATCATCACCATCAGTTATTACAGATCAAGTTCTACAAGAAGAGGATATTTGAAACGAATGCACCAGTTCTGGAAAGAACAACATCCAGAATCAGAAATAACAGAACAGGGACTAGCAGACCAACCTTGATTTATAATACAAAATAAAGTATTCACAGAAGCAGAAATGGAAGAACTGCAAAAGCTTACCCAGGGAAAGAAACCAAAGCCTTGTCAGAAGTAACTCAGAATATAGAGGCAAACCAGGGGGAGTTGGCAGTAGAGGCAGTAGAGATATAAAACTGTTTTCATTTTAAAACCAGGCACCCTCTCCTCTGTCTCAGGAATAACAAAGCCCTCAAACAAAAAAGTAAAAGAATTGAATCAAAGAATAACTGAGCATCTAGAACATCACAAAAACATTATAATAAGATTGCCTGCATTGAAGCTTGTTCTAAGGAAGCATTAAAATATGTAAATACTGCAATATCAAGTATAAGCACCAACTCACTGCAAGAAACAAATCAACTAATGTACAGCACAGCTAATGCAAAATCAACAAAGAAGGTGTGAGGGGGGGGGAATGGAACATGTGCCATAAAAATGGAAGGTTAGACTGGAAAATAAGATCAGCAAGTTCTGGTCAGCTGCAAGCATGCTAGAACAGATGAAAGAAAAGAAGCTGAAGAACAAGAAGAACAAAGAATACCTTATCAAGGAATACCACTTAGAAACAAGATGTTTCTCCTGTTTGATAGCCATGGCATTATTCAATAGTGTTGACAGAGGAAATATTTCAATGATAAATAGAAGTGGTGATAATGAATCTCATTGAAATATTCCTTTCTTGATATTATTTTTGTCTGCGAGACGTGGTTGAATGTATCCTTTCCAGACTTCATTACAACAGTAAGTAACTATCACATTTTCTTGTCTGACTGTGAAAACCATAGAGGGGTGGTGTTGCTATCTTTTATTTTAAAAATCCCTAAGTTTAAAAATATTAATGTTGTCAACAGCAATGGCTTCTGCCCCACATTTCCTAATTGTACCACAACTAATTGCAACAAGCTACTACATATTTTTACAGTAGATAATGTTAGAATGACACTATGCAACCTAAAGCCATGTTTATCTATTGGCCCTGATGAATCCAGAAGCGTGCCTACTTCTTTAAAAAGCTTGCCACTGCCCTAGCTGAACCCTAAGCACAATGTATGAGATATCTTTCTAAACTAGCTCCTTGCCTGACCTACGGTCATTAGCAACAGTCATACCTATCTTTAAAAAGAGAGACCCTAGCTAGTAGAAAATTACAGACCAATTTCATTGTGTTGCATCACCTGTAAAGTCATGGAATTAATTATAAACCAATCCATCACCCACCACTTAGAGACAATCACCTGCTTTCTAACAAGAAGTTTGGCTTCAGAAAAAAATTGTCCTGTAATCTGCAACTCATACACTACACAAACATTTGGACCTCTCAACTCAACCAGGGTAAAGCAATAGATGCAATCTACATAGACTTCTGCAAAGCCTTAGATTCAGTGGTGCATGACAAACTACTGTTAAAACTAAACTCTTACAGCATTTCCGGATCCCTGCCCAAGTGGATAGCTGCATTCCTATCAAACAGGCAACAATTTGTCAAAATAAGGAGCGCCCTATCAAACCAGGCACCAGTCCACAGTGGTGTCCCCCAAGACAGCGTTTTGGGACTCACACCATTTCTGCTTTACATAAATGACCTCTGCAATCATATTATAAATGACTGCATCCTCTTCACTAATGATGTAAAATTATTTAACACCATACTGACAATGCTGCTGTCCTACAAAGAGACCTCAACTATGTTTCAGAATGGTCGCACATTTGGCAACTCAAAATCTCAACTAACAAATGCTCTGTCCTACACACTGGCAATAAAAAATTAGAACACCAAATACAAGTTGGGTGGAAATGACCTCGTAGACAACCCTCACTCTATCAAGGACCTAGGAGTACTCATCTTAAACGATCTACTCCCCAGAGCCCACTGTAACAGCATTGTCAAAAAAAGACATTAAGAGTTGTTAACCTAATTTTGTGATGCTTTTTCTCTGGCACTACTAACTAGGGCATACAAAACCATTGCTAGACCAATTCTTGAATACAGCATGTCTGCTGGGAATCCACACTGTATATCAGACATTACTATGGAGTAGAAGACGCAGCAAGATTTTGAAGAGCAATTATTTTTTTAAAAAAAATCTGCACTCTGCAAACCTCCCAAAAATGGCCCATTTTTCACAAAAATGGGCCCCCCTTTTTTTTTAAAAAAAGGGCATGAATAGCTCTTAGGAGCTTGTAGAGTGCTCCTGTGCAGGGGAAACAAGCAAAAAAGCAGCCTGTTTTTCGTGAAAACGGGCCTGTTTTTTGTCAAAAGCCTTTAGGAGGTTTATAGAATGCTGCTGAGGACTGGGGGGCACAAAATGGGCCATTTTTCACTCGTTTCTGTCCTCCACAGCCCCTAGGAGCTCTCTGAAAGCCTTCTAAAAGCTATGCACATCCATTTTGGTGAAGAAGGCCAGTTTTGGGGAGGCAAAAAATGCTGTATTCAGTGTATAAGAAGCACCTAGATTTTCACCCTCTTTTTTGAGGGAAAAGGGTGTGTCTTATACTCTGAAAAGGTCCAGCAAGTCCAGAGGTATTTGATCGAGCAGGTCCAGAGGTATTTCACAAGAAGAGTACTCCATTCCTCTGCTCACAATAGAATCCCTTATGCCACCAGGCTCGAAATTTTGGGCTTGGACAATCTGGAACTGCCCCACCTGTGGTCGGACCTAAGCATAGTACACAAAATTGTCTGCTACAATGTTCTACCTGTCAACGACTACTTCAGCTTCAACCACAATGATACACAAATAAACAATCAATACAAACTTAAGGTAAATTGCTCCAAACTTGATTGCAGAAAATATGACTTCAGCGACAGAGTGGTCAATGCCTGAATGCTCTACCTGGCTCCATTTGTACATCCTCTAACCCTCACAGTTTCAACTTTAAACTGTCTACCGTGGACCTCACCCCATTCCTAAGAGGTCCATAAAGGGGGCATGTATAACTGCACCAGCGTGTCTACCGTCCCTATCCTACTGTCCCCATTAATTTATATTCATTTTCTTTGTTCATGTCCATGTCCATTCTTATACCTGCTATCTTGTAAATGTTACTACTACTACTACTACTACTACTACTACTACTAATAATAATAATAATAATAATAATAATAATAATAATAATAATAAACCACTCCCAGTCTCTCACCATTGATCTGCAGCTGTGTCTTCCATTGTGCCATCGATCTTTGCACAAAGTTTCTGATATTTCTACCATCTGATGTACTTACAAGATCAAGGAAACATTGGAAATAATAAAACAGCAAATATTAGCTGCTAGATCAGTAGATACAAAGCCTGAATTGCAAATTATAGACAGAACCTCCAATTTCAATCCAACCAGAAACCTTAACCTTAACCCTAACCCTAACCCAATCCATTAATGGAGAAACAGCAGTCAATCAGTCAGTACCTGACAAGGAAGAAATAAGTTTTGGGTGCAGATATGGGATAATCCCAAGAACTACAATAAAGAAGCAACTTAATTAAAAGAGGTGGATAAGAATAAAAAAAAGAAGTTGAAATGGAAGAACTCATAATAACAGCAGAAATGGTAGAAAAAAGAACAAGAAAAAGCAAGAATTGGTCAGCACTAAGCAAAGAGGAACTGCCTGATTTTTGGTTGAAATATCTAACTGGTCTATATACATTTGTTGCCAAGCAATTTCACAATATACTACAAGGAGGTGAAATTGAAGAGTGCTAACATCTTGGGAAAACCTACCTGATAATGAAAGATTCAGCAAGAGGGACAGCACAAGGCAACTACAGGCCAATTACCTGCTTACCAACAACTTTCAAATTTCTAATTGATGTGGTAGCTGATGCAATTCAACACTTAGTTGAAGGCAATCTCTTTCCACCTGAAAAGAAAAAAACTATAGCAGAGGAACAAAAGATCAACTCCTAATTGACAAATGATTTTGGAAAACTGCAAGAGAAGGAACACCAACCTGAATGTAGCATGGATTGACTGCAAAAAGGCATTACACTCTCTGCTAGATAATCAAATGTCTAGAAATAACAGGAGTCCGTAGAAACATCAGAAAGTTTGTGCATTCCTGTTAAGCAGCTGCAAGAAGATTGCACAAACTGATTACAAGCAGCGGAATGACAAAGTAGCAACAATGGTGCATTGGAAGATTTGCAAGAAATATCATTTGCCTGTAAGCAAGAACTGGTGGGACTATAAAATAGGGAATGTTAGATCAGCGAGAAAGCAGCAGGCGAGAGGCGCAAGTGCGTTTCAGCACTTTTTATTGCAAGAGTAAGTGACTGCACTCTGCCGGCTAGGCTGCCGGAGCTAACCTTTTATGGAGCTCTGGCAGACCAGCCAGCCAATGACAGTTGTTTAAATTTCCCGGAGTTTGGGTGACCAATCCCCAGTGAACATGTGAACATATGTAAATTTAACAACGTCCGTACGTCCATAATACTCCTCCCCTTCCAGAATGAACAATGTTCAATCCTCGGCCTACGTTGGTAACATAGTCTTTCAGGTAGGCGGGGTGTGCCAGTCTCCTATTTGACCTGCGCAGATCATTTGTCCCTGGGAGCTCGGCTGGTGCAGTCGAGCCTGCTGTTCCTCCAACTGCCAGGGAAGGAACCTTCTGGAGTTCCTTGGCCCACGAGTTGATCTCCAGCCCAGTTCCTTTGGCTTCTGAGGCACCATTTCTCCACAGGATGGCTTCAGATGCAGCTAAGTGCTCTCAGCTCGGGTTGGAAAGTCGTCCCTTTTTCTCTTGGCTTAGTTGGTCTGGTTCCCACCCATCTGCTTCCTGGCTCCGTGGGCGGATATCTGGGATTCTCCGGGAATTGTTCTGAGCTGGTGGATATGGCCCAATCATCCTGGTTCCTCAGTTCAGTGTCCCCCAAGTGGTGTCAGAGTTGGTCAATTTGCCTCCTCCAGATTCGTCTGTCCTCTAGCTCTACTCATTACGACTTCAGCCCTGTGATGGCCATGATTCGGCCCAGCAGCCACATTGGGTATCTGGTATAGTTGTGGGCGAATACCCGGTCATTTATGTTGAACTCCCGGGTTGGTCGGGTGGAGTCCAGGGGGTTCTCTGGAAGGTAGTCCGGGTGATACCAGTCAAGTCTCGACCTTAGTCTTCTCCCCATCAACAGCTCTGCTGGTCTCTTGTTGGTGGTCGCATGGGGATGATGTGTTGGGTGAAGGGGAACTGGTCGACCTTTTCCTGCCAGCTTCCTGGTCCCATTCAGGTGAGGGTTTCTTTAGTGAGCCTTACCATTCACTCAGCCTGTCCATTGCTTGCTGGGTTGAACTGAGTAATGAGGACATGCGGGATCCCTTGCTCTGCGAGGAAAGCCTCCATCATCTTGGGTGTCAATTTTGGGCCATTGTTAGAGACCAAGGTGTCGGGTAGGCCATGGGTCGTGAAAATTTTCCAGAGAGCTCTAATGGTGGCTTCTGCCGTGGTTGACTGCATGATGATGACCTCCAGCTATTTGGAGTAGGCATCCACAATGATCAGGAACATCTGTCCCTCCAGTGATTCCGCGAAGTCAATGTGGATGCACAATCAGGGTCCCTTGGTTGCCTCCCACTCTTGAATGTGTGCCCGGGGTGGGGCTGGTCGTGTTTCCTGGCAAGGTCTGCAAGTGGCTACCCACTCCTTGATGTCCTTATCCATATTGGGCCATCAGATGTAGTTCTGGGCTAGTGCCTTCATCCGTACTATCCCCGGGTGACCCTTGTGTAGGATTTCCATGGCTTGCCTCCACAGCCTCTCTCCCCCCACAACAAACAACCCTTGATGGTTGATAGTTCTGTCTGCTTACTTTGGTAGCTCTGGAACTCTTCACTCAGCTTTTCTTGTGGCCACCCTCTCAACACCTAATTCAGAACCTTTCGCAACCCCTTGTCCCTTTGTGTGTGTTCGGCAATGTCCCTGGTGGTGACTGGGCTGGCTGGGTTGACATCGATCAGCAGCATCCTGGTGGTGGGGTCGGGGTCTTCCACCAGCTCCGGTAACGGGCAGCAGCTGAGTGCATCGGCATGGCTGATGTCCTTCCCTGGGTGGTGGACCAGCTCGTAAGATGGCCCACCTGGTCATTCTCAGGGTCATGTATGGCAGGGCTTTCTGGTTTCTGGTGATTGTGGTCTGTGATGAGTTTGAAGTGTCTGCCATACACGTACTAATGGAATCTCTTGATCCCTGCAACTGCAGCCTAAGCTTCCTTGTCGATTTGGCTGTAGTTGTGTTCAGCCAGAGACAAGGTCTTTGAATAATAGGCTATGGGAGCCTCTAATCCATCCGGTAGGTGATGGCTGAGGACTGCTCCAACTCCAAAGGGGAGGCATCACAGGTGATTTGAACCGGCAAGGTATGGTTGAATTGGATGAGCACACTGTTGGAGGATAGGGACTTTTTTACCGCAGCGAAGGCCTGGTCTTCCTTTTGTCCCCAGGTCCATGGTGCCATTTTCCCCAGGAGCTTGTTCAGCGGCTCAGCAATGGTGGCCTTCTGTTTTTAAAAAATACTATAAAAGTTCAATAGTCCTAAGAAGGCTTGGAGCTCTATCTTACTCTTTGGGGTGAGGGCGTTTCTGATGGCCTTTACTTTGCTGTCAGTAGGGTGGATGCCAGACCCATCTATGAGGTATCCCAGGAACTCTACCTGCCTCACACCAATTTTACATTTCTTTGGGTTCACTTTAAGTCCCTTCTCCTTGAACTTCCACAAGGTCTCGTGCACATGTTCCATCAGCTGCTCTATGGAGTCCCCTAAGATGAATACATCATCTGGCAGCACCCCCAGGATCCCTTGCAGTAGCTGCTCCATTAAGCATGAAATAGTCCTGGGACTATGCTGACTCCAAACCGCAGTCTGGTGCATTTGAAAGCTCCCCTGTGGGTCACAATCATCTGCACTTCTGTGGTGGCTTTGTCCATAGGCAATTGTTGGTATGCCTTGTCCAGTTTGGCAAATACTTTTCTGCTTCCTAGGAAATGCAATAGATGTTGCACAACTGGCACCGGGTACGTGCTTTGCTTTAAGTGCTTGTTCAGTGTACACTTGTAATCCGCGCAAAGGCGAACAGAACCATCTGGCTTTACGGGGATGACTATTGGGGTTTCCCATACCTTGTGGTTGGTAGGGATGAAGATTCCTTGGGTGATTAATTTGTCCAATTGCTCATCCACCTTGGGCCATAGAGGAAAAGGGACCCTTCAGGGGTTGAGCCTGATGGGGGTGCCATGGGGGTCTAGGTTAAATGAAATGGGTTTCCCTGTACATTTACCTAGGTCCCCGTTGAAAACATCACAAACTCTGCCAGTAGCCAATCCAGGTTGTGGGTTGAGATCTGATGTGGGCCGGTGACGTCTAGCCCCAGGGGCTTAAACCATTCCACTCCCAGCAGGGACGGTCGGTGGCTGGCAACTACCATGAGAGGTAAGCGGCCCTGGAATTCTTGGAACACCACCTCAACGTCCATTCTTCCCAGCACTTGGATCCGGTTCCCCTGGTAGAGCCGGACGTTTGGTGGCTTTAGGAGCTTCTTGCTGGCTGTTTGGTTCATTTTCTTAATGGTCTGCCAGGACGTGATCATAAAATATGATCCTGTGTCCAGCTCCATCTTGCATGGTCCCCCTCCTATGATCATGGTGGAGTGAAACTTTTCCCCTTCGTATGAGTGTTCCCCTTCGTACGAGTGGTCCCTTAATCTCCCTCTGGGCTTGGAATTGCTCTTCTCTCCATTTATTCCATTGTTGGCCAGGTTGTGGGTTGTTGGGTCTCCCCTGTGGAATTGCAGGTCTTTGTCCTTGGTGCAAGAAAATGGCCACTTGTCCACGAGGATGTTCTCAGGTCCCTTTGTCCTTCATTGCCAGTGTTAAATTGGCAAGAAAGCAGCAGGCGAGATGCACAAGTGCGTTTCAGCACTTTTTATTGCAAGATTAAGTGACTGCACTCTGCCAGTTGGGCTGCCAGAGCTCGCCTTTTAAGGAGCTCTGGCAGACCAGCTGGCCAATGACAGTTGTTTAAATTTCCCACGGTTTGGGTGACCAATCCCATGTGAGCATGTGAACATATGTAAATTTAACAATGCACATCCATACGTAACAGGGAAAGTCCTAGAAAATGAAGAAGTTAAATTGTTTTGGGACTCCAGACAGACAGGCACCTGCCACATAACACCCCGGACTTTACAGATGTCGATAAGAAAGACAAAAAAGTCTGGATAATGGGTGTGGCAGTGCCTGGAGACAGCAGAATAGAAGAGAAAGAACTGGAGAAGATAACAAAATACAAAGACCTACAAATAAAAATAGAACAACTATCACAAAGGCAAGCAAGGGTAGTACCAATAGTAATAGGTGCCTTGGGTGCAATCCCAAAACAACTGGAGCACCACTTGAACACCATAGGCATTGACAAATTTGCCTTCAATCAATTGCAGAAGGCGGCTTTACTTGGAACGGCTTCCAACCTGCGACGATATCTGTAACACCACCAAACATCCAGGTTTTCCTATCCCAGGTCCTTGGTAAGGACTTGATAGGTAGAAAAAAATGCCAAACCAGATTCAATATCTGGCTGACTGTGCAATGAATAACAACAACAACAACAACACAATTCAACTCTTCAGCATCAAAATGAACTTTGGACTTGAAAAATGTGCTATATTATCCATACAGCGAGGAAAAATGGAAAAAAATAGAAGGAATAGAACTGGGAAATGGAAGCATAGTGAAAGCATTAGCAAAGGATGGCAGTTAGAAATACCTAGGCATATTGGAAGCAGATAAGATTTTGAATTGAAAAGTCAGAGTCAATATAAAGGAATATATCAGGAGGGTCCACAAAATATTTAAATCAAAGCTGAATGCTGGAAACATAATTAAAGCCATTGATACATGGGCAGTTCCAGTGATACGCTACTCAGCTGGAATCATCAACTGGACTTTGGCTGAACTGGAAAATTTCGAATGGAAAACGCATAAACTTTTTTTAAAAAAAGAATTTTTATTTTTTAAAGACAAACTTACACATACAAAACACAAAACATAAAAACATCTTCCAGTTACATCCAGCATGTCAGTTGGTTACAAAATGTTTATGCACCCTCTCCTAGTCCTCACTTACAATTTATATAAAATCTCATATTATCAATCTAACATATATGTATACATTATTATCATTCTTAATCTTTTATTTGACTATAACTATTATTCATTCATTTTATACAAGAGATTCTAAATTTTGAATTAATTTAGATTATAACAATTCATTACATCCTCCTAATTTCATGCAATAATAGTACATCTTTATATTATATTCTGTGTCATTCCATTGTCCTTGTATTGTAAAATTCTCAGTCATATTTCACTTGCATATTTTTTTATCTAATCATTGGTAAAATAAATCCCATATCTTATAAAATTGTTTATCTTCTTGTTCTCTAACTTCAAATATCAATCTACTCATTTCAGCACATTCCATTATTTTATGAATAACTTCCTACTGCGTTGGTATTTTCTCATTTTTCCAGTTTTTAGCAAATACAATTCTAGCTACTGTTAACACATTTGCAATCAAATATTCCAATTCTCTACTATATGTTTCCGGTAAAATCCCCAATAAAAATATCTCTGGTTTAAAGTCAATAAGTTTTTCTATCATTTTTTCCAACCATGTGTGGATTTTAGTCCAGTATTTTTTAGCTTCTGCACACGTCCACCACATATGGTAATATGAGCCCGGTATCTGATGACATTTCCAACATTTTTCGGATTTATTCTTAAACATTCTTGCTATTCTCATCGGGGGTAAGTGCCACTGTAAAACATCTTATACAAATTTTCTTTATATGCTGTTGACATTGTCATTTTGTAATTTTGAGATCACAATTTTTGCCATTTCTCTAAATCAAGCCCATATCCAAAATGTTTTCCCCAAGCAATCATTGTTTCTTCATCTAGCTTAACTGCTAATAAATATCCATATAATTTTTTAATCACCTTTTCATCAGTACCTGTCAGGATTTTATCTAAATCAGTCAATTTGTCATAAAGGCCTTCTATTTTAAAATCTTTATCATATCTAGAATGTATTTCCACATATGAAAACCAATTCATCTTTATACCTTGTTCTTCCAATTCTTGCATAGATTTAAGTTCACTCTTTGCATTTAATATTTCACCATATAAGTATAAGTAAAATCTTTATTGTCATTGTACTTAAATACAACAAAATTGGTTTATCTAACTGTTTGTTCCTTTTAATATGTTATTGGATATGAAAATGCTTCAATAGTTTATAACCATACTGGAATTTTTAAATAATGATGCCTTTTAATCTTCTCCCAGTTTAATAATAAAGCCTCGCGTATATAATGTCTTCTGAAATACCCCTGTGTTTTAATTCCCTTGTACCATAAGAAAGCATGCCATTTGTTAGAGATGTAACCCTAGTCTTGGCTTGGCAATGTATATAAACCATGATTGTAACAAATGTACCTGTTACTTTAAATGCTAGAGAGATGTAATTGGATGCTAATTGCTTTAAGCAGCCATATAAGGAGGAAGGAACTATTACGGCTTCTCTCCCTGGATAGCTACTGATGTTCCTGACTGTTACTGTCTGTTACTGTATGAGCTTTGTATTAGAGAGAAGACCATGTATTGGATCGTGGCTAGTCTGTAACTAAGTTACCTGTCGACATGGTGAATTGTGAGTTGAGCAAATATAACTTCAGCAAGGTATAAATAGACTGTATATACTTCAAGACTGTTTATAGTCTGTTTGGAGACTATTTATCCTATTTTGTTACGCAAGTAAAGCTATTCTTTGTTTTACCTTTGGTGGCTGTCAGTGACTATTCAACGGCTTATTCATTACTACATTCCGCTGCAGAACTCTAGTCTCCTAACGGGAATAGACTTAACACATCCCAACAACAAAACATGTCCTTCTAATGTCAATAATCTAGAATTTCTTAGCGTTATCCATTCCTTAAACCACATCAAGCTTGTTGCCTAGTAGTATAACTCCCAGTTAGGCAGACCAAATCCTCCTCTTATTCTAGCATCTTGCAACAGTTTTAATTTTATTCTTGCTTTCTTTCCCTGCCAAATATATCTCAACACTATTTTATTTAGATCTTCAAAATAATATTTCCCTAATCTAATTGGAATTGTCTGGAACAAATATAAAATCCTAGGTAGTATATTCATCTTAATTGTTGATATTCTCCCTATTAGTGATAGTTGTAAATTTTCCCATTTTGCCAAAGAATGGCAAATTCTATCTGTTGTTTGAGTTTATGATAATTATTCTCTTTAAGTGAACTGCATCTTGCTATCAAATATATCCCCAAATACTTCACCTTATTATGACCTATATCTTCAAAGCTGCCACCAATTATTTCTTTTGTCTTACTAACATATTCTTTGTCAAAATCTTCATTTTATCTTTATTTATTTTCAAGCCTGCTACTATTCCATATTTCTCTATCTTTTCTATCAGTTTAAGTGCTGTTTCTAATGGGTCCTCTAAGATGAAAACCAGATCATCTGCAAATGCTTGTAGTTTCTTTCTTCCTTTTTGATTTTCATTCCTTTTATATCTTTTTCTTCTCTAATATTTCTATTTAAGACTTGTAATGTTAACACAAACAACAAAGGTGACAGTGGGCAACCTTATCTTGTCCCTTTCCTTATATCAATAGAATCTGTCAATTCTCCATTTATCTTTAAAGCGCTCCATGGCTCAGGACCTAGTTACTTGCGGGATCGTATTCTGCCCCATACATCCCTGCGACCAATCCGCTCGCACAGAGAGGGCCTCCTCCAGGTGCCGTCCACCAGACAGTGTCGAGGGGCGGCGCCTAGGAGTAGAGCCTTCTCTGTGGCGGGCCCAGCCCTGTGGAATGACCTCCCTCCGGATATTAGGAATACCTCTGACCTCCGCTCCTTTCGTATAAAGCTCAAGACCCACCTATTCCAAGTAGCTGGCCTGGCTCAACTTTGATCTAACTATATCGCTCCTGACGGGTTTTTTATTTGGGTATTTTAATTGTATTCAATTATTTAGGGGTTTTTTAAACATTGTGATTTTAATTGTTTTTATTCATTAGCCGACCTCCTCCTTGTACATGTCTTGGTATACGTCTTTGTTATATGTATGTCTTGTTTATATATGTATTTCATATGTTTTATTGTACGCTGCCCTGAGTCCTTCGGGAGAGGGTGCGGCTAAGAAATAAATATTTTTTTTTTATTATTATTATTATTATTATTATTATTATTATTATTATTATTATTATTATCATTATCTTTGCTGTTTGTTTATAGTATATAGCTTCTATGGCTTGAATGAATTTCTTACCAAAGCCCATCTGCTCCAACTGTAATAACATAAATCACCAATTCACATTGTCAAAGGCTTTCTGAGCATCTAAAAATATCAAGGCCATTTGTTTTTCAGGGTGTGTCTCATAATATTCCAAAGTGTCCAGAATTATTATCATGTTATATTTAATTTGTCTCTTTGGCAGAAACCCATTTTGATCAGGGTGGATACAATTATTTAAATATCTTTCTGCCAATATTGAAGCGAAGACTTTATAGTCTGAATTTAGCAGGGAGAGAAAATGCATAAACCTTTGAATATGTACCATGCTTTACATCTACAAAGTGACATCAACAGGTTGTACCTGCCAATAAAAATAGGGGGCAGAGGGCTATTGCAAATACATCAAACTGTAGAAGAAGAAAAATGAAGTTTGAATGATTATGTGAACCAAAGTACAGAAAAATTGCTGCAGGCTGCAAAAATGGAGAACATTATAAAAATAGATGGAAAACCAAAGCTTTGCATGGACAACACTTGAAAAACATTGAAGGAGAATGTGATGACAACTTTACATGGGCATGACTGTGATGAATAACAACAACAGCAACAACAAACACACTGAGAGAGCAGGGTGTTAAAATTTGGGATTCATACTTTTTCTGTGCTATAAGAGACTAGTGAAGTCTCTTTTGTACCCTGCAGGGAACTGACCTAATTCAAGTCTACATAATATCTTTGTTTGTATAATTTCAGATCTGGTTTTTTTTTTCAAAAAAAAATTGTATAATTTCAGATCTGGTTTTTTTTTTCAAAAAAAAAAACAGATCTTGGGTTTTTTTTTCCATTATACTCTGAAACATTCCCCCTTTTTTGTTTGTTCTGTTTTGTTTTACAGTATATGTACAGATTTTGTTAGAGTGCATGACCATTAAAAAAGTCTTCTCAATTCAAAGATTCTGACATAACAGCAACATTCCATTCCGAAGGAACTAGCAGACGAGATCTCAGAACCACTGAATTATATCTTTCAGAGATCCTGGAACACCAGGGAACTACCAGAGGACTGGAAAAGAACTGTTCCCATCTTCAAAAAAGGGAAAAAAATAGATCCAGGAAACTACAGACCTATCAGCCTGACCTCAATACCAGGAAAGATTCTGGAAAAAATAATCAAGCAACGAATTTGCGAACACCTAGAAGCAAACAAAGTAATAGCCAAAAGTCAACATGGATTTGTCAAAAACAGATCATGCCAGACTAATCTTATTGCATTCTTTGATAATGTGACAAAATTAGTGGACCAGAGGAATGCCGTTGATATAGTTTACTTGGACTTCAGTAAGGCATTTGATAAGGTAGACCATAACCTACTACTCGATAAAGTAGAAGAATGCGGGTTGGACAGCATCACCACCAGATGGATTTATAACTGGCTGACCAACCGCACTCAACGTGTAGTCCTCAATGGAACTGCATCTACATGGAGGGAAGTATGCAGTGGAGTACCCCAAGGCTCTGTTTTAGGCCCAGTACTCTTCAACATCTTCATCAATGATTTGGATGAGGGAATAAATGGGGAACTCATCAAATTTGCAGATGACACCAAGCTGGCAGGAATAGCCAAACTCCAGAAGATAGGCTTAAGATACAGAAGGATCTTGACAAACTTGAACATTGGGCACTATCTAATAAAATGAAATTCAATGGTGAAAAGAGTAAGGTTCTACATTTAGGCAACAAAAACGGAATGCACAGGTACAGTATAAGTGGTACCGTGCTCAATAGTAGTAACTGTGAGAGGGATCTTGGAGTTCTAGTGGACAACCATTTAAATATGAGCCAGCAGTGTGCAGCAGCTGCCAAAAAAGCCAACACAGTTCTAGGCTGCATCAACAGAGGGATAGAATCAAGATCACGTGAAGTGTTAATACCACTTTATAATGCCTTGGTAAGGCCACACTTGGAATACTGCATTCAGTTCTGGTCGCCACGATGTAAAAAAGATGTGGAGACTCTAGAAAGAGTGCAGAGAAGAGCAACAAAGATGATTAGGGGACTGGGGGCTAAAACATATGAAGAACGGTTGCAGGAACTGGGTATGTTTAGCTTAAGAGAAAGAAAGACTGGGGGAGACATGATAGCAGTGTTCCAATATCTCAGGGGTTGCCACAAAGAGGAGGGAGTCAAGCTATTCTCCAAGGCACCTGAGGACAGAACAAGAAGCAATGGGTGGAAACTAATCAAGGAGAGAAGCAACTTAGAACTGAGGAGAAACTTCCTGACAGTTAGAACAATTAATCAGTGGAACAGCTTGCCTCCAGAAGTTGTGAATGCCCCAACACTGGAAGTCTTTAAGAAGATGTTGGATAGTCATTTGTCTGGAACGGTATAGGGTTTCCTGCCTAGGCAGGGGGTTGGACTAGAAGACCTCCAAGGTCCCTTCCAACTCTACTATTGTATTGTATTGTATTGTATTCCATGAATACAGCTCTACAAACTTGCAGTTCTCTTGAATTGAGTTTGGAATAGGTTTTCTTTCTCTGTAAAAGATGTTTGTTATGTTGTGTCTTTCCCACGTTACTGAAAAGATGCAACAGGAGAGAATGTAAGAAAATTGATCAGTAGAACGGATCAATATGTGATAGAAATCTTTTTATTGCAATCCATGGGGAAAGTGTGATTTAGCAAACAATTTCTATGATGTTAAGATTTGAAATGAAATGCATATTCATTGTCAGTAATTATTCTTCTATACAATACTGCTGCTTTGATTCATCCATGTAGTTATGCCCTAACGTAATTAAATCTATATTATTCAGGAGGCTACATATTTGTACAATTATAAATTCAAACTTATGCATAATGTAGCCCATATTTACTTCTTCAAGTAGTAAAGTAATTGAGAATGTTCTTCAGTGAGTGCTACTTAAATCCAAGGAAGCTGGGTAAGAAGTTTCACCAACATTTAGTATAACATAATCAGATACCCCACACAACAAAGCATCATTTGCATCTTGCACACATGCTTTGTTATATCCTAAGTAAAACAGCAGAGAACTTAGTTGAACAACTGTGAGTAGTTATGTGAAGCATAGATTTCAGGATTCAGCAGTATTTTAGTCACTTTCATAAAAAATAATGAAACAATGAAAAGTTACTCTAGTTTTCTTAGTATTCCAAGAGCTTAATATGATGTACATGAGAATACAGTAAATACACTAGTAAATTCTGATTCCTATCAATCTTTGTTCAGCCATGAAGGTCATTAGATTATTGTAGATAATTTCCTAATCTAGCTTTTTGTCACAGGTTTATCATGGGGATAAAATGGAGAATTTAAGACTTTATTTTAAGAAATCCAAACCTGAATTAAGGAAGACTTTCCTGATAATTAAGCTATTAAACAATTGAAGAGTCTTATTTCTGAAATGGTGGTGCTCTAGTTTTTCAACAAAAGCCATTTGTCCTGAATGTATAATCTTTCTTAAACTAAATATAGGTTGGACTAAAAGACTCCTAACAACCCTACAATTATATTAATCCTTGGCGACGAAAACAGACAAACTTCCCCTCCACATATTAAGTTTTATAATAATCTTTATGTTGTCCACAGCCATCTAATATTTCTACCCCCTTCTTTTAGATTCTTTTATACTCTTGTTTTTTTATATATACTTCCTATTTTAATACATATATTTATATATCTTCTAGCTTTTAATATATATTTTTTAGATTCTGATATATCTTTTATGGTTTTAATTGACTTTACCCCATTTTCCTTATTCTGGTCTATGAGTGTAATAATTATATGGTTTGATTCACATTTCTTTTGCAGTCAATAACTCAGCTAGATTTAGAGAACATAATTGATAAAAATCACTTAATACTTAAATTTCATTGCTGAAAGGGAATTCATATTAGATTATCTGAAAATCAAAGCAACCTTTATTTTCCCTACCTTTAATTATTCTTACATGATGCCTCATGAAAAGTGATCAGTAAATCAGTTTGTTTATAAGTAGTTTACCAATAATGGGCATCACAGAATGTTGAATCTTTTTCATTATTTGTTCCAGCCCTTAAATTGGTAATTTTGCCAATTATTCACAATAGCTGTCCTTTTAAACCAATCATATCCCAAGCCAATTATCACTTGTGATCATCCTTAAATTATCTTATCCCAGACTGTATTTGTTCTATAGGTTACAGGCAATGATGTTGTTTTTGAAGAGCTGCAAAGCAATGAAATCTATACATACTGTGTTGGTATTGCAAAGAGTTTATAGTATTAGATAATATGGTTAGTTTCAATTTACAACTACCCTACTTGAGCTTTATAATATTTATCATCCTACCCAGCTAATATGCTAAGAGTTCCCCTCACCCCTTTATTCAAATCAAATGAAATGAAGAATCCCTACCTCCTCCAATCATTATGGCAATATCTTTTATATCTTATTTTACTTTGAAAAGGAACTGCTGATGAGCTATTTTTTGGAATGATTTTCAAGAAATCCCACTTCTTTAAATTTAAGGTTCGTGTTTGGTTACATTTCATATTAGTTTCCCTCAGAGTTGGGATTCCAGTGTTACATAGGCATTCAACCCATCTCCATGTTTTTATGTAGTAATTTTCTCTCCATCTTCCTTCTAATATTAAGACAATATAGAAAATAGTTAAAATAATCCTCCCAGAACTATAGAGACTATTACTAGACTAATGCTGACTTTGGCAGCAACAATTGTCAAGAGAACTATAGGCTACTCCCCATTGCATTTCACATCAAAGATTGAAGAAATCTAGAACAAAACAACTGAGCTAGAGGAAAGTATGTCAACCTGAAAATAAAATGAATGCAAGTAACTCAGTTTAATTTCTCCTTTTCTTTTTTCAATATATAATAAAACAGTGAATGTTACTCTTACTTGTATATCTTCTTTATCAACATTGTTACTGTCTTCTATTTCCTTTATGCTTTATGAAACATCACTGTAATGAGTAACAAGTTAAATATCTCACTGAATAAAGACAATCTTAAACTCATAATTATTATTTTTAAATTCATTTTTTATTAAATCTCCTTGACATGTTATGGAAAAATTACTTTTGTCAAGTTAAAATATGCAATTTAAAATCATCGGGTTAGCAGGTATTACCAGAAAATTTTAGAAAAGGAATATTGTCCTAGTAATACAATGCTAGTAAATTGCTATAATTTTAGCAATATAACAAGTTCATGGAGTTTAGTCAATTTACAGTTATCGCTATTTACTTTTTGTTAATAAAAGTACTTTTTTCTAACATAACAATAAAATGTCAGAAACCCTCTGGGCTAAAAAGATTTGGTTACATGCTTGATTGAATACATCAATATATGCATGCAGAGAAAGTATATCTTTCCAAAAGATGTCTGGATATCTCCAACCTACTTTTGAATATAAAACCTCACTAGCAGATCTGAATTCTGGACAAAGAAGGACCCATACTTTTCTTCCCATGTTCTTGAACTGCAATCACATATGGTCAGGCTAAACCCCAACAGTCCAAGTGTTTTTTCCTATTTGCACATGTTACTAAGAAACAGCAGCTAAGGATATGTTATTACAAGTTTGGAAGTGACCCCATTCTTGTCAAGATCCCAATGCAAACATTTTATTTCACTTAAAAAAGCAAAATGTGATATAGTTGATAGTTGTAATTATGATTGGCAAGTAAATGAAGCAAAAGTGCTACTATTCAGTCTAAGGGAAAAAAATCAATATGAATTAATAAAATAATTGTTTGATTATTCATAATTTTACCAGTGGAAGGGTAGGAAAATGCTCTCTTCACCAGGAGTTGAGTAGGATAAATATTTAAGGAGTGGAAATGTTTTTGAAAGAAAAATGATTTGGCTTTTTCTTTGTCAAATATATTAGCATCCATTCTGCATGAAAATCAGGCAGAACATTTCCATAAATGTGATTGCTAAGATTTGGGAAATTTCACAGTTTAATCAATCAATAAATTAGAAGATTGTAGAAACATCTTCTACAATGTAACTGCATCAAATTCTGCTTTTATATGTAAGATCTAACAATTTACGTTTTAAAAGTTTGACTTTTCATGGAGTACCTTCATTGTAAGATATGAAGAGATAGAGATTTGTGGTCACAATTCAGTCCAGTCCTAATTATGGAAAGATAAATGGAAATACAGAGCATCAGGTGGTTAACAGTAATTATATCATATAGCAGCAGTTTAGTGACAAAAGAATTACAATACTAAATTATGCATGATAAATCAAAAGAAATTGTAATATATCGTAGTATCGTATAGTATAGTATAGTATAGTATAGTTATAGTATAGTATAGTATAGTATAGTATAGTGTTTTTTGTCATTGTACAAAATAAATACAACGAATTTATTACAAAGAAATATAGTTCTTTGGTTATACCAGTAATCCTTGCTGAAAGTATTAGTAGAAAAGTCTTTTAAAAAGTCTTTTCTGCAGAAGACAATTATAAAATGATAAATTGAAGAATTGAAGAATAATGTAATCAAGGACACGAACTACTATAGCAATGGGAGACAATGCCAGTATGTTCTCATACAGGATAATAATTCTTGTTCAAAAGTATGAACATCTTAGAAATAATGTGAAGTTGTATAGATTAAAGTAAGAAAAAGCCTTTTCTCCCAAAAATAAAAGGCAGATTTTTAAAACAAGAGGAAGGTGTATTTTTGGTTTCTTTGTTTTAACAAGACCATTTAATAATTAAAAGAAAGTAAAATATCTTCATTTCCTAAACTGGTCTTTGTTGAGAATGGGTTCCTGTGGCTATGTGCATGTAGATATGCATTATTTCCCTGTGGAGAGGGGAAATGGAAACACAGTGCACCCCTTAGGTGTATCTGCAAAATGTAAATCATCACTTTATACAACTGCAGATATGCACACTCCATCACCAGAATGGCAGGCATTTGGCTAGCACACTTGATAAAAAACATATTTCACATTTAAGTTATTATAAACTGTGTGGTCTTATGATGCTTATTCATACTTTCCTCTAATTTGTCTGTGGTCTAATTATTTATTTTACAATTTCTAATTAATTTTCTTACAGTCACATCTTTGAAATTAATAATTTCAAGACTCTGGATTAATTGTGTGAAATATTTTTACTGTAGTCAGAAACCACTAGAATTTGTCTTGGTTTTAACGCATCATAGTGCATACCAACCCAGATAAATTCCAATGGTTTGTTTAAAAAGGGTGTTGTCTTCATGAATAATGTGATAGTTCCTGCCTCCCTGCCCCTATTTCTTATTCTTCCAGTTAGCCTGGCCAGTTCTGAAACAGGGAGGCCAACAAAGCCTTTTCAGTGAAGGGTAAGAGTTCCTAGTTTATTTGCATTTCATTCAGTCAAAACAATCAATTTAATATATCACAATTCATATCTCAGGATACTAAATATTTTTACCTGTTTCCATTTATTGCACCAGTAATTTCAACAGTTTTTTTAAATGAAGAAAAAGAATTACAATGACATAGGATGGCATGTGAATAAAGTGAGTGATCAAATGAAGATCTTAGGTTTGAAGTTAATTCCTACATTTGTGGTTCAGGTTTCAAAAGCACATGAATATGTCCAGGGATTGCTTCTTGGGACATTTGGAAACCAGATAGCTATAGCAGACAGTAACAAAAGAATAAAACGTCCAGAAAGCTAAAGTAGTTTTATCTTTAATCAAGTGAATTGAGCTTTGCAGCTTTTCTGAAGATTTCTTTGTAAGCTTGTTGTTCCCAAGCAAATAAGCCCATGAGAAGTTGAATATGCCATGTTCTTTATTTGTCCAAAATGACTCCCATGTCCTTACAAGACCTGAAAGATCTCATACTTTTTTCCTCACTGCATGTTCTTCAAAAAGAAATAAACAATATTTCTGATCATTACATAGTTTTTCATGAGAATCTTGCTATAGGGGAAAATTGTAGAAACACCATACATTCACACTTTTTGGATTTTTTTCTTTTTTTAATATCATTTGTGAATAAAACTTGACTATATAGAACAGAATAGAATTGTTTATTTACCAAGTGTGATTGGACACACTAGGAATTTGTCTTTGGTGCATATGCTCTCAGTGTACATGAGAATAAAATACATTCATCAAGAATAAAAAGATACAACACTTAGTGATAGTCAAGGTTACTAATAAGTTATCAAATCGTACTAGGAAACAATTAAAAACAATAGAATTTGAAAGATACAAGCAACATGGTTATTAGTCATAGTTTGGAGAGATAGATACTAGGAAGGAAGAGAGGAATAATAGTAATACATTCTTAGTAAATTATTGACAGTGTTGTGGGAATTAGTTGTTAAGCAGAGTGTTGGCATTCGGGAATTTAACATGGGTCTTTCAGCCTTGCTGTGAATCTGCCTTAGGCATACTGAAAACTGAATCTTTATCTCTGAAGCAAGGATGAGGGAAAGATATATGCTACAAGTTTGGATATGGGAATTGAAGAAAAGATATTTAGGGGAGGGAGCTATTTATATGCATTTTGCTCATGAGGGGCAAGTGAAACACACTCAAAAATAAAAGGGTGGCAAAAGGGTGGTACATGGCAAAACTGAAGCAGTCATACCAACACATTCTAGGCAACAATGAAAAAAATAATAGGGGACAGAAAAAATTTAAGTGTGTATGTAGGCCAAAGTAAAACACCATCTTGCCTGCATTCATCACGTGCAGGGTATTAGTTGATTAAAGCAAAGATGCAACTGGACTTTGTTTTTCCTTGAAGATCTGTAGAGATTCTCAATCTTCCAGGTCATGGTTGTCCCAAAGGTGCTTTTTCAGGAGGCAACTGGACTTTCTTGTTTTTTCTTTTGAAGATGTTTCACTTCTCATCCAAGAAGCTTCTTCAGCTCTGACATGATAGTGAGGAAGGATTTATATTCCTTGCAGACAGCTGGTAATCTGCATCCTTTTACCGTGTAGTTGAAGCACTTGGAGAACTTTGCCTTATTAATTAATTAATACAGTAGGTAAATTTAGAGATCAGCTTCATGGTTTTACAAAATATGTGAATTCAGCCACTTATAACTTATTCAACAAATAGTGGTTAAGTAGAGCATAGTTAAGAGCTATGTTAACCAAGTAAAAAAGAGGCCATGCTAACAATCTGGTTCAAATGTGATATACATCCTCTTGGAGTCACTTATAATTATAAAAGTATTTGGGAGGGTAGGAGGGAGTTAGATATATACCTTGTTATATTCTGGGTGGTATCTTTCTGCCTTATGGAACATTTGGCAGCTCAACCTTACATGTGGCTTAAATCAAGAATAGCAGAGTCTCACTCCAAAAGAGTATATATTTAGCTATTTAGTCTGCCTTTGAAGTTTCTCTGGCTCAAGTAGACATTTTTAAAACTTTTCAGATACTGATAATCTCCTTACAATAGTACGTGGCAACATTTTCCTGGAATGTTGGCACTCCATTAATTACATGATTTATGTAACAGTACTAGTAGTACATTTTAGACTATCTCATTAATAGTCTGATACAAGCTGCAAATATGGGTGTCTTTCCTTCTGTCTGTCTGTCTTTCTTTCTTTTCTTTTCTTTTTTTCTTTCTATTCCTGCCCCACCCCCAAACTAGAGAAAGCCATAAAAATATAAATCCAGAGCATTCCTATTCATCTAGGAGTCGAATTTCACATTACAAATTTAGTGGTGAGATTTGACTGTTGATATCTTATGTTGGTTTGAAAGTATGATTCAACTTGATTGTGTAAATACTAGTTACAGGCAATGTTATTGCAATAAATCTACTAGGAAATTTTGAGCTATATATTTTCATTTAATTTTTTATCCTTCTTTACAAAAACAGCTTTTTATAGCAGATTTTTTTTATTTTTTTCCTTCTACAACATATTACAGTCATTATATCAACATTGTTATATCATCATATCTGTAGATGTATATAATATTTCGCTTCTATGTTTACACACCTTTATACACAGTTCTATACATATTTATATATATTGTTTTTTGGCTTAATTAATTTTCTTGTTTTGCAGCCATTTGTACCAATTGTTCCAAATTTCATAACATTCTGACTCTTCTTTATTTTTTAATTTCAGTGTTAATTTATCCATCTCTGCACAATCCAAAGTTTTTTTATCACTAATTCATTCGAGGGGGCATTATTTTGTTTCCAGCATTGGGCATATGCTATTCTAGCTGTAGTTAGCAGATGTGTTAATATGTATTTAATTTTCTTTGTATATTTCCCTTTGATTATTCCCAGCAGAAAGATTTTGGGTTTGTATTTTATCTGTTCTCCTGTAATTTCTTGCACCCATTTCCAGATTTTTGTCCAATATTTTTGTGTTTCCGGGCAGGTCCACCATTTGTGATAAAAAGTCCCTTGTACTTTTTTACACTTCCAGCAGATCGGCTTCATGTTTGGGTACAATACAATACAATAGTAGAGTTGGAAGGGACCTTGGAGGTCTTCTAGTCCAACCCCCTGCCTAGGCAGGAAACCCTATACCGTTTCAGACAAATAGCTATCCAACATCTTCTTAAAGACTTCCAGTGTTGGGGCATTCACAACTTCTGGAGGCAATCTGTTCCACTGATTAATTGTTCTCACTGTCAGGAAATTTCTCCTCAGTTCTAAGTTGCTTCTCTCCTTGATTAGTTTCCACCCATTGCTTCTTGTTCTACCCTCAGGTGCTTTGGAGAATAGTTTGACTCCCTCTTCTTTGTGGCAACCTCTGAGATATTGGAATAATGCTATCATGTCTCCCCTAGTCCTTCTTTCTCTTAAGCTAAACATACCCAGTTCCTGCAACCGTTCTTCATATGTTTTAGTCTCCAGTCCCCTAATCATCTTTGTTGCTCTTCTCTGCACTCTTTCTAGAGTCTCCACATCTTTTTTACATCGTGGCGACCAGAACTGAATGCAGTATTCCAAGTGTGGCCTTACCAAGGCATTATAAAGTGGTATTAACACTTCACGTGATCTTGATTCTATCCCTCTGTTGATGCAGCCTAGAACTGTGTTGGCTCTTTTGGCAGCTGCTGCACACTGCTGGCTCATATTTAAATGGTTGTCCACTAGGACTCCATTTACATTTTAAATGGTACATTTAAATCCAAGGTACATTTTAGCCAATCTTGTTGGTGGTAAATGCCAACGATAAAAATTTTGTACATATTTTCTTTAAGTGCTGCTGATCATGTTAGTTTATAATTTGTGTTCCAAATTCTTTCCCAATCCACTAGATCTATGTTGTAACCAAAGTTTTTGGCCCACGCTATCATGCAACCTTTAACTTTTTTTTCTTCTAATATTACTTCTAATAAATATTTGTAAATATTAGTTATGAGTTTATTTTCTGGGCCAATTAAAATTGTATCTATTTGTTGTAATTCTGTGTATATTCCATATTCTTTTACATCTTTTTTGTATCTCGATTGTAGTTGGAGATATGGCCACCAATCTATATTTATATTTTGCTCCTTTAATTCTTGATTAGTTTTCAAATTCCCTTGGCTGTCTAAAACTTCACTATATCTAACCATTTTTGATAGAGCTAGCGTTTTGGGATGTGTCATGGCTTCCATAGTGGAAGCCATGTTGGTATTTTCATGTAATGTTTTTCTCTAATTTTATTCCAGACCTGTATCAGTGCACCTCTAATATAGTGTCTGTGAAAGTATTTTTGTTTCTTTTTACCCTCTTCCCATAGGAAAAAATGCCATCCTGTTTGCAAATCGTGATCCTCTAATGTTAGTATTCTTTTATTTTTTTAAATTTATCCAATCCCTGATCCATGTTAATGCTGCTGCTTTGTAATAAAGCTCCCAGTCAGGGAGTCCCATACCACCTCTGTTTCTGTCATCCTGTAGAGCTTTCAACTTTATCCTTGCTTTGCCATATTAATTTTGCCATATAAATTTTAATATAATCTTATTCAATTCGGTAAAAAAAGATTTCCCTAATTTTATGGGGATTGTTTGAAATAAGTATAATATTCTCGGTAGTACATTCATTTTTATCGTTGCTATTTTCTCTAATAATGATAGTTGTAGTTTCCCCCATAATTCTAGATCTTTTTTTATTTGTTGCACTAATTTTATATAATTATTTTATTTTATAGTTGAGCACTTTGCAGTTAGCCATATTCCAAGATATTTAATTTTCTTTGTCACTTGCAGTCCTATTATTCTTTCTAATTCTTTATTTTGTTCTTCCTTCAAATTTTTAGTTATCATTTTAGTCTTTTCTTTATTAATCTTTAACCCTGCTATATCTCCATATTTTCCTAATTCTCGCATTAAGCTATTTCCTGTTTCTAGTGGGTTTTCTATAATGAATACCAAATCATCTGCAAAGGCCTGGATTTTATACTCCTCTTTTTTAATTTTAGTTCTTCTTATCTCCAAATTTTGTCTAATTCTTATTAAAAGACTTTCAAATGTCAGGATAAAGAGCAGAGGTGATAATGGGCAACCCTGCCTTACTCCTTTCATTATTTTAAAGGTCTCTGTACTTTCCCCATTTAATATTATACTAATATTTGCCCTTTGGGTGGAGTATATTGTTTCTATTAATCTTTCAAATTGGTCGCCTAATTTCATATTCTAAATTTGTTGTATCATGAATTTCCAATTTAAATTGTCAAATGCCTTCTGTGCATCCAGAAAGATGAGTGCCACTTGTTTCTCTACATGCACCTCATAGTACTCTAAAATATTTGCTATTATTCTAGTGTTATTTCTGATTTGTCCTTTAATAGTTTTTTCAATCTCTCTGCTATTATTGTTGTGAATATTTTATAGTCAGCATTTAACAACGAGATTGGCCTATAGTTCTGAATCTGTTTTTTATCTGCAGCTTCTTTAAATATTAATGTAATATGTACTTCCCTCCATGAATCCAGTATTTTTGCTTTCACCAGTGCCTCATTGTACATCTCCAACATCAAGGGTTCTATTGATTCGTTCAATTCATCTATTATTTTGTACCATTCTGCTGGGAATCCATCTGGGCCTGGTATTTTATTATTTTTCTGTTTCTAAATTGCCTGTTTCAATTCTAATTTTGTTATTTTTTTGACATTTCTTTCATATTGTCTGTTATTGATGGGGTTTCTTCTCCATTTTGATATTCTTTTATCTGTTTTCCATCTACTTGTTCTCCTTTATACAGATTCTCAAAATACTTGTATGCAATCTTTTTCTTCCCTTCCATTGTATGTTGTAATTCACCAGTTTCCTCTTGAAGTTGATATACTAATCTTTTTTCTCTTTCTTTTCTCAATCTATAGGACAGCCACCTCCCCAGTTTATTTGCTTGCTCAAAGAACTTTTGTTTTGTTAGTTTTAGACCTTTACAATGCAATATCTATATATAATATTTATAATACCTATAAATAAGTACTCAAATCAATATTTATATTCATAAACAAGTAAGTAGAAAGCTTGTGGATATTCATATATATACACACACATATATGTGTGTGTGTGTGTGTGTGTGTGTTGTATTTGTGCTGATAAATAAATAAAGGGAGACTAGTATAGATCTATTTCAAGCTATTTAGCTCTCATCAGCTAGCCATACCTTACTGGGATTTATGTTATAAATACCTATCTGAGTTAAATTCCAGTAATCATACTAAGGATATAATGAAATAATTGTACCTTTAAGATATAGTATTATAGAAAATAGGGGCAGTCAGGCATAATACAGGTTATGTAGACAGTAAACACAAGGTCAATCAAAATGGACTCAAATGTCTATATACCAATGCACAGAGTATGAGGAATAAACAGGGAGAATTAGAAATTCAAGTAAAAGAGGACAGATATGATATTATTGCCATTACAGAAACTTGGTGGGATGAAACTGACAAATGGAACATACAGCTAGAAGGATTTAAATTATTTAAAAGAAATAGACCAAATAAAAGAGGAGGTGGAGTTGCACTATATATAAGAAATAACTATGTCTCTACAGAAATAGAGCACAACAATAATGAGAACTATCTTGAATGCATTTGGGTCAATATTAAAGGTTGTGGGGGAAATGACATTGCCATAGGTCTATACTACAGGCCACCCAACCAAGCAGAGGAAGAAGATGAACTTTTTGCTAGTCAGCTAACTAAGGTATGTAGGAAGCACACCACAATAGTAATGGGAGATTTTAACTACCCTGACATCAACTGGGAAACAAACTCTGCACCAAGTGGAAGATCCAACAGGTTCCTAACAAACCTAGCAGACAACTTTGTTTTCCAAAAAGTAGAGAAGGAAACAAGGGGATCAGCCATACTGGACTTAATTCTCACTAACAGAGAGGAAATGATAGAAGGTGTTGATGCCATAGGAACCCTGGGGGCAAGTGACCATGCAATATTGGAATTCAACATTATCCAAACACAAGTAGTAGAACAAAGTCAAACTAGAGTCTTGGACTTTAAGAAAGCTAATTTCAATAAACTTAGAGAGAGCTTGGGAAAAATTCCATGGATGAGAATCCTCGAGGGGAAAACAACTCAAGAAGCTTGGGAAATTTTGAAAAATGAGATTAGAAAAGCCCAGTCTAACACAATACCAATGAAGAAGAAGAACAACAGCTCCCAAAAGAAACCAGCATGGCTGCATAAACAACTATCTGACAAACTGAAAGACAAAAAAAGTAAGTATAAAAAGTGGAAGGAGGGGGACATAACTAAGGCAGAATATCAGCAAATAGCCCGAGCCTGTAAAGATGAAGTGAGGAAAGCTAAGGCTCACAATGAAGAAAGGCTTGCCACAAAAGTAAAAATTAACAAAAAAAGCTTCTTCCAACATGTTAAAAACAAAAAAAAAGTTAAGGAAACAATTGGTCCATTGCTAGGAGAAAGTGGCAAGAAGGTGACAAGCAACAGGGAGAAAGCAGAACTATTTAACTCATGTTTTGCATCTGTCTTTACACAAAGGGATAAAACAGTCCAACCTATCAAAAGCAGCACCACAAAATTAGGAACACAAATTGAAATAGGGAAGAAAATGGTAAGTGAGCACCTGTCTACCCTAGATGAGTTCAAATCACCAGGACCGGATGGATTACACCCCAGAGTTCTGAAGGAACTAGCAGACGAGATCTCAGAACCACTGAATTATATCTTTCAGAGATCCTGGAACACCGGGGAACTACCAGAGGACTGGAAAAGAGCTGATGTGGTTCCCATCTTCAAAAAAGGGAAAAAATTAGATCCAGGAAACTACAGACCTATCAGCCTAACCTCAATACCAGGAAAGATTCTGGAAAAAATAATCAAGCAACGAATTTGCGAACACCTAGAAGCAAACAAAGTAATAGCCAAAAGCCAACATGGATTTGTCAAAAACAGATCATGCCAGACTAATCTTATTGCATTCTTTGATAATGTGACAAAATTAGTGGACCAGAGGAATGCCGTTGATATAGTTTACTTGGACTTCAGTAAGGCTTTTGATAAGGTAGACCATAACCTACTACTAGATAAAGTAGAAGAATGTGGGTTAGACAGCATCACCACCAGATGGATTGGTAACTGGCTGACCAACCGCACTCAACGTGTAGTTCTCAATGGAACTGCATCTACATGGAGGGAAGTATGCAGTGGAGTACCCCAAGGCTCTGTTTTAGGCCCAGTACTCTTCAACATCTTCATCAATGATTTGGATGAGGGAATAAATGGGGAACTCATCAAATTTGCAGATGATACCAAGCTGGCAGGAATAGCCAACACTCCAGAAGATAGGCTTAAGATACAGAAGGATCTTGACAAACTTGAACATTGGGCACTATCTAATAAAATGAAATTCAATGGTGAAAAGAGTAAGGTTCTACATTTAGGCAACAAAAACGGAATGCACACGTACAGTATAGGTGATACCATACTCAGTAGTAGTAACTGTGAAAGGGATCTTGGAGTCCTAGTGGACAACCATTTAAATATGAGCCAGCAGTGTGCAGCAGCTGCCAAAAAAGCCAACACAGTTCTAGGCTGCATCAACAGAGGGATAGAATCAAGATCACGTGAAGTGTTAATACCACTTTATAATGCCTTGGTAAGGCCACACTTGGAATACTGCATTCAGTTCTGGTCGCCACGATGTAAAAAAGATGTGGAGACTCTAGAAAGAGTGCAGAGAAGAGCAACAAAGATGATTAGGGGCCTGGAGTCTAAAACATATGAAGAACGGTTGCAGGAACTGGGTATGTTTAGCTTAAGAGAAAGAAGGACTAGGGGAGACATGATAGCATTATTCCAATATCTCAGAGGTTGCCACAAAGAAGAGGGAGTCAAACTATTCTCCAAAGCACCTGAGGGTAGAACAAGAAGCAATGGGTGGAAACTAATCAAGGAGAGAAGCAATTTAGAACTGAGGAGGAATTTCCTGACAGTGAGAACAATTAATCAGTGGAACAGCTTGCCTCCAGAAGTTGTGAATGCCCCAACACTGGAAGTCTTTAAGAAGATGTTGGATAGCTATTTGTCTGAAACGGTATAGGGTTTCCTGCCTAGGCAGGGGGTTGGACTAGAAGACCTCCAAGGTCCCTTCCAACTCTACTATTGTATTGTATTGTATTGTATTGTATTATTGATATGAATGAGCACTGAGGCTTTCTCTCTCTGTCCTTCCCTCTCTGTTTGTTTACTTCTTTTTTTACTATTTCCAGTTATTATTGAATAACTTATAGATATTATTTAAGTTGCTTATACTGCTTCAAGACTATTGTTTGTATATTAATATAGATAGAACAAGCTAAGTTAAGGAATCGTTTAAAAAGTGGGGGAAGGGAAAGATATTGGATGCTAATTTGGGGTAACATATATAAGATACTAAAAGAACAAGATAAAACTTTAAGAGAGATGGCAAATATCACGACAACAGCACTGAGAACCAGAAAAAAGACAATTGTAAACCCAGTGACAAATCCAACGACAAAGGTATTGATTGCTTCTCCAGCATCCCAAAGGTCAACAGAAGAAATGACTACAATGGAAAAACCAAATTCTGGATCGAATATCGAAAATGTGCAGACAGCACTGCTAACTATCCAAGAAAGTATGATTAAGCTTCAAGAGGCAGTAGCTAAAAACTACAGTGAATTGAAAACGAATATGAATGAAATGAAAATAGAGATGAGTGAAATGTAAAATGAAGTTAAAAACGACATACAGAAATTAGATGACAAAATGGGAATTATACAACAAACACTGGGAAAAAATGAGCCGTCAATAAAAGCAGTAGAAAAAAGAACAGAACAAACAGAGAAGAAACTAAACTTAGTTGAACAGCAGGTGAAAACATCAAGCAAAAACTTAGAAGACTCTCTCATCCACCTGGAAATGGACCGTGCAGCATTTTACCTTTGATTCCAGAATGTAACAAAGACAAAAGAGGAAGATTTACCAATGATAATGTCGGGAATAATAGCAGAGATGTTAAAAAGAGACAGACATGAGATTCTAAATGAGTTGGACAATATATACAGGGTAAGCACCAATTATGCCAGAAAACACCGATTGCCTAGAGAAGTACACATCAGATTTGCAAGGAAAAAAAGTAAGATATATAATTTATAAAATAACAAGAGATGAGCCGATGATGTACAAAGGGAAAGAGATACAAATCCTGAAACAAATCCTGTGAAGAGTGAGGGAGCAAAGGAGAGAATATCAATTCCTGGTGACACAATTGATTAAACAAGATATAC
This sequence comes from Natrix helvetica, assembly GCF_964273705.1. Taxonomy (NCBI): domain Eukaryota; kingdom Metazoa; phylum Chordata; class Lepidosauria; order Squamata; family Natricidae; genus Natrix; species Natrix helvetica. The sequence continues at coordinate 70,732,299 of NC_138554.1, read as the reverse complement.
TATTTAGGTGGTTGGTACCTGAAGGGATGCTGGTAACCTGGCAGGAGAAAAGAATTAAAGTTGACAATCTGGAGAAGGCACAGGATTTATATGAGCAATTAGAAGGCCTGGAAGAGGAACAGAGCAGTAAAGAGGAGATGGAATATAGAAGCCAGGAAGAATGACAACAAAGAATAACGGAAGGAGAACAGGGAGGAAGTAGTAGGGAGAAGGAAAAACTACAATACAATACAATACAATACAATACAATACAATACAATACAATACAATACAATACAATAGTAGAGTTGGAAGGGACCTTGGAGGTCTTCTAGTCCAACCCCCTGCCTAGGCAGGAAACCCTATACCATTCCAGACAAATGGCTATCCAACATCTTCTTAAAGACTTCCAGTGTTGGGGCATTCACAACTTCTGGAGGCAAGCTGTTCCACTGATTAATTGTTCTAACTGTCAGGAAGTTTCTCCTCAGTTCTAAGTTGCTTCTCTCCTTGATTAGTTTCCACCCATTGCTTCTTGTTCTGTCCTCAGGTGCCTTGGAGAATAGCTTGACTCCCTCTTCTTTGTGGCAACCCCTAAGATATTGGAACACTGCTATCATGTCTCCCCTAGTCCTTCTTTCTCTTAAGCTAGACATAACTAGTTCCTGCAACCGTTCTTCATATGTTTTAGTCTCCAGTCCCCTAATCATCTTTGTTGCTCTTCTCTGCACTCTTTCTAGAGTCTCCACATCTTTTTTACATCGTGGCGACCAGAACTGAATGCAGTATTCCAAGTGTGGCCTTACCAAGGCATTATAAAGTGGTATTAACACTTCACGTGATCTTGATTCTATCCCTCTGTTGATGCAGCTTAGAACTGTGTTGGCATTTTTGGCAGCTGCTGCACACTGCTGGCTCATATTTAAATGGTTGTCCACTAGAACTCCAAGATCCCTCTCACAGTTACTACTATTGAGCACGGTACCACCTATACTGTACCTGTGCATTCCGTTTTTGAGGCCTAAATGTAGAACCTTACTCTTTTCACCATTGAATTTCATTTTATTAGATAGTGCCCAATGTTCAAGTTTGTCAAGATCCTTCTGTATCAGAGAGAGGAGGAAGTGAGACGAAAAACAAGGAGCAAAAAAAGAAACTAGAGTTAATAAAAAACAAAGACAGGTAGAGAATTAGGAGGATGGAAGAAGAAATTCAATTATTGTCAGTAAATATTAACAGTTTAAATTCGCCAACAAAAAGAAAGCACATCTGGGCAAAATTAACAAAACAAAAGACAGACATAATATGCTTGCAGGAAACACACATTAAAAAACAAGATATAAAATATCTGGAGTGTCCTAAATTAGGAAAATTATATGCAGCATCAGCAGAAGAAAAGAGAAAAGGGATAGCGATATATGTTAAAGATGGGATAAAGACAAATTTAATTTATGCAGAGCTAAATGGAAGAATATTAATGATAGAGATATGGATAAATCAAAATCAATACTACTGGTAGCAATATACGCCCCAAACGAAAATCAGAAGGACTTTTATAAAAAATTACATGAAAAAATTAGAGAAATTGGAGTGAGGAATATCTGCATAATAGGAAATTATAATGCCATAGTAGACAGTAAAAAAGATTACGTAAGTGACAAAAAAACTAAAAATAAAAAAGTATTACCAACAACCTGTTTTGAGATGATGGGGGAGCTAAACCTGATAGATATTTGGAGAAAAATGGAACCAGAAAAAAAATATTTTAATTCCAACCCACACCAAACCTGGTCACAGATTGATATGGCATGGATGAATGGGGAAATTGGGGCAGAAATACATACAATTGAAATATTACCAAATACTTGGGCAGACCACAACCCCATTAAAATAATCCGGAAAGGGGAAAAAAACTAGACGAAGATGGATGTTAAATTTAGAAATATTAAAAGAAAAAGAATTTATTCAAAAATGTAGAAATGAATTTGAATTATTCCTTAAGGAAAACACAAAAGAACAGACATCTATATAAAATTTATGGGACACTATGAAAGCTTATTCCCATGGAATTATTATAGCGTATTCAGCAAAAAGAAAGAAAGAAAAATGGGCACAACAGAATATATTCGAGAAGGAAATTAAAAATTTAGAAATAGAATTACAAAATAAGCCACAAAGTGACAAAATTAGAAAGAATTGGATTTAGCAAAACATAAATTAAATATATTAGACCAGGAAGAAATGGTAACTTATTTCACTAAACTATTAATGCAGTCAGTTCATTCACTACTTTTTCTTTAAATTATGGGTTGAGTTACTTTCTTTTCAGTCTTTGCAAAATATTCCATGTTCTTCTAAATGGTTCTAAATAATTTCAGCACAGCTGTTGCATCAGCCTCTTCCCCTTCCGTTTCATTGTTCTCTTCTCTTCCTAAATAATGTCTGTCAACCGCTGCTCTCAAGCACACCACAGTTCTCCAAGTTCTCCCTCTTACTCGATTTCTTTCCACTACTTGAGTCTGTATGACTTAGAGTCAGTTTGTACTCTTTCTTGTTGTCTCCCCTCTGATCGCTCACTTACACCAATTAGTTCTTTGGGCCAGTCTTTGCCTCTAAAATCTGCTGCTCTCACTCCTCCAAGTGGCCTCTCAGTTATAGAGCTCTCTCACCCGATCTCTGGAGACTCACTGCTTTGCCCATTCTCCTCTGCGATCTTCCCTTTTCTGCCCACATTCACTGCTGTTTCCACTCGCAAGCCGGTCCGTTAATCCACTCGATGACACAACAACAAGTTGATTAAATTCTTCCTTCCCCTTTTAATTTGTCGAGACTTCAAGTCCGCCATTGAAACAAGGCAGACGCTTGCATGCCGGATTAAAAGGGTATCTCCATGTCATAACGGGCAGTCATCCTCCGCCTCATTAGTCCTAGGGTTTCCCTACTCCTCCGCGTCTCTCTCCAAGATCGGCGTATCCCTGAAGGGTTCCTCCAAACATATAGATTGGGATAAGAAGTCAGAGCCCTGATTTCTTCCCCACACTCATCTTGACATCATCACCAGAAGTCATAAAAACAGCTCTTTATTTAATGATTATGCCAGTTCACTTCCCATATGAAAATTCCTAAGAAAAGAGATCAGGAGGCAACCAACAGGGATTCCATTCAGCCTTTCTACTCTAGTTGCAGGAGTGGGTTTCAGCAAGTATGCACTGGTACGCCAGTACCCGTTCCTGAAATTTAGTGGGTCTTCCCATACCCGTTCTTCCGGAGGCCCTGTAGCAGAATGCTCCCTCCCCTGGCCTGCCCCCTTGCTCGCTCCACCTGCCTTATTCCAAGGTTCAAAAAAATATAAGACAGAGAGAGGGGGGAGGGAGGGAGAGAGAAAAAGAGAAAGTAGGAAGGAAAGAAAGAAAGAAAGAAAGAAAGAAAGAAAGAAAGAAAGATACACACAAGAAAGGAAGGGAGGGAGGGAGGGAGGTTAAGAAAAGAGAGAGAGACAAAGATAGAAAGAGAAAGAGAGAGAGAGAAAGAGAAAGAAGGAAGGAGAAAGAAAGGAAGAAAGAAAGAAGAAAGAAAAAGAAAGTGGGAGAGAGATGAAAGAAAGGAAGAAAGAAAAAGGGAGAGAGAGGCAAAAGGAAGGAAGGAAGGAAGGAAGGAAGGAAGGAAGGAAGGAAGGAAAGAAAGAAAGAAAGAAAGAAAGAAAGAAAGAAAGAAAGAGAACTTATGACCACAATTGAGCCCAAAATTTTGGTTGCTAAGCAAGAGCATTGTTAAGTGAGTTTCACCACATTTTCCAAGTTGGCCACACCCACCCAGTCACAGGATCACCAAGCCACTCCCACCAGGTCACACAACCACCAAGCCACTCTCACAAAACAGGCCACACCTACAGAATAGGTTCTAAAAAAATTTGAATTCCACCACTGGTTGCTATATTATCTCTGGACTGAAATTACAATAAATTTTCAATTATACATATAATGTAACACTTTGTGTTACTCTGTGCTAAGCTTTTTTTCTTCACATAAAGCTAGGCAATGGACAGTCACATTCCCATGAATGCAGAGAAGAAAAAGTTAGAATTAGTCTATTTTTATATCTACTTTGGGCAAAAAAATATAGTTTTAGGTCAACATGTAAAAGATCATATCATGGAAGAATCTCTACATAGAGCTGATTTGAAGGGTGGAAGCAGAACATAGGAAAAAGATTGACTACCCAGCTGATATTTCACCCTTTCCTTGAGAAGGGAGAATGCAGGTTGATTGGATAGATACCTGGGTTTCCCAATAAAATAAAATGCAAATTGGTAAATTGCTCTCCTTCACTTTATGAACAGTAAGCTTCATCCCAAGAGAGTGTCTTGGAAGAAATTCTACCCTGAAAAAATGTTCTTCTTTAGAGGCTTTGTTCATTCTGCTCTGCTTTAGGCCCCAGTGTAGTGCAGATATAAGAAAGCACAGCTGCACCAGGAAAGTTCTGGAGAAATATACATGTTAAAGGCTGATAGGATTGTATGTAGGACTGATGAGTGTACAAGCCATTAAACTAGATATAATTGTTGTAAATAAGTGCTAAATTATTATCAATATATAAAGTGTACTCCTCTTTATAATTATACATTGGAATGTATTAAACCAGAAGACAAATGCTAACTACCAACAATCCTTTTTCAATCTCCAGCCAGAGATTGAAGATCTACACTGATTTTAGGTAGTGTGTTGATCTGTCACTTGGACATTCCTTCTTCAAAAATTATGGTTATTATTAGCAACTCTTGCAAAAACTTTGGGTGGGATCCAAATCAAAATTTAAGGTTTACAAATCCTTTGATTGAATTGATCTAGATATACTCTATGACATTATATGAACCTTTGCAACACTTTCAAGAAGTTTTACCACCCTACAAAACTTCAGATAATTACCATGTTTGCCTACCTATAATAATTATCACTTAATATGTGGTTTGATACTATTTTCTCCTTAAAGAAATATATTAATTTATTTGATTGGTAGTCTTCTAACAGCGAATCACTTGTGAAATAGATAAACACATCTGCATAAGACTTGGAAAATATATATGATATGCAATTTGTTTTTTTCTGGAAAGTGCGTGTAGACTCCTTAAATGATTCCTGAAGCCAGATGTGACATATGTTCAATCTTATCAAACATTTTGCCCAAACTTTTGTACTTGAGCTTCCAAATAAAACAAAGAAGAATGACTCTACATATAGGAAGTCATGACTAGACAGGCCTGATAAGCTATGAGATCATGACTCTTAAAATTAACCAGCAAATAAAAATAGCCCTTCATATCCCCTTTTCTCTGACATTATTTGACAAAGGGAAACCTGGAAATATAGCAAAGAGTGATTGCAAAACCAGTCTCTAATTTTACATTGAAGTTAAATTGTATGCATTGGTTTATGAGCAGCATATTGCTTTGGTGCAAATATAAATCTAACTCTTGCAGAATAGCCATGTTAGTCTATGATGACAAAGATCAGGAGTTCAGTAATACTCTGGATGAAGTGAGCTGTGATAAAGGCTCAAACGGACTAGTGCTGACTGCTTCAAGAACTTTAGGGAGATCCCATGAGGGATACCTATGTACCTGTGGCAGCTTGAGGTTAGTTGCCTCTCTTATAAATCATTTTTGATTTCTAGATTTTTGTAAAGATCCTAGGTGCAAGCCCAAAGGGCAAGACCCTAAACTGATAGAGATGACTGAGGTAATAAAACCTAAGGTATTGTCTGTAAAAAATGAAAAATCGGTATATGAAGGTAGGCTTCTGTTAAATCAATGGAGGTGAGATAATCACCTTGCCTAATGCCTCCCAATATTGATTGTAAGGAATGCATCTTGAACCTCCTATATTTTATGAAATGGTTCAACCTTTTCAAATTGAGAATGGCTCTACAGCCCCCAGAGGATTTAGGGATTACGAACAGCAAAGAATAAAAACCCAGACCCTGTTGTTGTTTAGGTACCGGCTGAATAGCCCTGATGTCAGGTGCTGGATTGCCTCCTGAATGAGGGCCTGTGTCAGCATTCCAAATATCATCCAGAATTAAATCAGAGTCCAAGGCAGAACTTTCATCAAAGTTCCAATTTAATAAGAGAGACATGTTGGTACATCTGTGGAAAACCCGAATCTGAAAGCTTCCTGGGTTTTCCATCCAGTTGAAAGTTCAAGACTTTGCCCCCACACCCACAAGTTCATCATGTGGTCCAATCTTCCTCTGCCATGCTGGCATTTCCACCCATCTAGTTCCAGTCAGGTGCAGAGGTACAGAGACAAAAGATGACTTGGGTTTCTAGAAGGGAATGTTTTATTTTGACAACAACACATTCTGCTCCTTACTATTCCCCCTCCCAAGTCCCAACTAATGAAACAGCATAGTAAAGAAAGAGAGTGAGTGTGTGGCAGGCCAAAGATCCTAAAAGGAGTATGACTGCAGCCTGACAGGCGACCTTTCCTCAGAAGAAATACGTTTCCTGAAAAGAGAATAACATAAAAGTTAACATAACAAAATTAACCTCATCTTCCCCCTGGAATTTAAGATTTTTTTCACCTCATAATGTGTTTCCCCTTCTACCACTACAGGGGAAGGGGGAGCTTGGGTGGACAGTCTTATGCTGGGCCCAATTACTGGTTTCAACAAGCTACAATGAAATACTGGATAAATCTTCCCTAGAATTCTGGGTAGACTGAGTTGAACTGTAACTGGGTTAATTATCTTCACTATTGGGAATGGACCTAGAAATTTTGACCCCAATTTCTTACTAGGCATTCTTAATCTTATGTATTTGGTAGATACAAAAACATTGCCCCTCACATGAAAGGGGGGGGTTGGAGTGAGTGGTGTTTATCAGCTTGCTTCCTGTAGGCTTCTGCCGCATCTGCTAGAGCTTTCTTCACATTTTCCCACCCTTTCTTCAGTGTCCATCCATTCATTCAGAGACATGGAGGAGAGAGGTTCTCTAGGCAGCTCAGGCATGGGAACAAATTCCATGCCATTGGTAATCTGGAAAGGAGTTAATCCAATGCTGCTGTGGACCACATTGTTGTACGCCACTTCGGCAAAGGATAGCAAGTCCAACCAGTTGTCTTGCTGATAGTCCACGTAACACTGGATGTATTGTTCCACCATCACATTGGCCATCTCCGCTGCACCATTCATGCTGGGATGAAACGTGAACTTATGTGGACCCAATGGATCTCAGGAACTCTCTCCAGAACTTGATGGTGAACTGAACTCCACGGTCTGAAATGATCCTTTTGGGCATCCCGTGCAGGCAATAAATGTGTTTCACAAACATTTTCACTAATTTCTTTGCGGATGGCAACCCTGAGCAAGTGATGAAATGTGCCTGCTTGAAAACAAATCAATAACTGTCCAAATTACTCTATTCCCGCTGCTGTCTGGGAGCTCAATGATAAAGTCCATTGTGATCTCCTCCCATGGTCGGCTAGGGCTGGCCACTCATTGTAGTAGTCTAGGGGGCTTCCCCGGCCGTGTTTTCATCGTTGTGCAAGTAGCACAGCTTTTTACATAATCTTCCACCTCCAATCTCATCTTTAGCCACCAAAATTGATGCCTGTTGAGGTGGAACATTTTTAGGAATCCAAAGTGGCCTCCTAGTTTCACATCATGGATTCGCTGTAGGACTTCTAGCCTCAACCCCACAGGAATGTACAGTTTGGACCCCTTCCAGGCTAAGCCGCCACTCATTGTTAGGATGTCCTTGTTATTGTTGAACCATGGGTCTTCCAGGAGTGCTGCTTTGAACTCTGTTGCCAGTTTATCCTGGCTTCAGTTGGTGACCTGGACCACCTGTTGTTGGGAAGAAGAAATGATGGGTTGAACAACTTCTTCCTTCTTACTGTTGTACTGTGGTTTTCTCGACAAAGCATCCGCCAACTACTTCTTCCCTGCATGGATGTGTTTAATTTTAAATTTAAACCTTTGTGCCCAGCAAACTTGTTTGGGGAATAACCTTCAATGGGGTTGGAGAGCTTCGAGGTTTTTATGATCAGTCCAGACCTCGAACGGCATATCCTCCCCTTCCAGGAGATGTCTCCACATCAGCATGCTCCACCTGATCACAAAGGCTTCTTTCTCCCAAATGGCCCACCTCCTTTCATTGGTGGTGAGTTTCTTGGAGATGTAAGCGCAGAGCAAGAGGTGGACCTCTTTATTCTTTTGCAGTAGCACTTCAGCTATTGCTACATCACTTGCATCCATCTGGATTATGAATGGTCATTCTGGGTCGGGGTGTTGCAATATGGGCAACAGCTTCATGTGTTCTTCTAGGGCAGTGATGGCGAATCGTTTTTGGCTCACGTGCCATAAGTGGGGGGAGCGCAGGGGGCTCGTGTACAGGCATGCCACACCCATAATGCAATGTGCGATCCCCCCCAGTGTGCATGCGCACATTACAGATGTGACCCCCCCATTTTTGCATGCTTTTTTCACCCTCCACAGGCTTCAGAGGCTTTATAGGAGCATGGGGAGAGCAAAAACAGTCTCCCCTGCCCCCAAGGAAGCCCTCTGGAGTCTTCAGGGATCTTTAGGAGGCTTCCCTGAAGCCTCCAAAGCAGTCAAAATGACCCTCCGAGCAAACCGGAAGTGACTTCTGGTTTGCTCGGAGGGTCGTTTTGAGCACTCCAAAGGCTTCAGGGACCTTCAAGAGGCTACCCTGAAGCCTCCAGAGCAGTCAAAACGATCCTCTGAGCAAACAGGAAGTCCATTCCTGAACTTCCGGTTTGCCCGTAGGGCCAGTTTGTTGCGCTCTGGCGGCTTCAGGGAAGCTCATGAAGCCTCCAGAGGGCCTCGGGGAGGGCGGGGGGCTCTTTTCACCCTCCCCAGGCACCTATAAAGCCTCTGGAGCTTGGGGAGGGTGAAAAATGGCTTTAAAAAAAGGGTGAACTCAGCTGGCCAGCATGCCCTGACAAATGGCTCCGTGTGCCACCTGTGGCATGGGTGCCATAGGTTCGCCATCACTGTTCTAGGGTTTCAAAGAAGATCAAGATGTCATCTAGATAAACGAGCACTCCACGGTACAGCTGCTCATGTAGCACCTCATTTATGTACTGTATGAAGATGTGGGTGCTCCTTATAGGCCAAATGGCATGACTTTGTATTGAAAACTGCCAAGGAGGGTGTTAAAAGCAGTCTTCCACTCATCTCCCTCTCTGATCCGTATGCGGTAATACGCCTTTCTCAAGTCCAGCTTGGTGAATATCTTGCCTTTAGCCAAGTGGTTCAAAATATCTTTCATGAGGGGAAGGGGATATGTGTTCTTTTTGCATACTGCATTCAAGGCTCGCAGATCAACACAGAGACGAACCCCACCATCTTTTTTTTCTCTGAAGAGCACTGGGCCTGCTACTTTCAACTTCGCTGCTTCAATAAAGCCCTGTTTCAAATTGATGTTGATATAATTCCTCAATTCAACCATCTCTTTGGGAGTCATGGAGTACATTTTTGGCTTCAGTAAAGTATCCCCAGGTTTGAAGTCTATTGTGCGATCTGTGGGCCGGTGAGGGGGAAGATAGTTGCAATCTTCCTCATTGAACACCTCCGCTAAGTCCCAGTAGTCTTTTGGTACTTGTTGGATCCCTGGGGGTTTGGTGTCTGTTGCAGGTGCTGCAGGTTCCGGAAGTCTGGGCTGTTGGGTTCAATCATTCCTGGATGGCCTTTTGGCTCCACCCGTGCCAATAATCAATTTTCTAGCACTGTCCTCCCACTTTATTGTAGGTGCCCATTTGCCCAGCAATGCAGGCCCCAAGATAATTGATTCCTACATTCTTGAAGCTACAATGAATCTGAGGAATTCATAGTGGCAACCTATCATTAATTTTACTAACTCGGTAATTTTCATGGCTGCCCCCCCCCCCAAATCAGGGTTCCATCCATTTGCTCAAACCGAATGGGATGGGTTAGGGGTTTCGTGCATATACCTAGCTGCTCCACAAGCATTGGGTGCAGCTGGTGTCCGCAATTGCTCCAACTTCCCCTTCCACTCCCATTTCTGGCATTTGGAGATTGCATTTTATTGCAAAGGGGAGGATGGGTGCACTAACCATTGGGTCGTCTTCGGCAGTTTCCTCCTCTGATGCCTCCCCATTGGTAGGATTCTTCATCGCCTTAGGTTGGGGATCCTCTTCCTGAGGTTGTTGGCCCAGATGACTCTTCTGTGGTAGCTTCTGGGGCCTTCTCTTTACTGTGCTAGCAGTTGGTACACATGTTTGTACTATTGGGGCTGGAGCCAAGCACTCTGATGCTCTGTGGCTGGGTTGCCAGCAATGGTGGCATTTTATTGCCACCCAGTTGAAAGTTCAAGATCTTGCCCTCACACCCACAAGTTCATCACATGGTCCAATCTTCCTCTGCCATGCTGACATTTCTACCCATCTAGTTCCGGTCAGGTGCAGAGGTGCGGAGACAAAAGATGACCTTGGGTTTCTAGAAAGGAATGTTTTATTTTGACAACAACACATTCTGCTCCTTACTATTTCCCCTCCCAATTCCCCACTAATGAAATAGCATAGTAAAGAAAGAGAGAGAGAGTGGCAGGCCAAAGATACTAAAAGGAATATGACTGCAGGCCTAACAGCCTGCTTAGCCGGGGTTCTGGAGACCTGGGCAAGTCCTGAAAAACTGGGGGGACTGGAGAGAAATTCGAGGGAAAGTCCATTCTTGATCGTTTGCCTGACCCACTCATCAGGTGTAATGACATCCCATTGGTCTGCAAAAAAGGCCAGCCAGCCTCCAATGGGTGGGTCCGCCTCCTGAAATCTAGCAGTAGGAGTGACCTCCCCCACCCCGAAACAGTCGCTCGGCCTTCCTTCCTTGTTGGTTACAGTCAAACTGTTGTCTCTGCCTGGGGGTGTACCTGTCCTGCCGACTAAACCCAGAGGATCCATAATTGGAACCACAAAAGGATGAACCATATTCCAAGTTCCAACAGGATGAGTTGAAGTCCTGGTTATGAAAGGCAGGGTGTCTTGGATACGGAGCCATCCAGGAAAACCCTTTGCTGGTGTATGTGGGGAGCATCTTCCTTTCGTCTTTATTTTCAATCAAAAATGGATCAAGCGACTCCCCAAACAGTGAACCACCCTTGAAAGTTGCCAATGCCAGGCACCACTTATGGTGTACATCCGCCTGCCATTGGCGCAACCAGAGCAATCAGTGGGTGGCCACTGATGAAGACAAGGCAGTGGCAGCAAATCTGGCTGAGGTCAAGGTGGCGTCCGACGTAAATTGGACTGCTGCTTCCACTTTATTTAAATCCTGGTGGACCCTGACACCTGCAATTGGAATGTGTTGTTGTAGATCTTGCAGCCAAAGCAAGCAGGATCTGGTAAAAAAGGATGCTGTGGTAGAGGGTCTGATGGCCCAAGCAGCGACCTGGTGAACCAGTTGTAAGGTAAGGTCCGCTCTTATCCTCAGGTTTTAGACCATCCTCTAGTGCCGCTGGAAGGTTAGCCAAGGTATACAATAACCAGGGTGTCTACAGTCAGGGCTATCAGATCTGAGCCAGATCTTTATCTATGTTAAAGCATTTCTTGTCAGTGGAATTCGTCGTGGGGCCAGACGTGGGAGAGGCTCACTGTCGCTGGACTCAGTTCACAAATATTTCGGGTATAGGCACAGTATCATCCTCAACAGTGGTCTCTGCAAAAAGAGTCTCAGCTGACAGTCTGACTACATAGCGGTGCTATGGTTGTCTTTGCCCCAAATTTTGCTGAAGTTTTGGCTTTAAACAAAAGGGAGTTGAAGAGGGAAGGCTGAAAGAGCCCTGAGAAGGTGGGCTGTCAGAGGTCATGCCACTGTCCTTGGAGAGATCAGCCTCCCTAATCTCACCTTCTTCCGGTACCGATGCAATGTCATCTTCGACAGGAGCAGGTGACATGCAGCCAGGTTCAGGTGCAGTGTCCATCACCCCCACTGTGCATGGAGAACCCACGTGCTGGATTAGGTGCAGTGCCCGATGTTCCCGTTGTGCATGTGGAAGGCACCCTCTCCCTGCTGCAATCCTGCTGTTATTCTTTTCTCAATGGCATTTGCTATTATATCTTGCATATCTGGCATGCACATGGGCATGTATTTTGGTGCCATAGAACCAGGGTGCAAGACCTATGATGTAGAAGATAGGGCATACTCTGGCCTATCCGGCCCCAAAGGTAAGTCAAGGTTCCCTTGGTGTGGTGAATCACATAGGTCCTGTACAGATCCCCAGATTCCAGTGGTGTCAATGGGTAGCCTAAAATCAAGGGATAGGGTAGCCTATCCTCTCTGTCTGCAGGTGACAATTGCAGTTGTAACCTTGATGAGGAACAGAGCCTCCTAGCAGGTGACAGTGAAGCAGGGGTTTTCTGGCTAGAGGCTTTATTGTATAATTTTTACAATGCCTTATCTCTCTGTTTTTTGTAACCTGGAGGCAGACTTGGATGTCTTTTGAGGCCTAGAAGATTTAGCTATCGCCTTGCCACCCTTCCTATGGGACTTGCTTGTTCCTATTTGGAGGAAACAGAATTGGAGATTTCCTGATTATCATCTGGGTCCCCTGCTACCCTCTGCAGGCTGCCCTCCTGTTCAGATAAGGCTTCAGTGAGGTCTTCAGACCTCGGAGCTCTTGCAGTCACCATTTTGAATTTCAGAGAAGGCTGGATAACAAAATGGCACTTCCCACCTTTTTTAATGGCTCCTGAGGCTCCATAATGCGCTGAGGCAAAGGGGATCCAAAGCCCCAACAAGCCCAGCAAGTATAAAGACTTTTCAAGCCTCAGTAGGATTTTTAAAAGTGCTGTTAATGCCTTCAGTAAAGTGCGGAGCTCTACCAGGCAGTCTGGAAGTTTTTAGCTTGTCCTCCTGCAGCTTCACCTGGCTTCTGCCCTAGGGGTGGCAGGCAGAAATGGCCACCTCCAAGAAGGCTCAGGCCTCAGATCAATCACCAATATTGGACAAATTAATATAAAATTGATCACTTATCTCAAGAATAGGCAATTTGCTATGGAGCAACTGGGGAACGCATACATCCTCACTGAGGAACTGAGTTGAAAGCTGGATCTGCCTAACAACAGCAGCATGGCTTAACACTTTTCATCAGACTCAGTCCTATCAGTGTGGCAGCAGGATGATGTCAACCCAGTCTGAATGATACCTCCACCACTATGGAGAATAGGAGAATGGAGATATATTTACCACCTTGAGTTATATATGTAAAAATAACAAAGTTAGGGAATTGAATAAATATAACAGTGGTGGCATTCAGCTAGTTCACACCACTTCAGGAGAACAACTGCTAACTTTCTGAGCAATTTGGTGAACTGGTTTTGGAAGAAATCATTAAAGCAGAGAGCCGGTTGTTAAATTATTTGAATTCCAGCGCTGACATATAAGTAAGTCTAATATGGTAAATAATAAAAGGCAAGTTATGATCCAAAACATTGGGACAGATTTTGTCCCAAATTGGTAAAATCTTTCCTATGTGGCAATCAGAAATGTACCTACAGCCACTTACTTGCCTATCCTTCTAATTCTCATTATTACATACTTAGTAAGTATTTGGTAAACATTAAATATTTAGTAAAAGACAATGAACTGAAAAATCTATATTGTAATTTCAACTGAACACAAAGACATGACAATGAAATTAAACTGTCAAATGATTTATGTAATTATACTTTTTATTTTGTAAAATATTACTATAACGCACAAACTTGGAAAAATGCTAACATATATAAACATAGATGCATATACATATATATCCAGTAAGATTAGAAGATTTAGAATGTCTATTGCCTAGCTTGCCCTAGAGGAAAAGAAAATGTAAAGCTACAGAGACAATAGGAACAGGGAACATAAGCATAAATGTGAGAAAATTCCACACAGTGAAAAATGAAATTAAAACATTAGACTTTATATATTAGGCATCACTAAAACTTGGTGGAAGATATTCATATAGCATATAGCACTAAGGCTACAGTCTATAAAAATAGATGTAGAATAGTATGCGGCTGTTACACTCTATGCAAAGAAAATATGAAGGTATACAGAAATTCAGGAATCACAGCATAAAAATCCTGCTTTGGAGTACAAAAAAGAGAAATAAAAATAATATTATTGTGTATGTTCCCTACAGAGAACTTGGTAAGGCTAAGATATAAATGAAGTTTCTTCTAGTTTTCATTCTCAGATGACTAGTCTTTCAATACTTGCAGAGCTGTGTAAAATGCTAAAGTGGAAAAAAAGAAATATAGAAAATAGGAGTGAAATTCTTCATAACTGAAGAACACATGTTCACCTACAAAAATGTAGGAACTCTGTCAAAAAAAGACTGAGACTTGCAAGCAATATTAAAAACAACAATAAAGACCGGTTTGGATATTTTAAGAATAAAACAAATGCCAAAAATGCTGCTTTAAGGAGGAAATGGTGAACTAGTGATAATGAAAAGGCAGTACTTCTTAATTCCAATTTTGAATGTGTTTTCTTGCATGGGTAGAAATGGGACCTGGTTGATCATTATAAGGCCACTAGATGATAAAGAAATCACAGTTTAGAATAGAACATGAAAGGGCAAGAGAGAATTTAAGCCAATTTTCCAGAACAAGATAGATTTAATCAAAGGTTATTGAAAGGGACAGTAAAGACTGAGGAACCATTTTTAGCAATCTTAGAGAACTTCTGGAGCATTGTTAACTCCCAAGACTGAAGAAGAACCAAGGTTATCCCAGAAATAATAAGAAGTTATACTCCATGAAATACAGACCTGTCAACTTGAAATCTATACTGAGCAAGTCTTTGATCAGCAAACATATGGCATACTCAAGCAAACATATGGTATGCTACAATTAGCAGCATGGATTAGTGACAAACACAAGTTAGATAATCCTGTGTTGTTCAACATTTTAATCAATAAATACACATTTTTCAGATTACACAAATCTGAAAGGAATAGTAAATTCTTTGGGGAGTTGAAGTTTTTACATCTTAAAACTGATGAAATTGAGATTTAGATGAAAGACAGATGATTAAAAAAGGTTTAACCAGTGGACTGAAATTAATAATGGACTGAATATAGCAGGGAGAAATCTTACATTATATATTTGTGTAGGAAAATGTATAGAAGGTGAGATTCCTGGCTTGGCAGCAATGCATATAATAAAGATGTCTTGTTAAACATAAATTGACACGACATAGAACTGTAATACAACTGCTAAAAATGAAAATACTGTCTTGGAAAACATTAATAGTGGCATAGAGGAAATTTATAATGTTTGAATCAGCAAATGTGTGAAGTTTCCAAAGGATGCCCTAATAAATTTATGAGCCTCGAGACAAAGTTCAAAAGAAATCCAGTCATTTATTAGGAGCAACATTTTGGCATGTTGTTCTGTGGAGCCGAAACTGATTTCCGGTTAATGGTCTCTGAACTTTACCCCTGTATCTCCCCTCCCCTCAGTCTGCGTCATAAATCATATTCACCAATGAGGTGCTGCAGCAGGCTGTGGACTTTACTCCTCACACGCCTGCTGTAGAAACCTGAGATCCGACTCTGGCCGAAGGTATGCATGGAATTCTCCCTCCCTTCAATGTCAACTTGATAATAGACATGGAAATGCTTGACAAGTTGACATTTGGCTCTCCTCACTTCCCGAAAGTGACCTGTGTGGAAAAAAAAAACAATTTGAGTACAGGTATATAGTTTAGGCATGTGTCCCTCCCCCAGGCTCGCCTGGATTTTCTGCATGGAATATAAGGCAATCAGCCTGGATATTCCTACTTTTTACCCAAGATTCCTCTAATAAGGAGTAACCCTTTCACTTGATTAAGTATTGGAGTTGTTTCCTGTGGCACCTCAAATTAAGGACTTGTTGAATCTCATAATGGGTTTGGCTCCCTATGATCACAGGGCCCGGGGGCTCCTGGGGTAGTGGTCTTAGAGTGGATTTGATCACAGGTTTTAAGAGGCTACTGTGGAACACTGGGTGCATTTTCCCCAGTAATCGAGGCAGTTTCAATTAGACTGTGACTGGGTTGATGATCTTTACTATGGGGAATGGTCCCATAAACTTTGGCCCCAGTTTCTTGCTAGGGAGTTTTAATCTCCACTTTGTGGAGAGGTAAACTTTCTCTCCCACCTGGAATGGTTGTTTCGGAGCCCAGTGTTTATCTGCCTGTTTCTTATAGGTTCGTGCTGCTTTAGCCAGTGCTTTTTTGACATTTTCCCAGGTTGCTTTCAGCATCGACATCCAATCAGTCAAGCTGACTGAGGAGGGGGGATCCCTTGGATACTCAGGCATTGGGATGAACTTTGAACGGTGTGAGTCCTGTGCTACTGTGAACAGCATTATTGTACATGACCTCAGCAAAAGGTAAGAGGTCTGCCCAATTGTACTGTTGATAATTCACATAGCACCTCAGGTGCTATGCACCACCTACCCTACCATGGCATTCAGTCTCTCTGCTGCCCCATTGGTGCTTGGATGAAAAGCTGAACTCAGACCATGACATGACCCAATGGACCACAGGAACTCCCTCCAGAACTTAACTGTGAACTGGACCCCTCTGTGTGAAATAATTCTTTGAGGTACTCCATGCAGGTGGTAGATGTGCTTCATGAACAGTTTGGCCAGCTTGTGAGTCTGCTGCAGGGTATGAAATATGCCTGTTTGAAGAACAGATCTATTACAGTCCAAATCACTGTGTTTCCCCCACTTTTCAGCAACTCTACTATAAAGTCCATTGCCTCATTGGCTCTGCTACTGTTTGCAGCAGTCGGGAGGGGGGTGGGGTTCCCAGTCATCTCTTCATTGTGGTGCAGATGGTGCAACTTTTCACATAACTATCCACATCTTTCTTTATGCCAGGCCACCAGAACAGCCTATGGACTAAGTGAATAGAAACCCAAAGTGGTCTGCTGGTTTGGCGTTGTGGCTCCTTTGAAGAATTAGGGTGAATAGGGATTCCACGATGTAGAATTTCATCCCCTTCTATGCGAGGTCATCTCTTTTTGTCAAGATGAGTTGTTGTTTCAGAACCAGAGGTCTGCTAGCAGTTCGGTTTTGAGTCTTGTGGAAAGGTCTCTTGCAAGTTGGTCTTGCCGGTCATGGCGTTGTCGCTTGGTGGTCACTTGGGCAGCTATTTGAGTAGAGGGAATGATGGCATCCACCACCTGCTCCGTTTGCATTTGTACTGCAGCATGCGGGAGAGGGCATCAGCTAGAAGGTTTTTCCCCCATGGGATGTGCTATAAAACAAAATCAAAATGGTTGAAGTATTGAGCCCATTGGACTTGTTTGGGTGATAGTTTCCGCGGGGTCCTGAGCACCTCCAGATTTTTGTGGTCAGTCCAGAATTTGAATGGTTTCTCCCCCCCCCTTCCAACAGGTGTCTCCAAGTTAGTAGTGCCCATCTTACTACAAAAGCCTCCTTTTCCCATGCGGCCCATCGTCTCTCTGTGAGCTTGCAGGAGGTGTAGGCACAGGGTTTTAAGTTTCCTTGGTTGTTTCTTTGGAGTAGCACTGCTCCCACTGCCATGTCACTGGCATCTGCCTGGATCACAAAGGGTTGATCAGGGTCAGTATGCTTCAGCACTGGCTCCTTTGCAAACATTTCTTTTAGTTTTGAACACCTCTTTGCAAGTTAGATCCCACTGTAGAGGTTGCCCTGGGTGAGGTTTCCTTCCTGGGCTCCCTGTCTTTAGGAGGTGTGTCAGGGCTTTGGCAATCTTCACAAAGGAGGGGATGAATTGCCTATAGAAGTTCACGAACCCTAGGAAGCTTTGTAGCTGTCTGTGGTGCGAAGGGGTTGCCAGCCTAGGACGGCTTATACTCTGCTGGGTCCATCTCTATTCCCTCATTTGACACTCAGTGACCCAGGTAGTTTAATCATGCACAGTGGAATTTGCATTTTGATATCTTGACATAGAGGTTGGCTCCAGAAGATTTTCCAGTACTTGGCAGACCAAGGGTATGTGGTTGTCCATGGTCATCCATGTAGATGAGGATGCCATCCAGGTAGACAAGGCCCTCTTGTAGAGGTGCTCATGCAGCACCTCATTTATTAACTGCATGAATACCACTGGGGCCCCCTGCAGTCTGAAAGGCATCACTTTGAATTGAAAGCTCCCTAGGGGGCAGTTGAATGCTGTTTTCCACTCATCTCCCTCTCTGATACGTGCTTGGTAGTATGCTTCTTTGAGGTCTAGTTTAGTGAAGACTTTTCTCTTGGCCAGATGAGACAGCATATCCTTCATGAGGGGGAGGAGGTATAGGTTGTGTATGCACACCCCATTTATCCCTCAAAAGTCCACACATAATCTCATAGTTCCATCTTTTTTTTTCTTTGAAGAGGACTGGTGCCGTGACCCGTGACTTGGCAGGCTCGATGAACCCCCTTCCTAGGTTTTTGTCTATGTATTTGTGCATCTCTTGCATTTCCTGGGGCATCATGGCATGCAGTTTGAGTTTGGGTAGTTTTGCCCCAGAGATGATTTCAATGGCACAGTTTGTCTCATGGTGGGGAGGCAGAACATCACACTCAGCCTCGCTGAATACTTATGTGAGGTCCTGATATTCCATTGGAATCAGTTTGGCCTCTAGGGTTTTGTCGGATGTGGTTGCCAGTTGTTCTGGTGGGCTCTTTTGGAGGGTTTCCTGTGTGTGTGGTGTTTCTGCTTGCTGGTGTGGGAGGGGTTGGGGGGCCCTTGATATCCTATGTCTGCAGGTACCTCCTTGCCACTAGATGATGGGTCCCCTCTTTTCTAGCCAGGAAAGTCCCAGTATGACTGTGTCTGTCATTTTGGGGGCTATTATGAATCAAATTACTTCCCAGTGATCTACTAGATCTAGCCTCACTGGTTTGGTCAGGTGGATGGCATAGGCTCCCCCCATTAGGGACCCATCAACCTGTTTGAACAGGAACAGGTGGGCCAGTCTTTTTGCTCTGATCCCCAGTTTCATATTGGAAAAAGGAATGGGTGAATTGGTTCACTCACCATTGGGTAATTTTCTCCCACATCCTTGCTGTCATAGGATTCGGGTTACTGGTTGTCATTGCCTGGGGTTCCACCCCTTTCACTTGAGGGGCAAGGGGCCTCTGCAGCCTGGAGGCTTTCCGGGACATATTTGAGGCCTCGTTCTGGTTGTGCCCTGGGTGATGGGTCTGGCCTTGGTTTTGGGGCTGGGGTTGAGGACGCAGATGTGATGTGGCCCATCCCCCCACATCTGTAGCATCTCAGCGGACTTTGAGGGAGGGCTGGTCTCAGGGCCCGCTGTGGTGCTGTGATTCCCTGTTGGCTGGGCGGTTTCAGGTCAGGTTGACCCCTCTCTTTTGTGTTCAGTTGCTTTTTTTAAAATAATTTTTTTAAACAAACATAAACAAACAAGACATATAATATAAAAACATCTTCAATTACATACAGTGTGTCGATTGGTTATAAGACTTTTGGCCGTCCTTTCCATAGTCATCAGCTTAAACTTTATCTAGAGTCACATGCCATCAATCAAATATATTTGTATACATTATTATTATAGTACTTCATTTGTTTGATTATCACTATTGTTTCTTCATTTTAAACAAGGTATTCTAAATATAAATTCATTTATATTACAATAATTCGTTATATCATCTTCAACATCGGTCGGAGGACCTAGCGGCCGCCTGGAATAGGGCGGCGGCTGGGGCCTTGGACCGGGTTGCGCCTTTGCGACCTCTCCTGCGACAGCGACCCACCCGGGCTCCTTGGTATACCGAGGAGCTGAGGGTGATGAAGCGCCATAGGAGACGTCTAGAGAGCAGGTGGAGGTCCTCACGCTCCGAATCTGATCGAACACAGGTAAGAGCCTATTTACGGCATTAAGGGCGGCCAAACGTAGATATTGCGCCGCTCTTATTGCGTCCGCGGATAACTGCCCTGCCGCCCTGTTTAGGGTAACCCGCTCCCTCTTGTCACAGAGGACGCGGGGGGCACCCTTGCAGGGCAGAGCAGAGGAGTTTGGGGAATATCTGCAGGACAAAGTCGCTCAGATCCGGAGTGGATGGGCCCCCCTCAGTGGACCAGACGGGCCGCCAACAGCGAGTCTTGTGAGACCATCCTGGGAGGAGTTTGATTCTGTTGCCCCCGAGGATTTGGATAGGTTGCGTGGACGGCTGCGACCCACCACATGTTTAATGGACCCGTGTCCCTCCTGGTTGGTACTGGCATCTTGGGAGGTGACCCGAGGCTGGCTTCTGGGCCTGGTGAATGCCTCATTGGGTGAGGGATCCTTGCCAACCGCCTTGAAGGAGGCGGTGGTGAGGCCCTTACTTAAGGGGCCTTCGCTTGACCCAACGGAGCTAGCTAATTACCGTCCAGTCTCCAACCTTCCCTTTTTAGCGAAGGTTGTTGAGAATGTGGTGGCGCAGCAGTTTCCACGACACCTTGACGAATCCGATTATCTAGACTCACGCCAGTCCGGCTTCCGACCCGGGCACAGCACGGAGACAGCCTTGGTCGCGTTGGTCGATGATCTCTGGAGGGCCAGAGATAGAGGTTGTTCCTCTATCCTGGTCCTATTAGACCTCTCGGCGGCTTTTGATACCATCGACCATGGTATCCTATTGCGCCGGTTGGAGGGGATAGGAGTCGGAGGTACCGTTCTGCGGTGGTTCGGCTCCTACCTCTCCGACCGGAAGCAATGTGTGTTGACAGGGGGACAGAGGTCGACCCCGAGGCCACTCACTTGTGGAGTGCCGCAGGGGTCGGTCCTCTCGCCTCTCCTGTTCAACACATATGTGAAGCCGCTGGGTGAGATCATCCGTGGTTTTGGGGTTGAGTGTCACTTCTACGCTGATGATACCCAGCTGTATATTTCAACCCCAAACCACCCCAACGAGGCTGTCGAAGTGATGTCCCGGTGTTTGGAAGCCGTCGGGGTCTGGATGGGGGACAACAGACTTAAACTCAACCCCTCCAAGACTGAGTGGCTGTGGCTACCGGCACCTCGGTTCAGCCAGCTGATTCCATCGCTGGCCATAGGGGGCGAACAATTGCCCCCTGTGGAACGGGCGCGCAATTTGGGCGTCCTCCTTGATGCCCGGCTGTCAATGGATGACCATGTGGCAGCCGTGGCAAGGGGGGCGTTCCACCAGGTTCACCTGGTGCGCCAATTGCGCCCCCTACTGGACCGGGATGCCCTACGCACGGTCACTCATGCGTTGGTGACGTCCCGCCTGGATTACTGCAACGCTCTCTACATGGGGCTGCCCTTGGGACGCGCCCGGAGACTGCAGTTAGTTCAGAACGCAGCCGCGTGGGCTGTGATGGGGAGTACGAGGTACTCCCACGTAACACCTCTCCTGCGCGAGCTGCACTGGCTGCCTGTGGTTTTTCGGGTGCGTTTCAAGGTGCTGATTACCATCTTTAAAGCGCTCCATGGCACGGGACCTAGTTACTTGCGGGATCGCATCCTCCCACATACATCCCTGCGGCCAATTCACTCACACAGAGAGGGACTTCTCCTGGTGCCGTCCACTAGGCAATGCCAACGGGCGACACCAAGGAGTAGGGCCTTCTCTGTGATGGGCCCAACCCTCTGGAATGACCTCCCCCCCGACATTAGAACCACTACTGACCTCTGCTCCTTCCGGCAAAAATTGAAGACTCACCTGTTCCGATTAGCAGGCCTGGCATAATTACAACTGTCCCTCCTGGCAAATGTATTAACTGGTTATTTTAGGGGTATTGTTTTTAACTTATTGTGTGTGTTTTAGGGGTTCAAAATCCTATATTTATATATATTGCTTTGTACAGTTCTTTTAATTCCATTTTTAACCTCCTCCATTCCAACTGTACATATTCAATTTTTATTGTATTTTGATATATTTGGCATGGACTGTACACCGCCCCGAGTCCCTTTTTGGGAGAGGGGGCGGTCTAGAAGCATGAATAATAAAATAAATAAATAAATAAACATATCCAATAATAAAGTATTTTTTATATCCTATTCTAAGTCATTCTATTATTTTAGTATTGGTAATGTTCTCTAATAATTTCCAATTCTAGAGGTTTTTTCCATTATTAATATCATCAATCTAATATATATGTATACAATTATTATAATTATTAAACATTCATTGAGTATAGCTTTTATTACATTCTTTTTATGTGAAGCATAACTAAATTTAAACTAAATTTATATTATGGTGTTTTGTTACATCATCCTAAAATCATCCAATGATATTACATCTTTATATTCTATTCTATATAAAATTGTTTATCTTTTATAATAAGCTTTTCAACCTCATTTCCATAATCTCACTTGCAATTTTATATAAAATTTCATATTATCAATCTAGTATATATAAATGCACTATTATCATTGTTAATCATGTATTTGACTATAACTATTATTACTTTATTTTTTACATAATACTCAAAGATTAACTAAGTTTAACTTGATTTTATTGTAACATTTCATTTCATCATCCTGTATCCTTCCACTAGTAGTGCAATCCAATATCTCTTGCCATTTGTAGAAACTATATTCTAAGTGTTTTCTTGATAAGTCTTATGTGGACTTCTCTTAGCAATTTGTTGTTCATTCCATATCTTATAGAGAGTCGAAACCCTCCATCTGTTCCTTCCATCATCTTGTCTTTGGTTATCACTGGTGCTTCTGTCAAAATTACTCTAATTGTTTCTGCCAAATTTTCTCCCCTTTCTTTATCTATATTTTGAAGTCTGGGGTAGAGTTCGAGTTTGTCAATCTCACCTTTCAGTAATTCACACATATCATTTCCCTCCACTATCGGTTTTCTGTCTATGTCAACAATTTTCTTATCACTTTGTTCATATTTCTCTGCAGTTTTTTTAACTCTGTCCTCAAATTTCTTCATCATTTTGTAAATATTCTCAACTCTTCACTCTATTCTTTCTATTTTTTGTTCTATAATCACAAATCTCTTATCAGTTTTCTCTGTGCTTATTAGAACTTTTAATTTCTAACATAATTATTTGCAATGTTAATGTCAGGCATTCTAAATACCATGTATGAAATCATGAGACCAAGGCAGAATCATCCTTAAAGTTCCCTTTTAATCATACAGGCAAGTTAGCACGTCTATGGAATTCCAACTCTAATGTTCTTCCTGGAATTCCACCCAGTTGAAAGTTCATGATCTATCCCCACACCCCATAATCCATCACATGTTCCAATCATCATCTTCCACGCTGGCATCTACACCCCTCTGCTTCCGGTCATGTGTTGAGGTGCGGAGACAAAAGATGACCTTGGCTTCTATAAAAGAATGTCAACAATACATTCCACAATCCTACTCCTTTCTATTCCCCCCTCCCAACTACTACACTAATGAAACAGCATAAGAAATTATAAGAAAGTGTGGCGGGCCAAAGATCCTAAAAAGAACACAACTACAGGCCTGACAGTTAATTCCTTTTCTTCTTCATGTTGCACCATTTTTCCAGGTTGTAAGCACTGCCACTAAACCATCCAAGGCTTATTGTTAAATTTCAAACAAATGTACTATAATCTTTCAAGTCCAGGCTTTCTCTTTACTCCAGTCCAGGTACTGATAATACTCCAAAAGAGCACCTGTATAAACAAATTGTGCTATTCCCATTGTTCCTTTCAGTAAACAAATTCAAGGACTTCGAGATACAAAATATAAATCAAATGTTCATAGGAATTAGTGTTTCCAAGCCTCCAGCCTCTAGGTGGCAGTGTTACTTCTTTTTCTCCTGCTTTTAGCCCTTTCTTTGTTCCGAGCTTCAGAGAAAAAAAATTAAAGGTAAAATCCACCCAAACGTTACCAAAAAGAAAGAGATTTTTGCTCCACAAATACAAAAAGTGAGGAAAAATAGAAGAAGAAGGAAGAAAGAGACCAGTCCAATTTAAAAAGTAAGAGGCATTTGTAAGAATTCCATCCAAAAAAAGAAAACAAAGTTAAGGAAAAAAAGATAATACTCTAATTTTAATTAAGGTTTAATCTGCTGCTTGCTCTCTTCTGTCTTCAATTTTAATTTTGCTCTAAATCTTTTTGGGTCTTCTCCAATAGTAAAATTTATCTCACCAATTTCAACACACTCTCTCTCCTGCTCTGCTACCATTTTAGGGGTCTGTCCCAACCTTGTGCAGGCTCAATGGCT
The DNA here is from genome assembly GCF_964273705.1 of Natrix helvetica. Taxonomy (NCBI): domain Eukaryota; kingdom Metazoa; phylum Chordata; class Lepidosauria; order Squamata; family Natricidae; genus Natrix; species Natrix helvetica. Next base: position 70,708,149 of record NC_138554.1, on the reverse strand, counting down.
GCTTCTCTTGTAGCTGGAGGAAAGAGCTTCTCCTGGATTAATCAGGGACTTTGCGATGCCCCTGAGATCAGCAGGAAGTGCCCTTCTCTATCACCATCTCTTCAGGACAATTTAGTTCCAAAAGGACCATCCAGCAACAGAGATATCGACAGCAATCCTGGAGCCCCAAGATTGCATGTCATTTTGTAGTGACGTCATCCCTGCCTTTCTCTGTTCAGTTGCATTTTCTTGTCATTGGCGCATAGCCCGCTGTCGACTTTTGTTGCTACTTGGAACCACTAGGAGAGTTGATTTGGGATGTTGCAGTATGTAGTTACCTGGGCAATTTGTTTGTCCAGGATGGGGGAAAAATGCACCAGCAGCTGCTCTGGTAAAGGGGGTAGCCTTCCAATGACCCTCCTAAATTCATGGATGTGATCTTTGATGGGGTGACCCCTCTGCTTTAGATTGCTGAATTCCTCTTCCACATGAGTCCTCTTCCGCCTCCTCAAATCTGGCCTCTAGCAGTTGTAGGAAGTCATCTATGTCTTGCAGTTGGGGGGGCTCTCCTCTTGTGGAAGGCTGCTAACCATTCCCTTGCTTCTTCTTCTAGTCCCTCTGTGATAATATTCACCATGGCTCTGGGGGATGGGTAGAGATGCCCATAGCATTCTAGGTGGATATCAGTTGAACCAAGGAATAGAACTAGCTGGTCTGAGTCCCTGTCAAACTTTCCCCTGAATTGGGTGGGTCATTCACCTTAATCCTACTCCTCCAACCTCCTGTCGGCCTCTGTATGCTTGAGCCTGATATGGCTGCCATCTTCCTCACCTCTAGTTCAGAGAGAAGGAGGAGGTTGCCTGCCCCGGGCAGCCTGCCTGCTGTGTGGGAGAGGCACTGGTTGCAGTTTCGGGCTCTTTCTCCTTCTATTGGGTGGAGGAGGGGGGTTGCACTACAGTCTGCGTCTCCTCCTTCCAACAGGATCAGATGTCCCTCCCCTCTCTTTTGGTTAGCATGATGGCTCCTCATAATGAAGGGTGGTCTGGTCAAAATCCTCCCTCAGTTGCTCTATTGCACCCCCCAGGGATTCTATCTGGGGCTTTGGGAGCCTGACTTGTGTCCAGTTTCACATCCAGTCCACCCTTGCCAGCTCGCTCGCTCGCTTTATCTGGGAATTGGGGTAAAGGAACTCAAATTCAGCTGCCTTAGGGGCTAATTTCCACCAGTACTCATCCTTTCTTGCTTCTGCCGCTGGGAAAGGCATCACAGCTTGGCTGTCTGGAGCTTTGCTGTCTGGAGCTGGCCGAACTCCTCCAACTGAACTCAGGCTTTCTTCCGATAATCCACCTTCTGCCATGATTGTCTGATTTTCCTTCCAAGCATCCTAAATATTGGAAAGTGATTGGAGAGTCCGGGATTCAGGAAACCTGGAAATTAGGATGCCCTAATTAATTTACGAGCCTCGAGACAAAGTTCAAAAGAAATCCAGTCATTTATTAGGAGCAACATTTTGGAATGTTCTTCTGCGGAGCTGAAACTGATTTCAGGTTAATGGTCTCTGAACTTTACCCCTCCCCTTAGTCTGTGTCATAAATCATATCCACCAATGAGGTGCTGCAGCAGGCTCTGAAAATGCAATTTTACAGGAAAATTTAATCATGCAAAATATCATATGTAATACCACATGCAATGTCTTGCAGATTTACACAGACTTTCTAATTAATAATACATTCAACTAATTCCAGATGATTGTGTAACCTGATAATTTACCAAACTGCTGAATAATATCCACAAATCTAGATGAAGATCTCTAATCTTTGTTAACTATCCTAATATCATCAGCATATAACCTAGCTCATTTATTTTTCTAAACCTGGAATATTAGTGCCAGAAAATTTTTCTTCCACAATTTAGCTACCTTATTCCTAATACCCACTTTGAACTAATAAACCTATTTGAAGAGATATACAGATTGCTTTAACTTAATATACAAAATGATAGGACTAGAATTCCATCTTATTGTTTCTAAAGCAGCATGTTAATAATCACTCTGTATTCCCTAATTACTAACAGAATTGGTCTTTGGTATACAGAAAAGTATACCAGATTAAAGATTAAAACTTTCAGGGTTGATAGAAATTAGATACAATTGTTCCTACAATTGTTTTAGCAAAATAACTAAAAATCATTGGATTTTTGTCAACCATTTTGACAATCATTTGTCTGAAATGGTATAGGATTTCCTGTCAGAGCGGGTGGTGGTGGTGGGCGAGACAATCTCCAAGGTCTCTTCCAATTTTGTTATTCTGTTTTATTCATTTGGCTTCCTGATTCTGAACGTGAAATAGCAAGGTTCTAATCAATAACAGTCACCATTATAAAGGTCTAGACCACAAGTGTCAAACTCATGGAGTCACATGTGATGTTTCATGGCATTTTTCCCATTTGTGGAGCTGGGATGGTCATAGCCTGAACATGATGCAGGACCCCAGTTTCATTCTGGAAATTGTTTTTATTTTTCATGTACAGGAATAACAGATATTGGTTTTTAATTGCTAATTAATAAAATAATTATTAAAATGGTAATGCTCTGCTCCAGCCATGCTAATGTTTAAATACTGTAAAATCTTCTTAAAATTAATTATAAGACTTGCCCAGCCTTAGGAAAGAAAGACCTTCAACCTCATTTGGTTGAAGTGATAGATACTTTTACTAAGGGTTAGCGGTTGTAGCAAAAGCAAGCTAGAGTTAGAGCTTCCCATTGTCATGGTTCCAAGTAACATCCCTAATGAAAGAAGACTCAGAGGCTTGAAGTTCCTCAAAGTTCAATTTTATTAAAGGTAATGGTAAAAGTCCCCCTAGCACATTTGTGCTAGTCATTCCTGACTCTAAGGGGCAGTGTTCATCTCCGTTTCAAAGCCGAAGAACCAGGACTGTCCAAAGATGTCTTCATGGTCATGTGGTTGGCATGATTAAATGCCAAAGGTATATGGAATGCTGTTACCTTTCCACCGAAGTCCCTATTTTTCTACTTCCATTTTTTATGTGCTTTCGAACTGCTAAGTTGGCAGAAGCTAGGACAAGTAACAGGAGCTCACTCCGTTACGCAACACTAGGGATTTGAACTGTTGAACTGCCGACCTTTCTGATCGACAAGCTCAGCGTCTTAGCCACTGACCCACTGCATCCATTTTCTCAGAGATGCCATATTGGCATATCTGGGAAAACCTGAAAGTAAGTAAGTAAGTAAGTAAGTAAGTAAGTAAGTAAGTAAGTAAGTAAGTAAGTAAGTAAGTAAAAGGCGAGAGATTTATACGATCTGAAGGGAAACCAGAGTATGAATCGTAAAGTTCTGGATTTTCCCCACCCAAAAGAAAGTCAAAGATCCATCCCCTGCATCTACAAGTCCATCACATGGTCCAATCAATTCATCATCCCAACTCCCATCCAGGTGCAGCCCAATTCCCCTGACTCCCAGAGAAAGGAATGTTGTTATGGCTAATCTTCCACCATTCCCCGCAACTACCCCTCCCATTTTCCCAGGCACTAAATCTGGCAGTCCTGAAAGTCCAATAAAAAAGATGGCTTCCAGGGCTGACATCCATGCAAAGTTATAAGTTTTTCCCCTTTATGTTCCTCCTTCCCATCAACCAGAACATTAATGTCTAAAAGCATCATGATGTGATGTTTTGGGAACCACTTTGATGTCAGTGCTTAAAACTGCTGAGCATTCTTTCTCAGGCTGGGCATCTTTGGACATTTTGATTAGTCTAGTTATCACATGTCTGGTTTCGGTCAGTAACAGAGCAGAGCAAAGATGGCAGAGCTGATATTAATTTTATTCAGGAAATTCTTAATCTGTTTATTGGAAGCTACTGTATTTAAGCAAGACTAAATGGCTGATTATAAAACTGGGGTGGGATTTGATTTCCTAATTTAGAATAATGACATTTCTTACTTTGAAAACATTTAATTATAGAAGTATTATTCTGTTACTATTGTTTCAATCTAGAACTGATCAACCTGATCTTTCATCTAATTTTTAATAATTCTGCTTCATACATAGAATGAATATTCTACATTAAGTGCATATAGTGATTAAGCAGAAACAAAACAATTTTATGCTTTCAAGCTAAGATACCTCATGTCAACATTCAAAAATGCCTTAATCCTCTATTTCTAGATTATTAATTTAAAGGGAGATTCATAGGCTACACTTCAGTTGTCACAATGCTGCAATCTCTACAAAGAGGCTGTTTCTACATGTATGCACTATTCTCCAACTCAGTAATATATTTTATGTCAGTATAAACTATAGTTCTATTTTTTCATTTTTCTTTTGTAATCTAGAGTAACTGAGGAGAAATTCTGCACTTTCACCAACTATAATACCAAATAATATTGTGGGTTTTAGTTTCTTGTATATGGCATGTTGTTTTTATCCAAGCAGAGAACAGTTGCAATTCAGCTGCTTGCATATCTGGAAAAAACATCTTGAAAAGCCCAGTTGGGAGTGACCCTTTTTTCCCCATATTGTTTCCTATTGCTACCAGGGTGTGTGCTTTGGACATATAATACACTGTGGAAAATTGCTTTAGTTTCTGGAACATCTGTGTTGGACTACTGTTGAAAAGGGTGGATTTTTTCTAGTTAAGTTATTGCTGGAAGAACACTGATTATTAAATTGGCTGAATAGATGTAATACTGGAATTTAAGATAGTTTTTTTTAAATGTAGAACCTAATATAGGATGTTGTCATTAAATTAAAAGCTCACCAACTTCCTTTGCTGAGAGAGAGTTCACACCTGCACAAATTTCTCTCTAAGATGGAAACCTGGAAACACTGAGCTAAAATTAGCTGTGAATTCATCTGGTAATGATGATCTTTTTCAATCTCTTTCAGCTTTACCTCCTATTTAAAATATGATATTTAATCTCCCTAAGATATGACTTCATTTTGCATAATGGCTATTTGTGATAATATTCCTTTATGCATTCTGCATTTCATTATTTTAAATAATATTTTGACTGAGTGTTTTGAGTATAACAAATAACATAATAGATATCAATAAATCTAACAATACTGGACTAAATAGGGACACTTCAGAAATAAAAAGAGTTACATAAATTAGAAATCTGGATTAAATTCCACATATGCATAATTTAATTAAATAATGTTCCAGGAAAAATTGACTTGCCTGTAAACAGTGAAAATTTCTTCAGTAAAGAATTATAGATTGCACTTGAAGACTTATCCATGCATCCACGATAGTCAACATACATTAAATCAAATTATTTACATATTTAATTTCTGCACAAAGTATTCGGTTTTTGAGTCACTTTTAACTGTAAAGTAACTAAAGTAACTAATTAGATATATAGTTCAAGAATATACTGCTTAGGTCTGACATAAGACTGGCTCATTTTTTATGAAGAAGGTATTTCAAATTGATTCAATTTATTCCCACACTGATTAGCAGGCTTACATCACCAAAAAAGCCTCAAAAAGAGCCTGAAAACAGAGCATGCAGAGGCCCAAAAGTGGCTGGTTGGTGGGTGGGGCTTCAGCAATATTCAAATTCCCCATCCCACTCTTTAACATTTCATCTTTGTCTCTTAATTTAAATTATATTCAAAGTTAAACTGAATTGCCATTTCACATTTCATCTGTTGGTTTGTTTTGCTGTAAGCAACATACATCATCAAAATTAATTTTTTACATAAAAACATTTAACTTAATTATCCACAATTAATAATGTTGGCATAATTCCCTTACATCTTAGTTAACTATCCACCATTAATAATATTAATACAATTCCTTTAATCTACTAATATGTACCTTATTTCCCTTCCTCCTGCTCTTTAACCATTTTTTCTTGATCTCTCAAAGATTCCACTTCTTATTAATTTTCTTCTTTTATTCCATTTTTCTTTTTATAATTATTGTATCTTTTCTTCTGAATCATTTTTCTTGGATATAGTTTGTAAAGTTATACCTCTTTTCAATAATTCAGAGCTGTCAAGTTACTTTAACTGTTGCACTACTTATAAACCATAACTCAAGTTATGAGTTATAAGAAGAAGAATATATGCCTGTATCCTCCCTCTGGTGTTTGCCATATTAATGCAGCTGCAAAACAACAAAGGGGGCCTGGGAAATGTAATTTTTATAAATATCACTTGCTAGTAATTCTGGAAAAACTATGTTTCCATTCCTCTTGATTTTTGGCTTCAGTCATTCTTTTCTATGTGCCAATAGAAGCCAGCAAGCCACCTGAAGTAATAAAGATGTGGACAGGTATATGAGAAGTTCATCCAACAGAGCTAAAGACTTTGGTACTATTGGAGAATGTAATTTGGTTAGACATTAGATTTAGAATTTAAGGAAACTAGTTTTTCAAAATGGTACTAGAGGGGTTTGATGCATCAGTTCTATATTGTTGGGTATATAGCAGATTTCTAGGAACTAAGTTAGTTTGTTGGTAGTGGATCAGCAATTTGATGGTAGTTTAGGTTGAAAATGACAGTATCTGACTAAAATATTAAAATAAGTTATGAAGAAAAGTCAACTGTTGTCTTTAAAGTATGACATACATATTTCCATATCATACTGAATGTGAATAAATGTGGAGCCTTGGTAGCTCAGTGGTTGGAATGCAATATTGCAGGCAAACTTTGCCCAAACCTGGAGTTCAATCACGATGGGGCTCAAGGTTGACTCAGACTTCTATCTTTCTGAGATCAGTAAAATGAGGACATTGTTGGGATTGTTGGGAGCAATATTCTAATGTTGTAAACCACCTAGAGAGTGCTGTAAAGCACTATGGAATGGTTTACAAGTCTAAGTGCTACTGCTATTGCTAATGTGTGCATTTACATTTCAAATTAGCATTTTTGAAGAAACAAGAAACAAAGAGATAACATGTATTAAGAATATTTCAGATTCCAATTTGAATTCCATCTGGGTCAGAGGCTGAATTGGGTGCTTTCAACTTGCTATTATTGCTTTGCTTCTTTCCTTCTTTAAATTATTAAAGAAAAAGTCATGGGGTACTCCATTCCAACACATTCAGGCTACAAGCATGACCTTTATTATTTACTTACTTGTTTGTTTGTTTGTTTGTTTATTCTTCCTTCAGTATTGCTTCCTAGCAATTGCTTGGACAAGTCCTTGGAGTTTTTCAGAAGTGATTTGCCATTGCCACAGGGTTGATAGAGACTGATTAGCCCAAGGTCACCCAGTTGTTAGAACTAGAACATAGTCTCCCAGTTTCTAGGAGCTGCACTTTAACCACTAAACTAAGCTTTCACCATGAACTATAATTATTTTTAAAAAGCACAAACAACTAATAAATGGAGCACTATGATCATCAGTGATTTATGAAGACTTGCAATTTAATACCTGTACTTTTAGTTTTATTTCAGCATATACTAGTTTACTATTTGGTTTATCAAATGATATTAAAATGTGCTTCTTTAGTGCAATCATGGTTTCTTTAGTGCAATCATGGTTTCATAAACCATAAACAAGAAAGTATTAACTATAATGCCAGAAATCAGATGCCTCATAATTTTCATCTTTTCACAATTTGCTACAAATATATACACATAGTAAGAAGTTTTGAGCAGAGTTTAGAATATATCCAAAATTGTTTCTTAAAATATTAGTTTTGATTACTGAAGATGTTTTGTGATTCATTAACTAACACATTTATATAATCATCAAAGATAAGTACTTAGTACTGTCATTTCTGTATATTATTAGTCTTTCATAATATATTGGCTCCAAGAATTCTAGATGTTCTGGATATTAAAGGGAAGGGTTGGCAAAGAAATTTGAGGAGTAAATTAGGATAGATTCAAATTTTATACATACATATAAGTATGTGTATGTATGTATAGATAGATAGATATATTTCTTTTTATGACTCTGTAACCCCTTAATTTGGATAGAGTCAGGGCAACTGGATGGAATTTAACGTTTACTGGCTGGATACCCTTCCTTATTAATTTGGGCCTGGTTCTCTTTAATTTCTTCTTTCATCTCCTTTAGTTGTTTCTTGATTTCCTCTTGTCCCTGTAGGAGTTGCTGGAACATTTGTTGAAACTCCGTCTCTGTAGTTTTAGGTTGCATCAAAGCTGTTATCGTTGATTGTGTACTAGGACTGGAGGTTGCAGATGTCGGGGCAGAGACAGCAAAGCCAGGCTTTCCAGGAGGTGGTTTTTTTAGGTGACATTGTTTATGGAGTAAAGAGTTCAATCAGTATAGAGAATGATCAGTCAGAGAGTCAGAACAGCCAGGAGAGTCCAGGAGACAGAAGGTCCAGGCAGAAGAGGATTTTTTCTAATCACCCTGGCAATAGAGCAAAGTTTTTCACTCCAGGGAGTTCAAAAGAAAGCAATCAACAAGAGATTTGTCTGAGTAGCACGGAGACAAAGACTGGAAGCCTGGAGTTTTAAAGGTGGAGTCAGGTTTCACAGTTCATAAAGACAACAGAAGTGTGCCATCTTGCCCTGCCATCTTCGGGTTTAGAGGCAAAAACAAAGTTTTCAAAGTTCAAAGTTCCCAGAGTTTCCAGATCATCATTATGTTATGGGATTAAATCCGAAAATTCACTTAGTAAGGGTGTGACATCATTGGTTGGCTCTCCCCCTCCTCCTTCCCCTGGGGCTGAGAGCTGAATTGTTTCAAGCCGCCTGTCCGAGGGGGGGGGAAATCCCCCTCCCTCCAGCCGCACCTCTCCAAATCAAGCCGAAAGGAAAACACTTAAACTGCTGATAATTTCTTCAACTTGGTAAGGGGAATGGAGGGGAGTTTATGCCTCACCGCACCACAGCCGCGTCCTTCTGCTCTCTTTTTCTCCGCACAGCCTCACAGCGAAGACGCCGGAGCGTCTCCCCATCGTGCTCTCCAGGGCCTGGAGCGAGGCGGGGGAGCCCCCGCCAGCCGCCGCCAATCCAGGGATCCCCCGCAGTGCCGCCCCTCCGGCAGGAGCCTCTACGGGGCGTCCTGTGCCCCCCAAGGAGTGGGGAAGCCCACCGGGGAAGCGCGGGGCGAGCAAGACTTGCCCGTCGCCGTCAGCTGCCGGAACCGGAAGTCTGGCTGGATACCCTTCCTGATGCCTACACAGAGTTAACCACAGATATTTTCTCTTTGCGCCCTGAGAGAGAAATATCTGCCACTACCTAGGATTGAACTCATAACCTTCCAAATGGGAGGCAAATATCACCACTAGACCACCTTTCTGCAATGCATATGTGCATACATACATACATACATACATACATACATACATACATGCATATAAGAACACATATGTGTATTTGTATATATGTATACTTGTTTCCCCCACTGGCCCCCCCACAGTCCTTTCTATATGAATGACTACTTAGGAACAGAGGGACTTTATTTCTTGAATAGAGTTTATATTCAATGACACTGGCAGTGTTGAAACTTTTAAATCAAAGTTATAATAATTTGCCATGTCAGGGTCTTCAGAACCATCTTCTCCAATTAGAGTTGACTTACCAGAGATGCTTATCCTGTGCTATATCCCATTTGAGTGAGGTGAAAGGAGATAAAATTTCTAAACAATGCCAATTCTTTGGATCAATCTTCACCTAGAGGTAAGGCTGCTTTTATCTGTAGTACAGTTTCAGAATGTAATTGGAAATTAATCAAAACCAAAGAACTTTGGGAGTGAACTGAGATTGTTGATGTGCAGTTTTTTATTTGTACCATGAGTGTTAGACTTAATGTAATTGTATTCTGTTGAAAGAAATGTCCTTCTGGGTTCGGCTCCAAGTGGGGAAAAAGACACTGGAGACATGGAGGCTGCTTGGAAAGATGGTTTTAATGATGGACAGGACCACATGGCTTGAGTCCTGAACAGAAAAGGTGATCACATGCTTCAATGTTGGGGAGAAGAAGAGAAGGAAGGACTGAGATGCTGAGTCCCTGGTTTTATGCCCTCTCTGGCCTTTGATCTTGAGCTTGTTTTCTAATTGGTTGTCAGACTCCCATGGGGCCATGCAGGGGCAACTATCTAGGCTGCGTTTTGAATCCAGGTTTGGTTGAGTTCTCAGATGCCATGTGGTGAGTTGGGTAAAGGGCCAATATTATCATGCCTTAATCCCATCCCCCTGGAACTCTTTATTATGTAAAGGGACTGGCTTGGCCACTTTCATGGGCCATTGACAAAGTGGGTGGAGGCAGGAAGCTACAAGGAGTTATTCTCTCTTTAAACATGTTTCTTCGTTTTCATCCAGGGAAATGTAATATTCTGCCCTTTCAATATTTCCTAGGATATTTCATTTTTCTGGGAGGGGGCTGGGTGATAACTTTCCACAATTCTAAACACAATTGTCTTGTAAACCACTAAGAGTCATTGACATAAAGTGGTTTGTATATTTAATTAGTGATTTCTTTTAATTGGGCAATGTTTTAAAATACTGAGTTTGGACAGTCATTTCCTACCTGGGAAGAATTTAACCTTTTTCAGAATTCCTACAAGAAATTTCTCTCTTTCCCCCCTCATTTTTATTAATGTAAGATCAGAAGATTTTTGTTGCTCCAAATGCTGGGGCAGCTTAGGTAGCAGGCCTGAATGATCATCAGTTTTCTATTGATCAGTGGGAGGAGATCATTGATAATGTTATGTTCCCTTTCAATCAAGAGTGTCCTCTTTAAATTTACAGGATTCTTGAGGTTAGCAGAAGTGAACCCAATTGGAGGTTGATTTCAAATTACTTTCAAGGATTGGAAGCAAAATTGGTTATGGTAGGGGAATGTCCTTAACTGAACTATGAAAGAGCAACAGAGGACAATTTGCAAACATAGCTGCTTAAATCTGTATATTTTCCCATCTACAGCTAACTGCTCATTTTGACTTGATAAATGAACACACAAAATAGAGCCATGGGATCTATTCTCTACAGGTCACTCTAAATCAGATTCCCTTTCATCTTTTTGTTTCTTTACTTTAAATGAAAAAGAGCTCTCTCTCATATAATTTGAACCTTACCAGAAGAGCTCTTTTGATTTTTACTGAGTTAAATCCATTAATCTAATTTCTAAACTGCTTTGTCCCAAGAAAATTGCATCAACAAGATTTTGATTCTCAGCATATCTGCTAACATCCTTTATATTATTTTCATTTATTTTTTCAGCAACAAATAACAAAAAAGCCAAAAAGGAAAATGTTGGAATAATGGCATGTACTGTATTATTCAAACAAGAGAGATTAAATTACAAACAGGAAATTACACACTTCCATGAACCTACAAAAGCAAGTGGGGAAATTGCATTTTTCCTATAGTTATTTAAGATGAAATAACACAATCATGTCAAAAGTGGAAAACAAAGTGACATAATGATTATATTTTTCAATAAATATGAAACAAAGAATAATTTGACTCACAATATCCTACTATTCCCAACAATAGACTACTCCTCCCAGATGCCTCCCAGATTGCTACCCAGCATGCTCAGAGTTATGATCAGTACTCAATGATTATCAACACTTTCTTTACATGAAGCAGATGCGCTGTCTTTCTGGATTTGCTCCTTCATCTTTTCTTGAGGAATAAGTAGCCCAGATGTAGAAGTCTGAACATCTGGCATTACTGCCAAGAATGAAAATCCTCTTTATTGCAAAATGCCCTTTGTGGTCACCAAGTGCTGTCATCAAGGAGATTTCTAGGGACTGGGAAGGAAATGGGGCAGGCTGCAGTTATTTAGCTTGTGCAATCAAAACTAAGAAGATTAATTTATTGTATAAACAATGAACTGTCTAAAAAGAGGAAAGTTTAGTCATAATAAAATAAGAATGAAAGACCAGTAAATTCAAAATACATTTCCCAAGGCTAATTCAAGGGATAGGAGATTGAGTTCTGTTTGTTTGGCTTTCCTGAAGTTTGAAAAGGGTGTGTCTGTGTGTAAAAAGAAATAAAGTACATGCTCCCCCATGTTTGAACTGGCCTGAATTTGGAGGGCTGCTTTATTCTTAAGAAGAAAATATCTTTCTAGCTAATTTCATTGGAAATTCGCATTATAACGTGCATTCTATCTCCTGTGATTTACAAAAACTTCAGGAGTGAAACAAAAATATTTTCACCTGTTTTATTAAGATTATCTTAAATAAAGGCAGTTAGGTTATTTTCTCTGTATTGGTTTGTCTATTAGAATTCTATATTCTTCTATATAGAAACTCTTTAAGGTAGGTTGGGCTAAGAGGGAGGGACTAGCTGGATTTTAAACTGGGCTTCCAGGATCTCAGACACTCCTTAATCATTAAAGAGACTGGACTGCCATCTGTTAGAAATGGTGTAGGATCTCTTACTTGGGATGGGATGGACTAGATGACCTGGGAACTAATGTTCCAACTCTGTTAATCTGTTAAAAACACATTAGTTCTCAAATTTTCCTACAAGATAATTCAGATGTGCATTTGGAGTGTTCTATTGTTGTATTTATATTATTAATTATATATTACATAGTAAATATTAAATTTATATATTAAATATTATGTATATTATTTGTTTATGTTTATATTATTTTTATATTATTATATTACATTTGAAATGTTCTATTGTTTTATTAAAATCTTAAACTTTAATATAACAATAAAACATAATAATAATTAAACTTAAACAGTGTCTTAAACTTTTAAAAAGGTGATTTTAACAACCTCAGAGAGAGCCTAAGAAAAATTCCATGAAATTTTCATCTTTAGGATGAAAATCCTAAAGAGAAAAATCCTGAAGAGGAAAACAACTCAAGAAGCTTGGGAAACTGAAAAAACTTGATCTTAAAAGCTATGTTCAGCACAATACCACTGAAAAAGAAAAACAAGAAATTCAAGAACAAAACAGCCTGGTTGCACAAAGATATCTCTGACAAATTGAAAGACAAAAAGGACAAATACAAAAAAAATGGAAAGAGGGACACATAACTAAGGCAGAATATTAGCAGATAGCCAGAATCTCGAAAGACAAAGTCAGGAAAGCAAAAGCTCAGAATGAACAAAGATTTGCAACAAAAGTCAAAGATAATTTTAAAAAGTTTCTTTCAACATATTAATAACAAGAAGAAAGTCAAGGAAATAGTTGATCCACTTAAAAGAGAAGATGGCAAGGAAGTAACAGGTACCAGAGGGAAAGCATAGCTGCTTAACTCATTCTTTCAATCAGTCTTCTTGCAAAAGCAAACTATAAAGCAACCTACCAAAAATCTAACTGTAGAAATTAAAATTAAAATAAGCAGTAAAATAGATAACATCTATCTGATCTTGATGAATATAAATCACCAGGACCTGATGGTTTACATCCCAGAGTTCTGAAGAAGCTGGCAGATGTTATCTCAAAACCATTGTACCGTATCTTTCAAAAATCCTGGAACATTGGAGAATTATTTGGAAAAGAACTGATGTGGTTCCCATCTTTAAAAAAGGGGTGGTGGTGGAATAGACCCAGGAAACTACAGGTCAACCAGCCTAACATCAATACCTGAAAAGATACTGGAAAAGATAATCCAAAAACAGATCTACGAACATCTAGAAATAAATAAAGTTATAACTAAAAGTCAGCATGAGTTTGTTAAAAACAGATCATGCCAAACTTCATTCTTTGATAAGTGATTAAATTAATAGACCTGCAAAATGCTGTGGACATAGCAACAACCCATTCAACAAAGTACATCACAATTTAGTTCTTGGTAAGCTAGAAAATCTGGGGTAGACGTGGTGAAATTCAATTTTTTTTACTACCAGTTCTGTGGGCTGGCATTGTCAGGGTGTGAATTCCGCCCTGAATTAACGAGGTGTGAATCTTGGCATTCCTTGTAGTATACTTTTGAAGTAAGTGAAAATAAACCCGAGACATAATCTAATAAAATAACTTTTAATGTAAATAAAATTAAAATACAAACTTACTAACTAAATTAGTTATATCTCCTTTGTCTGCCTGCAAACAGACAAAGGAAGGGAGGAAGAAGTTCTGTGGAATGTAATGACCTGAGCAGTAAATCATTTCTGATAAGAGACAGTTCATTCTACCGTATAATTCAGAATGCAGGTACAGCTGGCAAACCCAAAATAAATGCAGTGACAGGCTTGGTGGGCAGGGCAGTGGAACGTTACTGCAAAATCTCCATTCCCACCTGGGGCCAGCCAGAGGTGGTATTTGCCTTGTCAGAACCTGCTGAATTTCACCCCTGGATAGACAACATCACCACCAGATGGATTTGTAACTGGCTGACAAACTATACTCAATGAGTTGTCCTTAATGGTACTACATCTACATGGAGGGAAGTAAGCAGTGGGATCAGTGGTGGTCTCTTGCTGGTTCACACCAGTTCTCCTGAACCATGGAGAACTGGTTGTTGGAAGAAATCTTTTCCCACTTTACAGGGCTAATCCTGCAAGGAATGCAGGAAGGAAAGATTCTAATGTGCCTGTATGTCTAGCCTAATCCTTATCTTAATTGCTGCCCCTGCTGCTTTAAGTGTTTTCAGAAAGTGTCTCTGGGTTAAGCTATGTTACATTGTAACAACCTTAATGGTTCTTGGCAATATGTCCAGACTTTCTGTCTGTAGCTGAGCTTCTCTGGAGTCCACCCCCCCCCCCCTAGTCTTTTGTGGTGCTTTTATTCCTGGGGCTTGAACAGCTATTTACAGAAGAGTGGTATAGCCATAGAAGAAATGGCTGAGAGGATGCAAGCTTGGCATTCTGTCTGATTTTTTACTGCCTTTCTGAGGGCATATGATTTTTCCTTAAATCTGGATGATTACTTTAGTATATCTTGTGAGGTGAGTGAGACCAGCTGGTCTCATTAAATGGTGCAAATGGATCTACTGATTGCATCTCCTGGGTGCTTTGTCAGTTCACTGAGCACAGGAGTCTCTTGTCTTTGGGGAATCTTCAGTCATCCAGGACATGGTTGTCCCAAAGGTGCTTTTTTCAAGAGGTAACTGGACTTTCTTGGTTTCCAGAAACTCCAGTTGTCTCTTGAAAAAGCACCTTTGGGACAGGAGTTTCTTGCATTGCTTCAGAGTGGCCAAGATATATGATTGCTCATTGATAATAAGTGGATCCTCCTTCCAATTTATTATAATTTGCTCTTATGATAATATGGTATAGTAATATGGCACCAATTGTAGAAAGTTAGCACCATCCTCTCCTAAAAGAATGAATTTTTTGGACAAATATTAAAAAGAATATATTTCCCTGGATGGGAAATAGAGAAACAAACACACAATCCTCTATACCAGTGATGGCGAACCACAGGTGGCACGCGGAGCCATTTGTCAGGGCGCGCAAGGTGCTGCTCTTTCAGCTGGCCAGCGTGCATGCGCGCGCTGGCCAGCTGAGTTCACCCTTTTTAAAGCCATTTTTCACCCTCCCCAGGCTCCAGAGGCTTTATAGGAGCCTGAGGAGGGTGAAAAGAACCTCCCCCACTCCCCTGGAAGCCTTCCGGAGGCTTCATGAGCTTCCCTGAAGCCCCCAGAGCACAAAAAACAGCCCTATGGGCAAACCAGAAGTTCAGAAACAGACTTCCTGTTTGCTCGGAGGGTCGTTTTGACTGCTCCAGAGGCTTCAGGGAAGCTTCCTGAAGGTCCCTGAAGCCTTCAGAGTGCTCAAAACGACCCTCCGAGCAAACCGGAAGTGACTTCCGGTTTGCTCAGAGGGTCGTTTTGAATGCTCCCGAGGCTTCAGGGAAGCCTCGTGAAGGTCCCTGAAGCCTCCGGAGGGCTTCCGGGGGGCGTGGGAGGCTGTTTTCGCCCTCCCCATGCTCCTATAAAGTCTCTGGAGCCTGGGGGGGGGCAAAAAAAAGCATGCACACTAGTGGTGACAAAGTAGTATTCCAGAATTTGAGAGGTTTCCACAAAGATGTGAGGGTCAACTTATTTACCAAAGCATATGTAGGCAGGACAAGAAACAATGGATGGAAACTAATCAAGGAGAGAAACAACCTGGAATTAAGGAGAAACTTCCTAACAGTGAGGACAATTAACCAGTGGAACTGCTTGCTGTCAGAAGTTGTAGATGCTTCATCACTGGAGGTTTTTAAGAAGAGACTGGACAGTCACTTGTCTGAAATAATATAGGGCAGGGGTCCTTAAACTTTTTAAACTGGGCCAATTCATGGTCCCTCAGACTGTTGGGGGCCCAGACCGGCTGGATGGGCATTACTAGATGATCATGTGATTGGGTAGGCATGGCCAATTTACCAGTCCATTACAATATACACAAATTAAACTTTAATTTGTTCTGTTCTTGGGGATGTTTTATTTGCTTTTGTTTGCATGTTGCTCTTTCGGTTGACTTTTCTTTGTAGTAGATCATTTTTAAAGTTGTTTAGGAGTTTAATGGTCCACTTCAGGAAACTCAGTTTTGCAGCAATTCTTCTTAGCCCCAAGGAACTTACAATCAACAAATAGAACAAACCAGGGAAGGCATTCTCTCTCCTTGTTTTGGGCAGATGTGAGGCAAGGGATTCAGTCCACCCCTCAGCAGCAACTTACTGTATACCTGGGACTGTTCTCCGGCCAAGTCCCCCAACTAGCACAGGCTCCTTTTGCTCTCCCTCCACTGCCGCTCAGTGCCACCTCGTGCCTCAGAACAGTCAAGAAGGAAAGAGGGTGCTTCTCTTTTCCTTCCAAAAGGGGTGCTTGATTCCTCTGCCTCCTCCCCAATAGCTCCTTGCCAAGATAACATGTTTCATTGTGGCTGAAGCAGCAGCCATGAGACCCAGGCAAGCCCCTTCTGGCACAAGGGCCTCCTCTGCCTTCCTGGGCTGAACTAGACTACCGAGTAGTCTTGCTGCTGTCTTAATTGGTGGGGGAGGGGAAAATGAGGAATTACTAGACTAGCCTGCCTTCCCAGAAAGTGCCAACTTTGTACATGACCAAAGAAAGAGATTGAAGAAGGAAGAATGGGACAGAAAAGATGAAAAGAGAGACAGTGAGAACAGAAGAGAAGAATAGACAGGCAAGATCTGAGGATGTTCAACAAACCAGAATCTTAACACAACCATGTTCTTTTACCAATAAATAAGAAACAAACTTACCTACCAGCTATACCAATCTTTCCAGTAAATTTCAAATTTTTACTGAGAAACATCAATTATCATTTTCTGACATCTCATTAAAACAAGTTTAAAAGTAGCATGCATTTTAAACAATTTCTGAAAGTTTGATTGCAGAACAGGATCTTTACAAGACAATTTGGAAACTGCTGCATTATTCTTTCCATATTCTTGTTACCTTTGCCTTAAAATATAGGATATTTCAAAAATGTGTTGCAGTCAAACCTTGAAGAAATTCATCTGCAACTTGGCAGGATTGATATTCTCTAAAGAATTGTTTGTCTTTTCTATTTTTATTCCATTTTGCTAAAACAATAAATCAGGCACGAGGATTATGGTCTTTCTCCATGATAGTTGATAATGAATTTTTTTCAAAGTAAATTATCATACAGTTTGAATTGAATCAGTTTAATCTCAGATCACAGCCAAATCATATAATCTTTGAATCTCAAAATTCCAATGTGAACCAAATATTGAGTAAGTTTCACAAGTCAGCTAGAGCAATAGCCATGATAACGTATATTCTATCTGTCTCTTTTTGATGATTCTCCTAGCTATCTTAGAAGAAAGTTTAAGGACAAGTGAGATAGGTAGGTAAAAGGTATGATTATTCAAGTGATGATATTAATGAGAGATTTCTTTATCAAATGATCCATAAAGTGTTATTAACTATTTTCTTTGTACTGCTCATCAGAATTTTCAAAATAATTCAAAATATTTTAGTCATGGTTTTTTTTTTGGGGGGGGTTGATTTGGAAAAACATCATGCTTCATCTAATCTAACCTCCATAGGATCAATTTTTGCTCTTAGGTATTTGTACATTTCTAAAATGCTCCAAGAAAATTTCCATATCCGACATTTTGTTCTCTAAGCCAAACAATATGTAATATATTCTCTCTATTTTCTTTCATTCCTTTACCAGTCCCTTAATTATTACAGATGTCTGAAGCATCTCCAACTTACTGTCAGATTGAACCACGTACAATGAAATGGTAAGTATCATAATCAGTTATTGGAGTTACTCTGCTTCAGTTTTTCATGGTAGAGCAGCAGAGACTGGAGATCGATGGGTAATTGGTGCAGGGAGTAACACTGACTTTGCCTTTCTAGATACTGGAGATACTGTGACAGTGTTCTGCCAAGCAGTTGGGATCAAAAAAATTTCTATGTACTTATTAACCTGTTTAACTCAAAAGTATGTTATATTCAAGTAGATAAACAGGTAGCCATTTGATGGGGAAAATGGCTCTTTGAACAGCAGTATGAATTCAACCGGTGCCAGACCAAATGCGACATCCAAATGTGAGGTGATGTTAGTGGTGGGGAAAGTCCCAGATAATCTGCAGAATGTGATCAAGCCTTTTGAGTATGAAACTACTTTGCCCCCTTTGTTGTATTCTGGATAATGTGCAAGTGATATCCTATCCAGAACCAGAGATATTAAATTCCTGGTCCCTAAAGTCCCATACATCCATAGCCACTCAGTCGTACCAGGCACTATGAGAGGGTAGCAACAGCAATAGTTGAATATCATCAGTGTTCTGAGTCTATTTGCTCCCATGGTGATGGATGGGAGTAAACTCTTAACAATCTTTACATAGTATGTTGTAGATGATGATGTTCTAGATGATACCTGTTTTTGTTTCTTGTTTCTGCTAATGGACAATTGGTTAGCTTTCAGTGAATTTGCTTTCAATAAACTTGGTTTTCTTATTTTTTCATAAATCCCTCTGTTGATGAATATATCCAGGAAGGATAGTGTAGGACTTTCACATTATTTTATACATTTTGTTTCTTAAAAAATATATTGTCTTATATCAGAAGTGTCAAACTCAAGACCCATGGGCCAGATCTGACCCATGGGGTGCTTAAATCCGGCCCATGGGGGCAGCCTGGAAATATCAAAGGACTGGCCCATGGTATCTCTGCCGGCCAAAATGGGCCACATGCACCCCCCACCCACAGCCTATGTTCAGTCTCCCTTGCCTTCTGCAGCACTTTGTCATCATGCAGCCACAGGGAGGCCTCGGAAGGCCTCCATGCAGGCCATTTTTGGCTGGCAGAGTGCTGATGGAGGGTGAAAATGAAGCACAGGGACAGCCTGGAAATATCATAGATCGGCTTGCAGTGCATCTGCTGGCCAAAACAGTGCATCCCCCCACAGCCTATTTTTTTGCCTCCCCATACTCCTGCAGCACTCTGCCAGACAAAAACGGGCCACATGGCCTGTTTTTAGCCTGCAGAGTGCTGCTAGAGGCCAGGGAGGCTGAACATAGGCCTGAGGAGCCTCCACATGATCCATTTTTGGCAGACAGAGTGCCAAAACGAGTGCAGCCCATTGTTGGCAGGAAAGTGCTGCTGGAGGATGAAAACAGGCCACACATAATCCCACCCTATTTTGGCCAACAGGGTGCTGTAAGAGATGACCATCCTGTCTCCCCCCCTCTCATTCCCTTCTTTCCCCTGCCAGCCCACAGAGAACTATAATGCTGATCCAACCCTCAAAGAAATCCAGTTTGACACCCCTATCTTATATGCATATTCTAATTGACGCTTCTTTATTATGACAAATTATATCTTGCATTATATGTGAGAAAGTGCTATGGTTCTAGATGTTGCATCACATTGTCACTTATTAATTCTGACAGTAGTGCTTTGATTGACTGGATAGAATATTTTATTTAGTCAAATATGATTAGACAAACAAAAATTAGGCACACAATCACTGTTAGATATTAACTCTGTCTGCTATAGTTTCCAACAAGGTCCTCTGTTCAGGCAGGAACAGAGATTGAATCCTATTGGCTAAGAGGTCTGACAGCTCCCTATAAAAGGGCTGCTGTCAGACCAAGAAGTTGCTGGATCGTACAGACTTGTTCCACTACAATAAAGAACTGTTGTTACATTAAGCCTGTGTCTGCCTTCTCACTACCCGATCTAACACTGGTGACGAGGGTGGGATTTAGAGGCAGATAGGCGAAGAACAAACAACGAGACATCCAGCAAGTAGATCCAGCCGGAGTTCGGTGCGGCAATCAAGCTACCATTTTGAGCGGCAAATTCGAATCGCCTCAACCGAGAATGGCCATGCACACCCCACCAACTCCGTGTGACCCAGTGGCCGAAAACTGTGAATCATATGTTACGATTTGAATGCTTCCTCGAGGCAAACGATCTTTTTCTGGGGTACTGTGGCAGAGAGGTTTTTGAAACCGCAAAAGACTTATCAGAGCCAACCCCGCTGCAAGCGGTTCCTTGGGCGGCATTGCAGCAGACCCTGAAGACCCACTATGCCCCCAAGCCATCGAGGCACGTTCACCACCGTGAATTCAACACGAGAAATCAGAAGGAAGGCGAATCCACCAATCAATACGTGGCGGCACTGTGGAAGGCGGCAACTTATTGTGAGTTCCGTGACCTGGACGACTTAATATTAGACCACATAATCTGCGGCGTGTGGGACATTAAATTGCAGAGACGTCTGCTTGCCAAATCAAACATGTCTCTGCAGATCGCACTTGATGAGGCCAGAGCATCCGAATCCGCAGACAAGTCTGTGGAGGCCTTGCAGTGTCAACACAACGTGCCACAAACCGCACAGAAGCAAACGCGCGTCCATCACGAGGTCGCTGAACAGGAACCCTCTGACAGTGAAGAAGATGACAGCTACCACATGCGCAGTAGCCGCACAAAACCAGCACGAAAATTCAACTCGCAAAGGGGACCTGCTGAGGGGACCATGCCCGGTCTACTTGCAAATTCCGAGATGCAACCTGCAGGTGTTGCGAACGAATGGGGCAGATTGCCAAAGTGTGCCAGAGCGAATTCCCTGCCACCACATGGCAGCCTAAAGACACTCCTAACCACCAACAGAGGCCCACCCCAGGGACCTGGCATAAATTGCAAGGGCACCCAGAGAGAGAAACAAAGGTCACCTATCACACTGCGATAGGACAAGTCCGCACTAGGCGGCCAAAAAAACTGAAGATCACTGTCCTCATAGAGGAAGCTCTCTGCGAGCTTGAAATAGACACTGGATCGTCCTTAACAATCATGTCTTGGTCAACACTGAAGCAAGCCATTCCTGGTTTGAAGAAACGGCAACTGCGCACCCCAGACATCAGCCTGCAAGACTATCAGGGGAACCAAGTCCCCATCGTTGGCCAGGGCACCTTCCGTGTAAGGTTCAAGGAATGCCAGACTTCCCATGACCGTGGCCAGTGACAGTCTGCAGAGCCTCCTGGGGCTCAATTGGTTCCAAGCCCTGGGGTTGGAGGTGACCGGAATCAATTCCGTGAAGGAAGACGGCGCAGAGGCCATCTTTAAGGAGTTCGAGGATGTCTTCAGCCCCAGTCTCGGTATGTATGTGGGGACACCAATCGCTTTTAGCTTGGACCCCAACATAGCGCCAATTAGGCTGAAGCCCAGGAGAGTGCCTTTCGCTCTCCGCCTGAAAATTGATAGGGAAATTGACAAGCTTGTGAGCCAGGGAATCCTGGAACCAGTCGACCATGCTCGCTGGGAAACTCCTATTGTGACCCCGGTCAAGCCTGATGGGTCAGTCTGCATCTATGCGGACTATAAATGCACAATTAACAACACGCTACAACAAAGCGCATACCCTGTACCCATTGTACAGCATTTACTACATTCACTAGGACCAGGGGAAATCTTTGCTAAATTGGACATGGTGCAGGCATACCAACAGTTGCCTGTAGATGGCGCTACAGCAGAGGCTCAAACCATTGTAACGCACAGGGGTGCATTCAAATGCCATCGCCTGCAATTTGGAGTTAGTATCGGCCCTGGACTGTTCCAAAGCGTCATGGAACGACTTTTGCAGGGGATACCAGGAGTCATCCCTATTTTGATGACATCTTGGTATCGGCTGCAAACGAAGCACAACTTTTAAAAATAGTTTGAATGGTTTTGGCTAGAATTAGAGAAAAGGGCCTCTGGCTTAAAAAAGAAAAATGCAAAATTAACGTACCGAGGGTCGAGTTCCTGGGGTACATGATCGATGGCTCTGGGATTCACCCAACATCACAAAAAGTAAAAGCAATCCAGGAAGCCCCCACACCCCACACACAAACAGAGCTGCAGGCGTTCCTCGGGCTCCTTAATTTCTACAGCGTCTTTCTTAAACAGAAAACCACCATTGGTGAACCACTCCACCGTCTTCTGGACAAGAACACCAAGTGGTCCTGGGGCCAAGCCAAGGCTGCCGCATTTGCCACGGTCAAGCGACTGTTAGTCCAGTACAGCCAGACCCTACCACTGGTGTTAACCTGTGATGCATCCCCTTCGGCATGGGTGCTGTCGTCAGCCACTGCGTGCCCAATGGCACAGAAGCCCCTATTACCTTTTACTCGCGAACCTTGTCTTCAGCAGAAAGTAACTGCCGCCAGATGGACCGCGAGGCTCTGGCTGCAGTAGCAGGTGTCAAAAGGTTCCACAAGTACCTTTATGGCCGGGACTTCAAGCTTGTGACTGACCACAAGCCGTTGTTGGGACTAATGGCTGGGGACCGACCTACCCCAGTTTTGCTATCCCCTCACTTGACCAGGTGGACTGTTTTCCTGGCGGCATACTCCTATAAACTGATCCATCGCCCCGGCTCCACTCTGGGACACGCAGTTGCCTTGAGCCGTTGCCCCCTTCCAGAACTATTGGCTGACCCCACTCCCGAGACACTGGTCCTACTTATTGACTGCTTGGACACTGGATCTGTCCAATGACGTTGCCCGGGTTTCGGCAAAGGACTCCACCATCAAGCAAATCTTGAACTGAGTGTGGAGGGGGTGGCCCAAGGGGCCTGTTCACCCCAGCTCCCAGGAGCACTCTATAAGCCTCCTAAAGGCTATCCATGCCCCCCCTTTTTTTTTTACAAAAATGGGCCCGTTTATGCGAAAAATGGACTGTTTTGGGGAGGTTTGCAGAGTGCAAAAACTTTTTTAAAAAAATTTCCTCTTTAAAAACTTGCTGCATCTTATACTCCAAAAATACGGTAGTGTATACAATTTTTTTGGGCTGCTTTGTTGAGCAATTTTTCCATCAAACTACTTATCACAAAACAGTGTTTTTCTCACTTCAACTTTTATTATTAATAGAAGTGAAGGTTTCAAGTATGCCATATTGGGTGGATGCTTTAATGTTCTCTCAATATGCAGGCAAAATATATTTAACAATATTCTGCAAAATGATCTAACATTCTTCATGGAACTGGAAAACAGAAATACCATATGTTTTGCAGCTGTAAAAGGCCATTTCTTTTTACAGATCCTTTTCCTTGTCAATTGTATTGTATCATTGTCTCCTGTGATTGTCTTGAAAACTCTGCTTCTGGCTATCCAGAAGGCTGTCATTTTTCCCTCGGGAGGCAAAAGAGATTTAGTTGCATCAGAAAATATTATAACATAATTTAAATTACAGAGAGGGAATAGTAATTTCTGAAGGATACTCTTTTCTCATTTGTGGCCAAAGTAAATGATATAAGAATAATTTTTAAAAAGTGATAGTGGTGGCAAGAAAAGGATCATTTCTACATTATTGTGTGTAGAAAGTAGATGCAGTTGTGTATTGAATTGGTGAGTGAGTATAATCTAGACTAAAGTCCAAATGTAGCTGTTTTATATTAATCAAAAAGCTTCAAGTTCCAAGAATAAAAGTTTTAATGAGAAAAATAGTATTTTAGTTTTAATAGTGGGCCTGAAGTCATGCATTTCAATATAATTTAAAGTCTTGTTAGGGGTTAAAAATTAAATATCACACACAGACGTGGGCTGCTGCCGGTTCACACCAGTTCAGGTGAGCTGGTAGTTAAGATTCTGTGCAGGAATAGTTGATTAATAGTAACCTTTAATTAATTAATTGATTGCACATACCGATTTATGAATTTTTAGAATATTTATTATATAGTTAAAAAGTGTAATAGACTATTTAACTACTTATAGATATTATAAATATTTATTTATCTCTCTCCTCTCTCCCTTTAATACAATTAAGTTAAGTTAGGACACTCTATAATAATTAATTACAAATATAATAATTTAT
Source organism: Natrix helvetica (assembly GCF_964273705.1). NCBI lineage: Eukaryota > Metazoa > Chordata > Lepidosauria > Squamata > Natricidae > Natrix > Natrix helvetica. The sequence goes on along the minus strand of NC_138554.1, from coordinate 70,684,031 downwards.
AATTATGATTTACATATATAACTGTCTATATAATTGTCTATAGAAAATTGATATTAAGGATTGGATTTAATCAGTGACCTATATTACATTACCATTGTTAACTATCAGATTAAAAAAAGAGAGATAGGAGAATGGATAGTGACTAGGGAAAGACCTAGAGTGAAAGATTGAAAACTTATGGTATTGTGGAATAATTTTTTCCAAAAGCTAAAGATGGCAAACACATCCACAGCTACCAAAACTGAAACAAAAACGCTGCCAATGATAGCCTCTCCAGCAGGACAGAAGTTAACAACAGACATGTCGAGCAGTGAAAAACCAGGATTTGCACCAACCCTACAAAGCCTACAAGTTTCATTAAACATGATTCAGGAATTTATGATAAAAACACAAGAATCATGAGGAAATGAAAGGTGATCTAGGGGAAGTGAAAGATGATATAAAGAAGTTGAATGATAGAATGGGGAAGATACAGGAAACAATAGCCAAAATGAGCAGAAAATAAAACTGGTAGAAGCAAGGGCAGAACAAACTGAAAAGAAATGGAAGCAACAGAAGAAAGACTGACAACAGCCAACAGAGAACTTGGAGAGGTACATTTAGAATTGGAAAGAACCTCTTTCTATTTAAGATTTCAGAACATAGTAGAGACAAAATATAAAGACCTACCAAAACTCATTAGGCATCTTCTAGCTGACCAATTGCAAATGGACAAAAGTGAACTGGGGAATAATATTGATGAAATCTACAGAGTGCATACTAATTATGCACGAAGACATAGGTTGCCCCGTGAAATACATATAAGATTTGCAAAAAAAGCTGTCAGAGATGAAATCTATAAAAGAACAAGGGGTGAACTGTTGGTTTATAAAGGTCAAAACTCTTATAGAAATCATAACCCTTAAACAGATACCAAAGAGAATCAGAGAGCAAAGAAGGAACTACCAATTTCTCTCTGCACAACTGATAAAATATAAAATAATGTTCTGCTGGTTGATATTGGAAGGCATGTTAATATCCTGGCAAGTTAAGAAAATAAGGATTGACACCATAGATAAAGCCCAAGAATTCTATGAACATTACATAGAGGGAGAATCAGATAGGAGAGAGGAGTTGGAAACCAAAAGCCAAGAGGAGCAGAAAAAGAATTAGACCAAGAAATGAGAGAGAAGACTGATACAGAATTTCAAGAAAGAGAAGGAGCAAGGACAAGAAACCAAAGGGAAACAAACCAAGTAGAGGAACAAAGACGACAAACAAGTAACAGGATGGAGGGAGAAGTGAAATTAATATTGGTCAATATAAATGGACTAAATTCACCTATAAAAAGAAGACAAACAATTTCTGAACTCCAAAAACAAAACATGGACATCATATGTCTACAGGCAGTTCATATTAAAAAAAGAAATGGTAGTATCCAGGAATTTCCGAAGTTAGGGAAATTACATCTGGCCTTGGCCGAAACAACGAAAAGGGGAATTGCAGTATATATAAAGGATTGGCTAAAACCTAAACAGGTATATGCAGATGAAGAAGAAAGAACATTACTAATTGAAGTATCAATAAAACAAAAAAGAGTACTACCATATTTTTCAGAGTATAAGACGCACCAGAGTATAAGAGGCACCAAGGTTTTGAAGAGGCAAATTGGAAAAAAAAGTTTTTGCACTCTGCAAACCTCCCCAAAACGGCCTGTTATTCATGAAAATGGGCCCATTGTTTTTTTTTCAAAAAAAAGGGCATGAATAGCTCTTAGGAGGCTTGTTGAGTGTTCCTCAGGGGGTGGGGGGCCAAAAACAAGCAAAAATGCCCTGTTTTTTTCACAAAACAGGACCATTTTTTGTCAAAAAAGGGCATTAGGAAGCTTATAGAGTGCTCCTGGGGGTTGGGGGGGGCAAAAAGTAAGCAATAAGCAGCCAGTTTTTTGCTCATTTCTGGCCTCCCCAGCCCCCAGGAGCTCTCTGAAAGTCTCCTACAAGCTATGCATGACCATTTTGGTGAAGGGGCAGGGTTTCAGGAGGCAAAAAATGCTGTATTCAGTGTATAAGACACACCCATGTTTTCAGCCTCTTTTTTGAGGGAAAAAGGTGTGTCTTATACTCTGAAAAATATGGTAATTGCAGTCATATATGCACCAAGCATGAATCAGAAAGAATACTACAGTAAATTACATAAGCGGATTGCAACTGGACAACGTATGTTTATTAGGGGATTTCAATGTGTTGGTAGACCCAAGGAAAGACTATAATACAGATTTAAAAAATTATGAAAGGAAACACTACCAAATGCATTATTTGAGATGGCCTGAGAATTAAATCTAAAAGATGTCTGGAGAGAAATCAACCCACAGAAGAGTCAATACACATTCTTTTCAAACCCCCATAATTGATGGTCCAGGATTGACATGGTGTGGATGGACCCAGAAATAGAGAAGGATATAGAGAAAGTAGAAATAACACTGAACATGTGGATGGACCATAACCCATTAACAATTAAATGGAAAGGAGAGGCAAAAAAGGAAAAAGATGGACCATGAATCAGAGGGTTGTGAAAGAAAAGAACTATGTTCAATATGAGGAAAAAGAATTAGCATTTTCCTAAAGGAAAACTGGAATGAACAGACAACTATTCAAAACCTATGGGATACAACCAAAGCCTATGTGCGTAGCATTATGATAGCATATACAATAATAAGAAACAAAGATAAAAAGAAACGATATACAGAGCTCCAGGAGAAACTGGGGAAATTAGAATATAAAATCCAGAAAGAACCTCAAAACCAAGAAGTTAAAGAAGAAAAAGAAATAATTAAATATAGATTAACTTTAATTACACAAGAAGTGGCTCAGAAAATTAGATCAAGTAGACATAATTATTTCGAAAATGCCAATAAACGAGGGAGATGGCTAGCCTATAAACTAGAAAAAGAAAAAGAAAAGAAATTAATACAGCAACAAGAGGATGAAGAAGGGGTGATACGCTATCAAAAGGAAGGGGGGAAAAGCATAGCAGTAAAATACTTTCAAACACTGTATAGCCGAGAGAAAATAGAAGAGGAGGATACTAAAAGATACATACAGAAGAGAAATCTTCCAACTTTACCGGAAACAACAAAGGAAACATTAAATGAGAGAATAACAAGGCTAGAATTAAAAAGGGCAATCCAAAAACAAAAAAATAACAAAACCCCAGGCCCAGATGGAATTCCAGCAGAATTTTATAAAGAATTGCAAAAATCATTAGAGAACATATTATTAGAAGTATGTTATGAGTACTAGAACAAGCTGAGACACCAAAATCCTGGACGGAGGCACTAATAGCATTAATTCCCAAAGACAACATTGAAAAACAAAAGATCCAAAATTATAGGCCAATCTCGCTGCTAAATACTGATTTTAAAATATTTATGACAATAATGGCGGAAAGAATTAAAAATATACTAAACGGAATCAAACATCCAGACCAAAATGGATTTCTACCCAACAGACACATAAAAAAACAATATACGAACGATAATGGACATATTAGAATACTACGAGATACGCTCAGGAAAACAAGCAGCATTGATGTACAAAAAGCATTTGATAACCTAAATTGGGATTTTCTTATAAATCAACTAGCAGTAATGAACTTTGGAGAGAAACTTATCGGGATGATCAGAGCAATATATTCTAGTCAGAGGGCAAAAATAATACTAAACGGGGAAGCAACAGAAGGTTTCAGCATAACCAAAGGGGTAAGGGATGCCCTTTATCCCCCCTGTTATTTATCCTCTCAATAGAGACATTGATGTTACAAATTAGACAGAACAAGGACATAAAGGGATTGAAAATTAGAACACAGGAATACAAAATGCAGGCCTTTGCGGACGATCTAGCATTTATCATAGAGGAACCTCTAGAAACTGGACTAATAATATTATTACAAGACATAAATCAATTCGGTAAAGTGGCAGGGCTTAAAATAAATAAAGAGAAAACTAAAATATTAACTAAGAATTTAACCAAAATACAAAATGAAGAACTGAAAGAGAAACTGGGAATTTTCAGGGCCAAGAAAATTAAATATTTGGGAGTATGGTTATCGGTAAAATGTATTACAATAAAAGAAGATAACTACAATAACTTGCTACAACAAACACAAAAATATTTGGATACTTGGACTAAACTACAGATATCACTAATTGGCAGATTCTCAACAATTAAAATGAATGTATTACCCAAACTACTTTATCTTTTCCAAACAATACCAATTAAATTAGAGAATTTTTTTTCCCAAACAACTAAAGAAAATGGTATCCAAATTTATCTGGTCAGGGAAAAAATGCATATTAAATACAAACTTCTACAAGATAGTAGAAACAAAGGGGGCTTTGGCCTCCCAGACTGTCAGCTTTATTATCAGGCAGCAGCCCTGACATGGCTCAAGGACTAGATTCAACTAAAAAAATAAAAGAATTCTTATACTAGAAGGCCATGATCTCCAACTAAGCTGTAATGGCTTCCTCTGGGAGGGAAAGAATAAATCTCATTCGTACTTCCAGAGACACATAGAAAGGGATGCCCTGTTTAAAGTCTGGGAATTAAAAAAAAAAACATTACATGAAAATCCCAATCTGGTTATCAATGATGGAAGCAATGACATACCCAAATACCATAGATCTCAGCAAAATGGTAAGTTATGCAGAACTCTTAGATGAAAAAGGAGAATTAAAATCAGTACAAGATATGAAAACCAAGGAATAAATATGGAATGGTGGCCCTATTTACAAATTAAAACAAGATTTAAAAAAGATCAGGAACAATACGGAATACATGAGAAAGAAATGGAATTAGATAAAATATTATAAGGAATGGGAGAAAAAATGATTACTAGATTATATAATTTTCTTTTAAGATATAAAATGGAGGAAGAGATGGTAAAGGAGACAATGATTAGCTGGGGAAGAAAATTTGGTCATAATATAGCGTTAGAAAAATGGGATAAATTATGGGAAAGTAATTATAAATTTACAACGGTAGTAGCTTACAAAGAAAGCTATGTTTTATAGATGGCATTTGCCTCTAGTGAGATTGGCCAAAATGTACCCAAATTTATCCCGCAAATGTTAGAGATGCAGCCACAAGTCTGGAACATTCTACCATTTGTGGTGGACGTGCCCCATCACAAAGAAATACTGGTGCAAAATTCGGGAATGGTTGGAAGCAATTACAGAACTGAAAAACAGAACTGAAACCAGAAGCATTCTTATTAGGACTGTTAGACCAAAAAATGGATAAACAATCTCAATACATAATCATACACATACTCACTGCAGCCAGGGTTGCTTTCGCACAAAATTGGAAAAAAATGAATAAACCTGCAGATGAAACAATAATTAGAAAAGTACTTGAATGTGCAGAGATGAACAAAATGATAATAGAACTAAAAGAAAGAGAAGATTCAGATTTTTATTAAATATGGAAAAGAATTTATAAGTGGCTAGAAAACAGAAGCCAAAACAGGAAATAGACAATGTAAATATATGGTGATATAAATAATCAATATTATTATAAGTGTTAGCACTACTGTTGTTATATTATAGGACAAGGTAAAAGCAATAGGAAGGCAATGCAGAATGGAGAACTATAAAGGCTAAATAGGAAAGCCGATACAGAAGGCTGTATAATTACTTTATATTATTATGTATGTTTTGTGTTTTGTTTTTTCTTGTGGTGTTTTTCTTTCTGTTTTTAAAGATTAAAACATTCAATAAAAATATTTTTAAAAAAGATTCTGCGCAGTTTGGCGAACTGGCAAATCCCACCACTGGCTCCCACCCACCCCCGGCTCATTTTTCGGTCTGTTCCCTGAGCTGCTTTCTGGGCTGCTTTGAGGCCATTTTTGGATCAGTTTCAAGCCAGTTTTCAGGCAGTTTTTGGCCTCAAAATGCCCCAAAATAGCCTGATAACCACCTGAAAATGGCTCAAAAACAGTCTGAAAATGGTCAAAAAAATGCTCCAAAAATGGCCTGTTTTTTGGTCATTTTGGGGCTGTTTGTGGGTTGTTTTCAATCTGTTTTGTGGGCCATTTGTGGGCCAAAATCAGTCCGAAAAATGGCCCCCAAACAGCTCCAAAAATGGTCTGAAAGTGGTCTAAAAGCTGCCTGAAAACAGCCAAAAACCGGCTGAAAAACAGACAGGGGTGGAGCCAGCCAGTTGTGGGATTAGCTCCAACTGGCTGAATCCTACCTCTTCCTACCCAGCGTGCCTAGGTGTGATGAGTGACGTCATCCATCCAGTCACATGACAAACCGGCTACGTCTCCCCAGCCAGAGAACCGGTTGTTAAGTTATTCAAGTCCCACCACTGATTACATATACAGACATATATAATCAAGGATTCAAGTGGTTAATATAATTGTATGGCTGCTTCTATAAATATGGACAATGGGGATGTAGTTCATTATCCAGACTTTTTTGCCTTTCTTGTGACAATCATTAGGTTTGTGGTGTTACATGGCAGATGACTGTCAGTTTGAATTCTAATGTCCCACAAGACTTTAATTTTTTCATTTTCTATTACTTTATTTTAAGGTCCCACCAGTTCTTGCTTACAGGTAAATGGTATTTTTGCAGACCTTTCCATGCCCATTGTTGCTATTTTGTCATGCTGTTGTTAATAGTTAGTCTGTGTGATCTTCTTACAACACTCATCAAGTTGTCCACTGTTTCTTCAACTTCTTTGCATAGGTGGCTGTTACTGCCTGTTGCTATCATCTTGATTCTGGCTTTCTATGCATTTGTTTTTAAATGGTCTTTAAAAGTTGGCTGCATAACGTGGTCTTCTGAAGCCAGAATCCCCCTGTTTCTTTCTTCAATTTTCCTGCCATTAGCCATTGGTAGGTATTATTATCATTTGCTTTGTGTGCCATCTTTAATGTACTGTATTAAATGTAATACTTTGTCTTCCTGTGTCTTTTTTTCTTCATTTGTTCTTTCTTGTAGACAAGTTTGGTCTCTTCAGTAGTAAGTCCTCCTGGTATATAAGCTTTAGTGCATCTTCTTCACTTTCCTTCAGATAGTCTTCAAATGCTGCAAGAATGAAGGGTATGATTTATTGTCATTATGTTCTTGGTCTTCTTATCTAGGGCTTTTAGTTCTGCTTGAGTCCAATCCACTATTCCAGCTGTGAAATCATCCAGGTGTTAATTATCTTGATAGTATTACTATCACTTTAAAAAAAAATCACACTGGAACTTCTGGTTGACGTCACGGCTAGAACAGCTTGAAAAATAGTGGGCTCTGTTGAGTTCAGTGAAATCCAGCCAGCAATTACTGTTGGGGGACCCTACAGGGTCAAAACTGCCTTGTAGGAGCACCGAAGGAAGGAGAGGTACTTCACTGACCACAAGGAATTTACAATTTCTTCCTTAGGTCTGAAGTAAACTCTCCTAAATGGCAGCAGGGACAAGAGCCATTTTTGGCAGTCAGAAGCTGGGACAACCGGGACTGTAAGATTTGTGCTGGAGCAATTCATGGACAGAACATTGCAACTGGGCGATATAATTACCAACTTTTACCCTAAAGATCTGATTTAATTATAAGAAATTTAAAAGATAACTTCCAAGCCCAAGAAAGTGCTAACTGAATATATGGAGATGGGGGAAATACTTAAAATCAAGAGGCAAAAGAAATCCAGGGGAAGCTTTAAAATACAAAAAGACTGAAAAAAGCTTAAACAATTTGAAAGGTGATTTTCAGGAAAAACTATCTTGTTTATTTGTATTTCTAAACTCCCTGGACTTATCAGATAATCAGCTGTTTTTGACAGACTATTTAATGGTTGATTTGGAAAGAAGAGAAGTACTACAGCACTACTTAGTAAAAGGGAATGTAATGTACACCAAGTCTAATACACAGAATAGAAGTAATAACATCTGGAAGATGGCCTAACATTGACTTTACATTGGAAGACGACTTGGATAATTTGAGAATACTTAATGAGGTTTTTTTTCTCTTCTGAAGATTTCTAACAGGAATTTACTTGCAAATAACCAAATTTTACTAAAATTGGCTATTGAATTATGGATCTGAAAGATTGGAGGAATCTAGTGGATTAATTTGGATTTGGACTATTATCTAACAGAGCATTCTATGAGACAAAGGAAGAAAGGTGATAGAAGAAAAGAGAAAATAAAGAAAGTTAAATAGGACTTTAAAATTTGACCAATTGGGAAGATATATAATTGGAAAACTGTTCTGACCCCCCTCTCCACGCCTGTGAATAAACCAGAACACAGGCTTGGCTGTTTGCCACTGTTTAATTACTGAGATAACAAATCCTTTGGCTGAGGACCCAGACAACTCACGTTCAAGAAAACAACCCAGATAATTTTGAATGAAGCACCGCAGATAGTCCCAATGAGCAGACACGGCTAGAATACATAGATTTTCTTAACTACTAATTTGAACGGTTGTTTCCTGCAAAAGTCCCCACCCAACGCCTCACCTATAAGCTCTCTTGGGAGGGGCCAATCCACAACCACCTGTGCTGAATCATCTTCTGTGAGTCTGCCTACGTAGTTGCTGCTTCCGTTTCTCAGCCCTTCTCAATCTAGCATCAGGGACAAACTGCCTTTGATCCTCCCCACTGCTCCATGCCTCAGGCGCCTCCTGGTGGCCAACCAGCCCCTCTGGTCCCTGCTCTGAATCTAAACCCTGCACAGGATCCTCCACATAGTCCAGGGCAGACTCATATGGTTCCTCGCTATCCGAGTCCATCAGCAGCTCAAATGCATCCTGCTGGACCACAACAGAAAACGATAAGGCTCTAAATTACTAAATAACTTTAAAGATCATAAATTTAGAGGGTTTGGAGGTATAATTATGGGACTGATAAAATTGTATTAATCAGGAGTTTTTAAACATTGAAACATTGGAACTATATAAATATACTGACTAATTTTTATTAAATTGTTATAATATGGATTTACAGGGGATAATGGAGGCATATGAAAAATATTATTGATGTTTAAAAGTGTGCATGAAACTATAAAGGATAATAAAGAAATAAGGGAATTGTTTAAAAACACAGAAATGAATGTAGAAGTCAATCAAAAATTGGGGGAAAAGAGCAATATGATATTCAGGAAATCAATGAGAAATTAGAAGAAGCAGTGGAAGAGAAAAATCAAAATGACATGCAAGAATCTAAAAATAAAGAATAGAAAGGATTAATAATTAGGAATCAATTAGATAATTCCTTAAAAGCTTATAATAGAACACAAAGAGAAAAGAAAAATATATTTTTAAAAAAGGAAGATTTAGGGGGGGGGAGAAAAATCTCTTTTTAAAAAATTCACACTCTTCTAACCATTTTCTTGACTTCAGTATGATTGATGTTGTCCATTTAAGCCTTAAACCTTATGATTAACATTTCGATATTAGCATTTTAAAAAACATAGTTAACTTTACTTGAACTTTTTCTTTATCTTTAAAGATTGTCTGAATGTTAATAATCTTGAGTCAATAATATATGAATACATTGTGCCCCAAAATATAATATACTCTTTGTGTTGTATAATACAATTCTTAATTGCAGTTGTTAATTTCCTAGGAATGGTTATTGGTCAGTTTTTTAATATTAGATACATTAGAGGACTTTTTATCTTATTAGCTAAGGGCTATGAATCCTGAGCTACCATATTTAAAACTAATACAGTCCTTCTAATCCCAACCTCAGCTCCCATTTATGTTATGCAAATAACAATGATTCCCTAACTTACAAGGCTGAGATATTTCTGAAGTGCTATAATAAGGGTAGGTAATGTTATTCATTTATTCAATAAGATTTAATATAAGAGACAGTGGCTTAAACTGCTATTTCAAACATATTTTCCTAGAATTTATTTATTTGCAGGGTGATCTGCTTTTATATTTACACTGAATAAAAACTGTCCATATTCATATTATTGATATTTGCATAATTCTTACCTTGAAGTATATAGGTGTTTTGCATTACATTTTAAAAGTAAAACAGAATACATGCAGGGTAGAAATGAAAGACTTGCACAATATATATGCAGAAAATAATTTTCCAGTTTCAAGTGAAAAAATGATCTTTAGATGGAGTTGTTTCTTCATCAAACAACCAAAGTTTAAACCTTTTGTGACCTTCAAGTGCTCAATCTAATTATCATGATTAAAGACCAGCATGATTTCAGCAATTGAAAAACAAAACCACAAATTCGCAAGGATTACATAGTTTGCAAAATTCAAATGATTATTTGTGTTGTTTTAATTATTTATGTACTATTATCCTATGACTTGGATTTGGGCCACTGCTCATAATAGATTATCAGGTCATATGGTAACCGTAAATCATTGCAGAGATTTTCAGTAAAAGATAAAAATAAAACATAAGGCTCATTTTGAACATATAATGCTTTTATGACAATTTTTTGCAGAATGATTATCTTATTCAGTAATACTGGTTTACATTAAAATGCAGCAATAGCCAGCACTAGTTCAGCATTTCTAATTCCACTAAAAAAATCAAGGCTACTCATCATAGAAGTGTATTCAAACTTTTTCTTAATGTAGATTTGGATGGATAAGGACATTAATTATTGCATTGGAAAAGAAGAGATCTAAGTATTTGTTGTCTTCCATTTTCCTGATCTATCTTGACCTTTTTAATCTATACTTCACTTAAAGTGAGATATGTAAGTGTTCACTGCCAAGGACAACTAGTAACCTTTAGGAGCCTCAGTGGTGCAGTGGTTAGAGTGTATTGCAGACTACTTCTACTGACTGCCGGTTGCCTGCAATTTGGGAGTTCAAGTCCCACCAGGCTCTGGACTCATCCTTCCATCCTTCTGAGGTGGGTAAAATGGGAACCCAAATTGTTGGGGGCAATATGCTGACTCTGTAAACCACTTAGAGACTGTAAAGCAGTATATACCGTGTTTTCCCAAAAATACGACATGTCCTGATAATAAGGCCATGTCACATTTTTCTGGTGGCAAAAATATAAGCCCTCCTCTGCAAATAAGTCCCCCGGACAACCACCCCCACCTCCGACCTGGCAGAGTGCCGCTCACCAACCTAGCGGTATCCTGAAGGTGCCAAACCATGGGAATTGGGGGGGAGGCAAAGGTGATCACGTTGCTTGCTGCCTTCTGGATACCGCTAGGTTGGTGAGCAGTGCTGTGCCCAGCTGAAGAGGAGGGTTGCCAGGCAGCTGCTCTCTTGCGAGCGGGCTCCCAAAGAGCGGGGCACAGCAGCCACCCGACAAACCCCCTTTCCAGACGGACATAGCACTATTCACTGATCTACGGGTATCGCCAAGCCATGTGAGTGCCTGTTTGCCACCGCCCGTCTCTCACGTCTTGGTACCTTCGAAATGCCAGTGAATGGCGCTCTGCACAGCTGGAGAAGGGGGTTGCACGAGCGGCTGTTCTGCTCCCACTCGCGCACCTCCCAGCCTCATGATGCCCTAGCCCAGCTCTCCCTGCAGAGCCAGGACACCTCCGCTGCCGCCGCCGCTATCCCACCATGGCTTTTTTTTGGCAGTTTCCAAACTGAATCTTCTGGCAGTGGCAGCTCTGGACGTACGCTCTATGGTTGTACGCTCTGCTGACAACCAGCCCACAACCATAGAGCATATGCCCATAGCGGCCACTGCTAGAAGACTCGGTTTGGAAGCCGCCGAAAAAGCCATGCTGGGATGGTCGCGGTGGCAGTGGCGGCGGCAGCAGCAGAGGTGCTCTGGCTCTGTGGGGAGAGCTGGGCCAGGGCATTATGAGGCTGGGAGGAGCGCAAGTGGGAGTGGAACAGCCGCTTGTGCAACCCCCTTCTCCAGCTGTGCAGAGTGCCATTCACTGGCATTTCGAAGGCGCCAAGCCACAGGAGCGGGGCGGGAGCAAACAGGCGCTCACACGGTTTGGCGATACTCCTAGGTCAGTGAATGGCACTGTGCCCAGCTGGAGAGGAGGTTTGCCGGGTGGCTGCTCATGAGTGCGGTCGCCTCATAGCTGTTGTGTTGCGCTGCTGCGACAGCGCAACACAGCCGTTCGCCCCTGAGGTTGTGCCCAGCTCTTTGGGAGCCCACTCGCAAGAGAGCAGCCGCCTGGCAACCTCAAAACAATAAACCCTCCCCTGATAATAAGGCCTAAGCCATATTTTGTGGATAAAAAGAAAATTGTCTTATTTTCGGGAAAACACGGTAGGTCTAAATACTATTGCTATTTAGGTTGCAAATCTTACTATAGATTAATTTATTCCTGATTAAACAGACATATGTTTGTGTTATTAAATAAAGAAACACCAAAAAGAAGGAACAAAAGTAACACTTTAAAATTAAATATTTTAAATAAAATATTTAAAAAATGAAGTTTTCTCATGAAGCTGTTTATAGTATTAATATTAACTTTGAATATTATTTTTTTATTATTTATAGCAAATTGATTTCAGTTTAAAGAAAATAGAGTAAAAATTCAATAAATTATCATTATCTCTACTCAAATACATGTAAATGGGTATTCCAAGAAGCATAATTTAATGCCACAATTGTTAAAGTAATCATAACATAATTTAATCACTGTATTCTGTAAATTCTCCCAGGGCCTTTAATTATTTTTTTCTTTTAAAACCATTCCTTCTTTCCCTAGGCTAGTACTTGCTTAGTCAATTAAAATCAAGTAGCAATTTTACTTAAATATCAGTCCCATTGAATCCTGTGGGACTTCTGAATAGTCATGCAGTATCTCAGTATCAGTCAGCACCTCCTTCATGTAAGTAAAAATAATATAATCTTTATTCATGTTTGTATAGTATGTTTGTGAGCCGGAAGATTTAATATAGATTAAGACAGAAAAAGAGTCACAAAGTAGCTTTAGAGAAAGATTAAATTAGATGAATTTAAATAAAAACTTCAGAAAGATCTACCTCAACAATTCAGGCAATGACTGGGCAAGTAACTAAACCTGTAATAGAAATACATACTTAGTCATCTTCCCCTTCATTATATTAATAGTTTTATTTGTATGTAAAAAGATGTTCCTTTTGCTACCTATTCCAATGGAGCACAAATCTAAATATAAGCAACTGAAAAGTTATTGCACAAAGAAATTATCTGAAACAGCATAGCGAATGTTTTGGATGGTGAACATGGCTTCACACAGCTGTATCATCCCCAAAGAATTACTTGTGTCATATTAGTTGACTGACTAGTAGAACATTCCTGCTTTCCAATTTTGATTAAAGACAAGTGTTAATGAAGCAAGGTATGCTTCTCTCAAGATCCTCTATTGATGACGTACCTACTTGAATTATTAAATGCCTCTCCATTTTTAGATTCCTGATATTTCTTTCTGCTGCTTATTAATTATTATTTTTATAAGTAACTCAAGACAGCAAAATATCCAATCCTCCTTCCTCCTCTTGTTTTCCTTACAACAAAAAGGCAGGTTGAGAGTGGCTAGGTGAGAGTGGCTGTTCCTGCCAGCTTTTACACCTGAGATAGGACTAGAATTCAGAACATACTGGTTTTGGTCAGCATCTTAAGCACCATACAACCTGGCTTTTTTTTCTGCCTCTCTGTTGAAATTAAGTAGGGATGTGGCTTGTAAACTCATTTTGTTTTTGCATAGGACACCATAACGAAATCCTTGGGTGTAGGCTACATTATATTATAAAAAACTTTTTTAAATAGTGGGAAATAACACAAACATGTCCTGTAATCATCAGAAATGAAATTTGATTTAGGGGAGACTTAGTCTGTACTAAACAAAGAATGTATTATGTTTTCACACTTAGTACTTGAACCACGTGATTTTAAGTTTCCATTCACTTTTTCAACTGGAGCAAACTTTCCTCTAATAGATATGACATATCTGGCACTTTAGAAATAACATAATTTACTGCAGAGTATGCGAGTTCTGAATTTAAGAGTTATTGAAATAAATCATGAATACTGCAAAATCTGTTCATATAGCAGTAACACCAGGAGATGGTAATAAAATTAACATCGTCTGATCAAATAGCACATCTGAAACAATTTTGAGAAGGAACTGCTGAATATAACAATTATTTTTTGTAACACAATTTACATTAGGAATTTATAGAGAAAACTCAGGCTTATTTAAAAGGGCAAGATCTAATATTTTAAGCCACCCAGAGTTAACCCGTGATAAGATGGGCAGCCAATTAAATGAATGATTGATTGATTAAATGAATGAATGAATGAATACAAATATGAACACTGGCTTCTTAGGGTTGGCAAAGTTTTGAACAGGTCACATACTTAATTCTGAAAAAAACTGTAAGCTGTATCTTAAGGAGGGAGCAAAATAACTAATGAGAATTTTTAAGGAAATTATAATAAAGTGGGGGGGGGAAGCTTGCTCCTTTTTGAATTTCAAAATATCTTACATGTTATGGAAGATTTTTCATCCTTTACTACATGGAGAAAACAAAAGGAGGATCCAATGGAATAATGAAGATGATCCAGGTCTCTAAATATAATGTGAAGAGCAAAACATGTTTATGTCATGTCTTTAGAATCTCCACAACAGTCCTGCATTGTTATTTAAGAATTTAATCAAGATATTCCCAAGACAGGGAACTTCCATTGTACATTGTATAGAAACTGAATGTTTAATCATGCTTACTCTGTAAAGTCATGTATATTGCCTGGGAGAAAATACAGAGTGTATTGTTTCAGTAGACAGACACAGAACTGTGCATGTAAAAAGAAAATTAGTTCTTCAAACTTTACCAGCAATTTATTAAGATTCTGTAACTCAGTTCAATGGACTGCTCTTTAATTTTTTGCACTTTTGGGTTAATTATTAATTAATTTATCTAACTATCTGTTTGGTTTTGCGTACCTCATGTCTGAATAGGCAGGGGTTGGTTTCTCCCAGTTTGCACCGGTACACCAGAACTGGTTCGTGAAATTTAGCGTACCTTTTGGAACCCATTTGTCTGGTGGCACAGTACCGGAACACACCCTCCCGTTTGTCCCCCCTCACTCGCTCCCCCCACCCACCAGGTTGCTTCTCTCTCTCTCTCTCTCTCTCTCTCTCTCTCTCTCTCTCTCTCTCTCTCTCTCACACTCTCTCTCTCTCTCTCTCTCTCCACCTCACCATGCTTGCAAAGAGCCCCAAGGGCAAGAGCGGCAGCACAGCACCCTCCTCCTCCCTGCCCGCTGCCCAGCAACGCACTGCCGCCAATGCTGCGCACAGAGGACCTGGCAGCCAGGTCGCCCTGAAGCAGTGCCAGCCAGCATGTCCCACAACAACAGCCCCAAGGGCAAGGGTGGCAGCGCAGTGTCCTCCTCCTCCCTGCCCACCACCCAAAAATGCACCGCCGCCAACGTTGTGTATGGAGGAGCCGGCAGCCAGGGCGCCCTGAAGCAACTCCATCCAGCATGTCCCGCAAGAAGAGCCCCAAGGGCAAGGGCAGCAGTGCAGCGCCATCCACCTTGCCCACCACCCAGCAATGCGCCACTGCCAACACTGCGTACAGAGGAGCCGGCAGCCAGGGTGCCCTGAACCAGCACCAGCCAGCATGTCCCACAAGAAGAGTCCCAAGGGCAAGGGTGGCAACGCAGCACCCTCCTCCTCCCTGCCCACCACCCAGCAACGAGCCGCCACCAACTCTGCGTGCGGAGGAGTCAGCAGCCAGGGCGCCCTGAAGCAACTCCATCCAGCATGTCCCGCAAGAAGAGCCCCATGGGCAAGGGCGGCAGTGCTGTGCCCTCCTCCTATTTGAATATGCCTCGCAGGGTGCCCCCTATGTGGTTATTCAAGCAACAAAAGAAGGAACAGGAGTGGAGTTCCACATGTGGCTTTTTAAATAGCCAAACTCCCCTCCTGTTCCTCAGGCAGGCCGGATTGGGATCGCACACCAGGCTGTTGATCCTCCTGCTGTCACTGCTGTTGGTGCGACTCTCATGAGGGGAAGAGAGAAAAAATAGAAGGCTCCTACCATGGAGCGACCCACCCCGCCACCCTGCCCAGCAGAGCTTTTTTCCCCCCTCAGCTTGGGGAACCTTCTTCGCCAACGAAAGCACTGCCCCCACTCGGCTGCCCTCACTGTCGCCACAGCCCCGCTACGTGTGCAACTGACAGCCTGAGGTGGAGCAAGTGAAGGCGATGCGGGGCAGCTAGTGGCGGGGGCAGCTACTGCTCCTGGGCTAGCTGTGGGTAGCGGGCAGTGCCCCGACTCACCTGCCACCACCATGCCGCCTCAGCAGCAGCACCTCCCACACTCAAAAGGATCAAAAGACATGGAGCCACAGACTCCCTCCCTTCCCTCGCCCCACAGCCCGCCTCCTTGGGTGGGACCAGGGTGCGCGCAGGATGAGTGGAGTTTGCGACCAACTTTAAAGTGAATGGGGCTGTTTGTGACTAAATGGGATAGAGAACATAGAGGAATGCAAGGGAACATGGAGGTAATCTAGTCCAACCCTTCCCAAGGCAGGAGTCCTTCCTTCTCTTTGAGACCTGTCAGTGGCAGGCATGAGGGAAATGGTGTGTGTGTGAATGAGAGAGAGAGAGAGAAAGAATGAGAAAGAGAAAGAGAAAGAAAAAGAAAGAAAGAGAGAGACAAGAAAGAAGGAAGGAAGGAAGGAAGGAAGGAAGGAAGGAAGGAAGGAAGGAAGGAAGGAAGGAAGGAAGGAAATAAAATAAGTGGGGGAGAGAGAAAGTAGAAAGAAGGGAGGGAGGGAGAGAGAGAGAGCGGGAGAGGGGGAGAGAACTTATGATCACAATTGAGCACAAAATTTTGGTTGCTAAGCAAGAGCGTTTTTAAGTGAGTTTCACCACATTTTCCAACTTGGCCACACCCACCCAGTCACATTACCACCAACAATGTTCCCTCTAATTTTTTTTCGATGTGAGCAGAAAAGTATAGTGTTTGAGTGGCACATTTTCATGCCTGAGCACCCGAATTTTTTTCACAGATGTCACCTAAGACAACAACGAAATCAGTATTATTTGAAACTCAAAGTTATGTTTCTTCAAGGTACCTGCTTAATTCAAAGTGTTATATAATATCAGTATCACTTAACAACGCTCCTGCTTAGCAACCAAAATGTTGGCTCAGAAACTCTGGCATTTGAAGCACGCAACTCTTAAAGCTGTCAAGTTACAAGACCCTTGCACCCCTAACCCTTTAGGGGAAAAAACCCCCAGGGGTCTTCAAACCTGACAGCTTTAAGATTTGTGGACTTCAACTCCCAGAATTTCTCCTCCAGTCCTGTTGGCTCAGGAACTCTGGCATTTGAAGCATGGAAGTCTTAAAGCTGTCAAGTTACAAGACCCTTCCACCCCTAGAAAAAAAATGCAGAGCTCTTCAAACCTGACAGCTTTAACACTTGTGGACTTCAACTCCCAGAATTCCTCCTCCAGTCATGTTGCAGCGACGTCATCTGCGTGGATCTGCTCCATCTCTGCTTTCTTCATTGTGGGCAGGGCTGCTGCTGAAGTTGCTGACGAGTTGCCACCAGAATAACTGCTGCTACCTCCTCCTCCTCCAACAGCACCACCAGATTTGCTCCTGAGCTCAGCACTGGGTAACCCGTGCCCGCTCCTCCTCCTCCGTGCTTTTGAAGAACCATGAGGCTTTTTTTTCCCCTGCTCCCTCCCCGCCTTCCTACTGTCTCCCGCAGCCTCGTGGCTCTTCAAAAAGCACGGCGGAGGAGGAGGGGGCAGGCAGGGGTAACCCAGCGCTGAGCTCAGGTGCTCCGAGCGGAGGGGAGGCGCCACTGCCACGCGCGGAGATGCCGGCTGGAGCTTTGCCGGCTTCAACTCAGCCGCAGCGCCGGGCGGCAAATCCGGCAGTGCTGCCTGTTAGAGGAGGAGGAGGTGGCAGCAGTTCTTCTGGTGGCGGTGGGGGCTTTGGGGCTTCACAACTAGCCTCAGTCACCCCGTGCTCCTCAAAGCAAGTCTGGGGAAGTCCTTTGCAGGCGGCCCGTTCTAGCTGCCTGCAAAGGACCTCCCCAGCTTCCATAGCCTGTGGCAATAGAAATCACTGCGCAGCAGTTGAAAACTGCTGCGCGGTGTTTTCTTGCCACCTGCGCGCTAGCGCAGCCACGCACCTTAGAGGGAACGTAGACCACCAAGCCTCTCCCACAAAACAGGCCACACCTACAGAATAGGTTCTAAAAAAATTTGAAACCCACCACTGGAATATGCATACATAGCCATTGATTTGCTATCAGAAATGCAGCTTATACATTTCAGAATAAAATGAAGCATTGATGTAATATATATTTCAATATTCATTAAATTGAAAAATCCCAGCTGTCCAGATATAAAGGGAAATTTAAAAGTAAATTAAGAGACTAGTGTGTGTTAGGGTTGAAATCTTGAAAGAGGAAGTTGAAAGAGCAATTTTAGAAATTCACATCCAATGAATCACTCTTGCAGAGAACTTCCATCGTAGGAATATGAGGAAAATTAAGTACGAAATAGCTGAGTATAAAAAGAACATATTATATATTGTATATTGTGAAATATATCTGTTATTGCTGGGTATTTGCAAGTCTGCGCACCATCCTTTTTTAATAAGGCATTTAAGGAACATCCTGGCAATCCTTACCTCAAACCAGGAAATCTCCTTTCAGTACTTGTCAAAAATACTGTGAATTAAGTTAATGCTAAACTACTGCAACATTTGCAAACTGTACGGTTACTGCATAAAGCCAAACCCACAAAAGTTTTATATGGAAAAATCAGGCTGTTCCATACTATTAAAAATATTTTAAATGCAATAGTTTTTATGCTAGTTTGGTCCCTTTTTTAACTACAGAAGTGTTCATTTAAAGTGCCACTCTGTGTGTTAACATGCTGTATAAAGCACTTTAAGGACATGTTAATAGACAGGATGTGAGACATGAGAATAAAGCAGATTTCAGTGATCATTGCATAAAATTAGCACATAAACTGATATTTTATTCTCTAAATATGCTTCCTAGAGAAGGTGTCCCACGGAATTCTGTAGAAATTATTTTTGAAGTTAAACCACAGATATACTGAATATGTTGGACATAACTTTTCATTATAGTTTTGGACTTTGTTTTTGCTATGATAAAGTCTTGAATCTTGTTCAAAATCTCCTTGGATGAGTAAGAAGGCAAAAGCCTTTGTTCTTCAGACACTTGTTTGTGCAATATCTTTCTCCTCTAAAAATGTAGTAGCAATATTTGCTATATATTTGCTTGCTTCCTATCTTCTCTTTGGTTATTAATCATGCTATTTTGATTGGGCAATAGCATAGGAGAATTGCTTGAAGCTTTCTGACTTCAAAAAAAAGTAATAGGTAATAGGAAACAGAATTAGTGCAACATTTAAATTACTGATTTTGTAGTATGGAAAGGGATATTAAAAAATGGTCCTAATGGAAAGCAGGTAAGGTGACTGTATAATATTTGCAACCATAGGACAGCATAGGTTTCTACAAATCAGATGACATTGCTGTGTAGGAAGTTAGCACCCACCCCTCTCCAAAAGAATGAAATATCCTAGGAAATATTGAAAAGGCAGAATATTATATTTCCCTGGATCAGAAATGGAGAAACATGTTTTTAGGCAGGAAACAGACTCACTCTTAATAGCTCCACCTTTCTCAATGGGCCATTAGGGGCCCTGAGCTAGTTTACTCTGCATAACAAAGATATAATTAGTTTTCTACAGGAACTCACCACATGGCATCTGGGAACTCAACCAAACTTGGGACTCAAAACAGTTGCCCCTGCATGGTCCATGGGAGTCTAACAACCAATCAGAATACATTTCTTACACAGGAACAGGAAACAGAGAGGTGGCGCTGAACAGAGTATAAAAAACCCAGTAAGCCTCTTCTTCACTCTCTTCTCTTCTTCACTCAACATCTGGAAACATGTGATCATCCTTTTCCCCAGGATCTCAAGCCATGTGGTCCTGTCCACCATTAAACCACCTTTCCAAGCAGCTTCCATGTCTTCAGTGTCTTTTTCCCACTTGAAGCTGAACCCAGAAAGACATTTCTTCCAACAGTTGGCACCCCAGAGATGAGACTCCAAGCTAACCTAACCAATGGATATGGCCCAGGTAAGCCTCCCTTCCGGCACAGACCCCATTGAGTCTGTGGGTGGATTTTTCCTGGACCTTAGCCATTTGGAACTAGGTTTTAAAGGGGTTTCGAGTTTTGAGCTAAAAGGCTGCGTGGAAAAAAGGCTGCGTGGAAAGAAGGTGAGTACCTCTAAATTTTAATTCCCTAAATTTTAATTTTAAAGCATGGAAAAGTGTGAGAAATGTGTTTATGCGTCTGTGTGTATTTGAGTGGTTTCACCCTTGGACGACAGCTGGATTTCATTTCTCTCTTTGGCCTCTAGCCACCCCCCAACCTGTTGCTAGTTCAAAAGAGCAGGATTCAGCAGGATTGGGAAAGCAAGGGGGGAGCCATCAGAGTGTGGGACCTTCTGTATATAAGAGGGAAAGCTAAGCAGGATATGATTGAAGGGTGGGGAAAAATGTTGTTATTTATGTCCAGTGTATCCCAGAGCAAACCCCAGGATTTTTAGTTAATTGTGAATTTAGTTAGTTAGATAGGTAATTGTACAGTTGTGATGTTGTGAAATGTAGGAGGGCCAGTACTTGTCTGCCAGGGGGTGTCAAGTCCTCACGGATGGGTTTGTTTCCCCCAGTCTGAAAACCTGGCTTGAGTTTTCCTTTGAGGGGAGGGCGCATACTCTGTAAGGGAACTGGAGTCTCCCCTGGACATTTTTTTAGTCCGCAAAACTGATAGCTTGGTGACCCGACTAAGTCAAAGTGAACCCCACATCGGAAGGGGAACATGGTGAACTGTAATTTGAGGCTCTTGACAGGAACCCCCTTGGAGATTTGATTGAGGCTTGAGACGAACGGTAGATGCCGGTCCTAGCCAGCATGAATAAAAAGAGAGAGAAAATATGTAAGAAATGGGCTTTGCTGAGGGATGACACAGGAAAACCAATTTGGTTAAATAAAGGTACTTTAAAAAAGGGGAAATGTTGGGGCTTTTTGTTTTTTGTTTTTGTCTGTTTGTCTCTTTCTCTGTCTTCTATGCAACCACGTGGCTTGTTAAGATTTGTGCCTTCCCAAATTTAACTGAAATTTATGCCGGAAATGATTAATGTGTGTGTAAACCTCAGTTTTGTTATCCCCTTATTTTGACCTTGGTTTTTTGTTGTGTGTGTCTAAGTCTTTGTGCACCCTCAAGGTAATTGTAACTGTAAAATGTCTCAAAAAAGAAAAAAAGGGGATCCTTTGCCCTTTGGCCAACAAAAACAGAGTAAAGTGAATCATTCCTTCTTCCTTCCCTCTCTGTGCCATAAAGTACCAAACCAAAGTTATGAGGGAATGTTTTAAGTTCATTTACAAGAAAAGTTTCATCCTTGCACTTATTGTGTGTTTAAATGATTTTACCTGTTCATCTCTTTCCTGAAGCATGTGAATCCAGACCCCATTTCTCATCTGTGATATTCTCATATTGTTACCAGTTTCATCTGTTTAGTAATTGCAATACTGACGTGTTGTTGTTTTTCAAACTGCCTGTAAGCTATCTATACCCCCCCGCCACTTCTCCCCTTACCTTTAATCCTCCAACAATGCCTTTCTATGGGGGAGGGCATCGCAGACATTGCTAACTGATATTTTGAGATGTTTCCAAAATGGAAAATATTTCGGTTGACATTTTCAGAATCTTAAAATCTGTGTGTGTGTCAGGGTTCCGATAGAGTGCTTTGCAAGTTGACACTATGGTCCAAAATGCCAGCAGACTAACAGTAATCAACAACAGAATTATCCAAAAAGCTTTTGAATGCTTTCAAAGAAAGAAAGCTTAGGAAATTGCCTAAATATTTTTCCTGCTATTGAAAATATATATAAAATGATTTGATTCTCCTAATGTCTTATAATAAACTCCAAGGCATTAGCAAATGTCCTACCCTTAGCAAGTAGTACTATTCCCTGCTAGTTTTTATTTGGAAACATTTGCTGCAATAAGATGTGATTGTGCGGCTGGCTGCCACACGGCGACGACCTCGTCTGCTTTTGGGACCCTCGTGAGGGTGCACCTGAGCTAGGCTTGTGGACCCCCGAAGGGGTGAGAACCCTCGTTAGGGTGAGCCTAAGCTAGGTGGGTCTGGCTCTGCTAAGGAAGCACGGACACCAAGATGTGTTGGAACGCATCAACCAGCTCAGCAAGATGCCAAAAAAAACCCCACTGGCTGATTGAGACGGTATTTATTAAGGCATACAAGAAGGGTTTTTGTAATACAACATACGGTTACATGATTGGTTAAAAACTTGTTGCAGGGCAAAACTTAAGCAGGTTAGAAGCTTTCCATAGGATGTGGTTTTCTCTCATGCCCGGTGTTCTCCGGACAGGCTTTGTGGTTTAGCGTTTCTGCGTAAACTACAGGTGCTTTAGCTCGACAAAGGATGTGGTATTTATGTCTTTAAGCATGTTATCTACATCTCCTCTGTTTTTACTTTATTAAAGCTGAAAACATGGAGCTTTTACGTCCATGGAGGTGAGTGCTATCTCAGGTCGCGAGTTGCCCTCCGACCCCAAGCTTCCTGTGTCCGCACCTACCATACTTTCAGCGTCATCTTCCAAATCGTTATCCGAGGAGAAATGTAGCAAGGGTTGCTTACTTTCATCTGTTGGCACCAACATATATGCATTATTCTTCAGCATCATATTATAGAAACATCACAGTTCATGGCCATGTGGTTGGAACAGGATATGCAGAAATATACACAGTGCAGCTACATTTTCTACATTGCAAGCTGTTACTTCTCAGGTTGAAAGTCCCTGTTAAGATGGTTTCGATATTACTTTAGCTTTGCAAGCACAGCTTTCTAATTTGGGACCTCCCAGTGGGCATCCATCTCAACCCGCATTTACTACTCAATTTATTCCAGTCCCAAATTCCATATATGTGTTCCAATCAGGAACAGTTAACAATGACAAACTATTTGAGATAGTATGAACAAAGATTGGCAAAACACAGGGTAATATTATGCAGCCTAAAGCAATCATTCCAATAAGCGCAACTACAGTTTGCAAACCAGGCAATTTTGACCACCATCCACTAAAGGCATCAGAGAGGTCCATCCCCTTCCATGTTTGCACAGGATTGTTGGAGACCATGGTTTCTCAGGGCAGGTGCCAGGCAGTGGAAGGATTTTTGTGCAGGGTCTGTAATGCTGGAGAGCTTCCTTGTGGCAGAATTATTCCATTTGATGCACAATTCCGCAGGAAATGAGATAAAAAGTGTCACTGAGTAAGTTTTGTTCATAGTGTGATGGTTTGTAAAGTCATCTTCTTACAAAGGGCTAGAAAAGGACTATTATCAGGAGAGGGATGTCCCTGCAGTTGTCTATACAAGGCATAAACCTGACCCTGGGGCAACGTGAGATGTGGTTTTGGAATTAAACATGTAGAAAGCAAATTTTCCATATACACACTTCAGACAAACAAAAGACATCAGCTTGTGTGATGTATGCAAGCTGCACATATAAGTCTTGTTTCATGTGTTGTTCAAGTGAATGTGTGGGTGATATAACAGCTCAAAATACAGTTATTATCAATCAAACACAAAAATTGCAGCACACAAATTCTCGGGTGCGCTTTGGTGGTTAAATTCTTCACATCTCCCCATGTCACTGGATGACTGGCATGACAGGATCGGGTTGGTGTAGAGTCACCGTTGCCATCTCTGGGATAGGAGTCAGGGGTTGGTGGCACGACATCTTTGGCTGGACCCTGTAGATGTAAACACAGCAGCCTAGCCCCACCCCCAAGTAATTAAAGTAATTGGTCCTAACCATGTTTTGTCTGGTAATTGGTGTAAATATACCAGATGAAGAGGCAAACTTGTTTTTTGTTGAAAATGCCTCTGATAAGCGGTCGAATTAGAAATTGAAAAATTCAATTGATTCAAAGTAAATTAAACAAGGGTTGAGTTTTGTTTTGCAGGGCTGGGAGGCCGAGGCATTTTTCCTCTTTTGATTTATTCAGGGCATGTTTGTGAGTCAGTTCAATTGGGCATCCCAACATTGCAAAGGTACGAATGCAGTGGTTGATAAGTGTCAATGGAAACATGTAGATATTTCCACGGGGCAAATGAAGCATATTGGGTGACATCCATTTGCCAGATCTGTCAGGATTCAGTGCCCCTGGGATTTACTCCCATAGGCACTGAATGTGCTTGATGACTGCATGTGGGGCATTGTTGAATGATTGCAGCCGCTTCTGTTGAAGAGAGATCAAATTGTTTCATAAATGCCTTTGAAAAGGCTGATGGCTTCTGATGTGAGAAACATGAAAGGAGTGTTGTCTTTTTGAAATAAGAGTTTGTAGGGAAAGAAAAAGGACAGCAAGGTAGGTTCAATAGAAGGAGAGAGATATTTTTTGCTTAAAGGGTTGAAAGGAGAGTTCCAGAGGAAAGGTACAGTTTTTGGTTTGGAGCTTCTTTGTAGATTGTTCCTGTTTGCACCGCCCCCAAGGGCGCTGCACTAAACCTTGAAATGACCAGGTTTCCCACAATTTAAACAATTTCCGGTAGGGCGGGAAGAAGCAGATGAAGAAGAAGCAGGAAACGCGCCATTTTGTTGCAACGCAGCAGGAAGAGCCCCCATCTTGTGGTCAGTTGTACCCAAGATGCGACAAGCCTGAAGGAAATCAGCTAAAGTAACCCCGGGATGATTTGCTATAGGTTGAAGAACCTTTTGACAATCCCTATTACCATTTTCATAAGCCAATTTCAGAGAAAGTTCATCTCGGGCATCCTCATTTTTCGTCCTCAAAAACATATCTCTGACTTCCTCTCACTTATCTGAAATCCTCTCTTCCAATGACCAGTTACTGTACAAAATGCACATTGATTTGGAACCAAAACAACCTCCAACTGCCAAAGCTAACATCTCCATTTCAGCACCAATATCTGATTGTCCTTCCAAATTTCCTTGTAAACTGAGCTGGATTCAAACAAAAATGTTACTCACTCTCTCTGACTACATATTGTAATTTCTAAGTCATATCTGTAAGAATTCCTAATAGGGCAGCAACTAGTGCTGCCGACAGACAAACAAACAACAGACCAACAAACAATTAAACAAACAAACGGGACATCTGTTAAACATACAAGGTGCGGGCAAACATAAAAACATAAAAGAGAAAAAAAACAGCTTCAAAAATAAAACAAACAATCTAAATAAAATAATTTGAGTCAATATTAAAATTTTCCAAAAAGCAAAGTTGAATTAAAACTTCAGATGCAGGCATCAGATATCACCCTTTACCCCGCCTTTCTCGGCTGGCAGGAAGAGAAAGAAAAAAAATGGTGAAAAGAACACAGCCCCCCTCCTCCTGCCTTCTCACCAGGGGCAAAGAGGGGGGTGAGAGGAAAGGAAAAAATGTTTCAAAAACACCTCTTTTAACACAACACGCTCTGCTTTTTCAGCCAACAAACCTTACATTTCAAGCATCCAATACTGACTACATACACACTCATTCACACCTATAGTTACATTTCTTTTGCAATAAATCAGTCATTAAATTTATTTCAATGAATTAGCTTACCCCCAAAGCAGTGAAAACCCAGGCAGTAGTTTTAATCACAAAAGTGATAGGGCCCTTTAACGACTGTCTGAGTTGGCCTGCCTCAAGGCAAAAGCACATTCATTTTGCTGGCCAGCAATTAATTAATATAATCACATTAATGTTACACACTATCATTATAGATGCAAAGAACGGTAAGTCAAAAGAAATTAAATGCACAGCGGGGGAGGATAGCAAAAGCAGAAGTCAGGAAAGGGAAAGCGAGAGTTGTACTTTTTCCAAGGACACATAAATCATTTTTGTACTAGGGTTTTGATCCCTGATGAAAGAGAGGGCAAGATGTTACAGACATGCCCCTCCTTGGATTTTTACACTCTCTTTTAAAATAACGCTTTTCTTGAGGTTTGCTGCCTTGCAATAAAGCAGCTACTAACAAATTAGTTTTATAAGAAGATGTTCTTATGTCCTGACACACTTCAATCATATCTGCCAAATGTATTTTAGAAGGTAAATCAAATTCTTTTTTGATATCATGGGCAGGGCTTTCCTGTTATTTTTAAAATCAGCCAATTGTTTTGGTTTATTGGTAAGGGTTTGCCATGATTAAGACAGAAGATCAATGAATTCCTGTTTTATTTTTTCTTCAAACGAGGGAGAGATTTCCCTCCATTTGAGGCAATTTTAGTCTTTGTTCTTATACAGTGGTGCCGTTAAGTTTCTGCAGACTATTGGCTTCTTGATTAAAAGGGAAAGTTCATGCCTATGAAAGGCATGAGACTTTGAGAGTGAGGAGCTCATACTTATGAAGCGCTTGCCCGCCAGGTGCGTAAGATGAGAATCAAGGCGCCGAACACGTAGCCACGGGACTCGGCGTGGGACAGCCGAAGGCAATTCGGCACGTCGGGGTCACCAGTTGTGATTGTGCGGCTGGCTGCCACACGGCGACAACCTCGTCTGCTTTTGGGACCCTCGTGAGGGTGCACCTGAGCTAGGCTTGTGGACCCCCGAAGGGGTGAGAACCCTCGTTAGGGTGAGCCTAAGCTAGGTGGGTCTGGCTCTGCTAAGGAAGCACGGACACCAAGATGTGTTGGAACGCATCAACCAGCTCAGCGAGATGCCAAAAAAACCCCCACTGGCTGATTGAGACGGTATTTATTAAGGCATACAAGAAGGGTTTTCGTAATACAACATACGGTTACATGATTGGTTAAAAACTTGTTGCAGGGCAAAACTTAAGCAGGTTAGAAGCTTTCCATAGGATGTGGTTTTCTCTCATGCCCGGAGTTCTCCGGACAGGCTTTGTGGTTTAGCGTTTCTGCGTAAACTACAGGTGCTTTAGCTCGACAAAGGATGTGGTATTTATGTCTTTAAGCATGTTAGCTACAATAAGACATATGGGATTGGTTTTTTTATTTACTGACTTCTGATGAAATGAATATAACTTCATATAGGAAATAAACAATATATTTATGACTTATAAGAATGATATCATTTAGTATTTTTGGTATTTCAATAATTGGGGAACTACAATTAATATTACATAATATTATGCAATTTTGAGTACACTATTCAGTTATGAAGACAAATCATGGCATAAATTCCTTATTTTGGGGTCCTAAAATGAGCTATTCCACAATAGCTTTGTTAGATTTGTTTTTAAAGTTGCTATTAATGTTCTGAATTCTGTGTTTTGGGTTTATCATTTCTGATGTGCAGAACATTTTGTTAGAGTATTTTTAAAAATCATATTTATCCTAACTGCATAGCTCTTGTTAACAGCAATATGACAAACTAAGACACAATATATTTTACACTTTTTGAATCAGACTTCTGCCAGCTGTCTCTCTCTCTCTGTTTACAGAGTTGTCAGTTTCTTCATTAAGATAATGAGAGGAATAGGTATCAGTTTATTAATCAAAATCTTTTACGAATTTCGCAGCTCAAGCAAACTTTATTAATTGTAGTATAGAGATAAAGATAAGTCAGACAAGAATAATGGATTCAAATTGAATGACGGAAATTCTAGTTAAAAGTTAATGAAAAAATCCTAGCAATAACAGCAGTTTCCCAGTGGAACCTACTATCCAGGCAAGTGGTGAGCTTTGCTTTGCTGGAAAGGTTCCAGCGGAGGTTACACAACCAACTCTGGAGGATTATTTTAAAAGGGATTCCTACACTGAGAAGTAGGTTGGATTCAACAACCTTAATAGCCTTTTGTGAAAAAAATTGGAAAACAGATCTTTACCTCTTTTACTGGTTTTAATCTTTGTAATGGAAGGACAATGAAAGTTAAATATGATGGCTTCTTCTGGGAGACAAAAGAATAGGATAAGGATATGCAGTTGAGATGATGCTTTTGTAAAACAAAGTTACTTCCAATGTTCCCTCTAATTTTTTTTCGATGTGAGCAGAAAAGTATAGTGTTTGAGCGGCACATTTTCATGCCTGAGCACCCGAATTTTTTTCACAGATGTCACCTAAGACAACAACGAAATCAGTATTATTTGAAACTCAAAGTTATGTTTCTTCAAGGTACCCGCTTAATTCAAAGTGTTATATAATATCAGTATCACTTAACAACGCTCCTGCTTAGCAACCAAAATGTTGGCTCAGGAACTCTGGCATTTGAAGCACGCAACTCTTAAAGCTGTCAAGTTACAAGACCCTTGCACCCCTAACCCTTTAGGGAAAAAAAAACCCCAGGGGTCTTCAAACCTGACAGCTTTAAGATTTGTGGACTTCAACTCCCAGAATTTCTCCTCCAGTCCTGTTGGCTCAGGAACTCTGGCATTTGAAGCATGGAAGTCTTAAAGCTGTCAAGTTACAAGACCCTTCCACCCCTAGAAAAAAAATGCAGAGCTCTTCAAACCTGACAGCTTTAACACTTGTGGACTTCAACTCCCAGAATTCCTCCTCCAGTCATGTTGCAGGGACGTCATCTGCGTGTTCTGCTCCATCTCTGCTTTCTTCATTGTGGGCAGGGCTGCTGCTGAAGTTGCCGACGAGTTGCCACCAGAATAACTGCTGCTACCTCCTCCTCCTCCAACAGCACCACCAGATTTGCTCCTGAGCTCAGCGCTGGGTAACCCGTGCTCGCTCCTCCTCCTCCGTGCTTTTGAAGAACCATGAGGCTTTTTTCCCCCTGCTCCCTCCCCGCCTTCCTACTGTCTCCCGCAGCCTCATGGCTCTTCAAAAGCACGGCGGAGGAGGAGGAGGGGGCAGGCAGGGGTAACCCAGCGCTGAGCTCAGGTGCTCCGAGCAGAGGGGAGGCGCCGCTGCCACGCGCGGAGATGCCGGCTGGAGCTTTGCCGGCTTCATCTCAGCCACAGCGCCGGGCGGCAAATCCGGCAGTGCTGCCTGTTAGAGGAGGAGGAGGAGGAGGTGGCAGCAGTTCTTCTGGTGGCTGTGGGGGCTTTGGGGCTTCACAACTAGCCTCAGTCGCCCCGTGCTCCTCAAAGCAAGTCTGGGGAAGTCCTTTGCAGGCGGCCCGTTCTAGCTGCCTGCAAAGGACCTCCCCAGCTTCCAAAGCCTGTGGCAATAGAAATCACTGTGCGGCAGTTGAAAACTGCTGCGTGGTGTTTTCTTGCCACCTGCGCGCTAGCGCAGCCGCGCACCTTAGAGGGAACGTAGATTACTTCATAGTACCAATATGTTTGTCACTTAAAATGTTTTAACTCCTCTGAGACCTGTTGACAACTGTTATTAATAACAGACAGTTGAATTTGCACTACAAAAAATAGCTGTGGTTAGATATTTTAAGGAGCTTTGTTTCCTATGTTGACCTCAAAATTAGCAGCCAGGTTTTCAAAAGACTTCAACATGTTGTGTTTTGAAAACCTGCCCATGAGGATCACAAAACAGGAATCTTCTTATATTATTTTTAAAATGTGACCATATTTGCAGCACTCTAGTGCAAAGCATATGATTCCAAAGCCATTAAACAGTAGGATTCTGTTGATTCCAGTAAAATGGCACCCCACACAAGATATTCAGAATAAGCAAGTCCTTATCATTTTTAAAATATGCAAATAATTAAAAATATATTTCTGAAATACTCTGTTGCATGAATTTGTGTTGCTTCTGATTATTTGCCAAGTCCCAGATTATGTGTAAGTCATTACCAAATGTTTTCCTCACATGGGAACGACTGGAATTGTTTGGTGTTGGTCTTGCCCTCCAACATTAATTCTAATTACCTCAAAATGCAAACATGCTTAAATTTCCAGCAGATGACATTATTTTCTCTTTGACATCAGACATCAAAGCAAGAAAAATAAACATGGGACAGTGACAGCATTAGCTGTTAGTCATTATTCAGAACTTTTTTTTTCATGTTTTAGTCCAGACAAGTTCCTCTTGAAGTCTTCTACAAGCGATTAGGGTGGGAGTATTGAAGTGTTTCAGTCTGATGAAAGCCTTTTTTCTTTCCAATTCTCTTAAAATAAGTACATGACCAAGAGAAAAATAGAGCAAAAGGGAAAGAGAAGAGGAGGAAAAGTCTGGTTTAGATCAGAGTTGGAGTCTTGGTTTTTAGGGGCACTCATTCTGAGACTTGTTTTGTTTATTTTTAGATATCTTCTACATGCTTGTGGAGGATGGATTCATAGTTTCAAACTGAGTAACTTGGCAATCACAGCAAATTGTGTGGTTTGCCTAATGAACACAAATTAAGATCAGAAACTATAAAAGCTGAGTGCAGATTTCTGGAACGGGGATATTTAATGAATTGCTATATTTGCCCTTAGATATCATTGTTGAATGGCTGTTTGTGACCTCAGCATGAGGAACTTTAGCTTCAATTTGAGAAATATTCCTCTGACCCTTGATTTATATCGTTGTACCATAGAACTATATGTGCATATATTGTCATAGGCCTGTAGATTTCAGTTAGACATACTTTCTTAGTTAGGGTTAGCTAAAAAACAATATTTTCCCATTTATTTGAATCTGCTTCTCCCTTCTTAAAGTTTTTTTTAAACAATAAATGTTTACATCATGGGACAGCTTACTATAGAATATGTAACAGTTATCTTGTTCAGTTTTATGTCCCTTGATGCTAAATGGAAGGATTTATGATTGGGGACACTTACACAACATAGATATTTGAGGAGGACTTAGAGATATTCTAAGTTATTTGACTAAATGGTTTAAATAAAATAATATTAGAATAAAGATGTGTATACCTTCCTAAATCAATTTAAAGGAACTTAATAGCTCTCTATCACTTGTTAGTTAAAACTATCCATATTACTAAGAAAAACATTGTTCCTTCCTTCCTTAAGATTTCTATGTCACCCCACAATTTAAGTGTAAATGAATGCTTTAAAACAATGCAATATTTCATACCTTAGCAACAAGGCATATGCTTTCCATATATGACATTCAAATGCAAAACTGACATATGTAAAAGGGTGAAGAAACTGACTTAAGATAAATTCTTTTCCTGCCATCCCTTTCATAGTTATACAAAGTTCCAGCTGGTGTTCAGGAACAGCTCAATATGCTCTATTTGGCTGAGGCAAAATGTCAAGGTTGGTCCAAGTATTTTTCTATGTCAAAGAGGACAATAGTGTTTCTCTCTAGATGCAAAATAAAAACAAAATGAATTAACTAGCATTTCTATAAGTTTTCCAAAATTAGCAATTACCTTATTCTAGTGAACAGTAGGAATTCTTGATATTCAGGAGTGAGTAATGAAAAGGATCATATAGTAAAAAGAAATGGAAAAGATATAGACTGGGTGGCCATGAGGGAAAAATATCTAGAGTTAACTTAGTTCAAGGGAGTAGGTAGGCTTTTGAAATCTACAAATAGATCAGTGATGGCTAACCTTTTAGGAATTCATGCATGTGGAAACGCTGGAGAAAGTCTCTTGCATCTCTAAAAGCAGATGTGCAGTAAGAGAATTAACTAGAGAACTAAAACTGGTAAACAAAGTAGGAGCTTTTACCCAATTTAGATAATATGTCTATTCCTAGAGAAAGCAAATATGGTGAAAAAAGATGCATTATTCTAGAATATTCTAGTACAGCCTGTAAATCTACTTTAAAAATATTCAAAAAATTTCAGTGCATTGAAAATGCAACAGCTGTGGTGTTAGATACTTGTTCTAACTACAGTGGTTTCCACCAAGGTCCTCTATTCTGGCAAGAACAGAGGTTTAATCCTATTGGTCGAAGGGTCTGACAGCTCCCTATAAAAGGACTGCTATCAGACTCAACCTTCGCTGGATTGTTCTCACTTGTTATACTTAATAAAGAGCTGTTGTTACCGTTAAGCCTATGTGTGCCTATCCAATACCCAATTTAACACTGGCGACGAGGATGGGATTGCAAGGCAACTAGGTGAACCGAAAAGAGCGTAGCAATCCAGCAAGTACATCCAGCCCAGAGCTCAGCGCGGCTTCGAGCAGCCATTTTTGAGCAACAAACTCAAAATGCCCTCTGAACACAAAATGGCCATGCACACCCCACTGACTCCATATGACCCATTCACCGAGCACTGGGGCTCGTACATGCTACAATTTGACTGTTTCCTCAAAGCAAACGACCTCATAGGCCTTTCTGAAGGCCACAAGAAGAACATGTTCCTCGGATACTGTGGCCAGGAAGTGTTCGAGACGGCGAAAGACCTCTCTGAGTCGACAGCACTACAATCAGTCGCCTGGTCCGTGCTTCAGCAGACGCTAAGGACTCACTATGTGCCCAAGCCATCCAAGCATGTTATCCGGCATGAATTTAACCAGAAAGAGGGCGAGTAAATTAACGAGTACGTTGCGGCACTCCACAAGGCTGCAGTGTACTGCGAATTCCGAGACCTGGACAAGCTGATTCAAGCGTATGGGACATTAACCTACAGAGGAGGTTAGTCGCTAAATCTAACCTCATTCTACAGATCACCTTGGATGAAGCCAGGGCATCCGAATCAGCCATCAAATCTACTGAGACTCTGCAGCACCAAAGCACTCCACAAGACACGTGGAAGAGTACACGCGTACATTGCAAGGCTGCAGAGCCCTAGAGCTCAGAAGGTGAAGAAGATGACAGCTGTCATATGTGCAGTAGCTGCGCCCAGCTGGCGCGCAAATTCAAATCACGTCTCCTGCCTTGCACTAGCTATGGAGGAGACCATGCCAGATAGGCTTGCCGTTTCTGCAACGCAACCTGGAAGCGCTGCGAGCGAAAGGGACACATTGCCAAGGTGTGCCAGAGTGAATTCCCTACCATTGCCTGGCAGCCTAGAAGTGCACCAAACCACCAATAGAGGCCCAGCCAAGAGGTCTGGCAGAAGCCCCACAGCGCTCAGAGGGTGACAATAGAGTCACCCATCACACGTCAATCAGCCAAGTCCGCAACAGGTGGCCAAAAAAGCTGAAGGTCTCCATGTGAGATGAAGATTGACACCAGGTCATCACTGACCATCATACCGTGGTGTACCCTGAAACAGGCTATCCCTAGCTTTAAAAAGCAGCATCTTTGCACCCCTAACATCCACCTACGCGATTACCTGGGAAACCGGGTCCCCATCGTGGGCCAAGGCACCTTCCAGCTGAAGTTCAAGCAGTTCAGTGGGAAACTCCCAGTGACAGTGGTCAGCGGCAACCTGCAGAGTCTCCTAGGGCTAGATTGGTTCCAAGACCTGGGCCTATAGGTGACCGATATCAATGCCTTGAAAGACGATGGCACTAAAGCCATCTTTAAGGAGTTTGAGGACGTCTTTGGCACCGGTCTGGGTAAGTATGTGGGGACTCCAATTTCCTTTAGTTTAGACCCCAACATAGCCCCAATAAGGCTAAAGCCCAGGAGAGTACCTTTTTGACAGGAAAATTGACAAGCTCGTAGGCCAGGGAATCCTAGAGCCGGTAGATCACGCACGCTGGGAGACCCCTATAGTGACACCTGTCAAATCTGATGGGTCTGTCCGCATCTGCACGGACTACAAGTGCACAATAAATAAAGCGCTACAACAAAGCGCCTACCCTGGACTGGCACAGGCATACCAACAATTGCTTGTAGATGGCGCGATGGTGGAGGCCCAAACCATTGTAACACACAGGGGTGTATTCAAATGTCACTGCCTGCAATTCGGCATTAGTATCACCCCCTGGACTGTTCCAAAGCATCATGGAATGGCTTTTGCAGGGGATTCCAGGAATTGTCCCCTATTTCGACGACATCTTGGTATCGGCTGCAAACGAGGCACAACTTTTCAAAGGTGTACAAACAGTTTTGGCTTGAATTAGAGACAAAGGCCTCCGTCTCCAAAAAGAGAAATGCCAAATTAACGTGCCAAGGGTTGAATTCCTAGGCTATCTAATCGATGACTCTGGGATTCACCCGACCACACAAAAAATCAAAGCAATTCAGGATGCCCCCACAACTCGCAATCAAACTGAGCTGCAGGCATTCCTCGGGCTCCTTAATTTCTACAGTGTCTTTCTTAAACAGAAAGCCACCATTGCTGAGCCCTTACATTGTCTCCTGGCTAAGAATGCGAAGAGGTCCTAGGGCAAAGCCGAGGCTGCCGCATTTGCCCCGGTAAAACGACTCCTGTTGGCGGATTCCTTCCTGGTACAGTACAGCCAGACACTGCCGTGGGTGCTAACCTGCGACACTTCCCTGTTCGGCATCAGCACTGTCCTCAGCCACTGCATGCCCAACGGAACTGAAGCCCCTATTTCATTTTACTCCAGGACCTTGTTTGACGCAGAGCGGAACTACAGCCAGCTGGACCGTGAGGGTTTGGCTGCAGTGGCTGGAGTAAAGAGGCTCCATGAGTATATTTATGGCTGGGACTTCGAACTGGTTACGGAGCACAAGCCGTGGTTGGGCTTACTGTCTGAGGACTGACCTACCCCAGTATCATTATCACCCTGCAAGACCAGGTGGACCATCTTCCTAGCTGCCTACTCCTACCGTCTCATCCACCGACCAGGCTCCACTTTGGAGCATGCTGACGCTCTCAGCCACTGCCCGCTGCCTGAACCTCTTGCTGACCCTACCCCTGAGACGCTAGTCTTCCTCATTGACTGCCTTGAGACTGGGCCTGTCTCGTCCAGTGACATTGCTCGTCACTCTGCAAAGGACTCCACAATCAAGCAAATTTTGAACTGGGTGTGGAGGGGATGGCCCACGGGGCCTGTTGGGGCTGATTTCAAAATGTATTTTGCCAAATGTGATGAGTTATCAGTTGTAAATGGCTGTTTACTGTGGGAGGACCGGGTTGTTATTCCACCCAAACTGCACATTGCAGTATTAGAGGCTTTACATGCAGGGCATCCTGGAATTGTCAGGATGAAGTCTTTGGCTAGGAGTTATATGTGGGAACAGAGGTTTAATCCTATTGGTCAAAGGGTCTGGCAGCTCCCTATAAAAGGGTTGCTGTCAGACTCAACCTTCGCTGGATTGTTCTCACTTGTTGTACTTAATAAAGAGCTGTTGTTACCGTTAAGCCTGTGTGTGCCTATCCATTACCCAATCTAACATGTACTGTTACTGGGATTATTGAATTTTATGAAATGTGGAGAACAAAATTTATCTAATCCTGAACTGTATTATACTGAAAGCCTGGTTATTGGGA
Source organism: Natrix helvetica (assembly GCF_964273705.1). Lineage (NCBI taxonomy): Eukaryota > Metazoa > Chordata > Lepidosauria > Squamata > Natricidae > Natrix > Natrix helvetica. The sequence goes on along the minus strand of NC_138554.1, from coordinate 70,648,873 downwards.
TTATTGATTCCTGCTTTGCTATATTTGCATTGACTTATTTCAAATCCTTCTCTATACCCATTTCAAAGTGCTGATTAGGAACAATAAACTAAGAGAGCCAAGTAGAACTTATTTTTTGTGAGCTTCCCGATATGCAGAGGAGATTCTCTTATGTGATTAATTGACATCTAGATGGAATTGGGTGTAGTCTGCTGTTTCTTTCCTTTCTACCCATTCACTTGCCCTCCACTTTCTAGTTTTAATCTGCACAGATGCAACTAAAAGGACTAGGAGATTAAAGACTGTTATTCCTTCACCTCATTCCTGCCATTGGTCATTTATTCAGAGAAGAATGGTGAACCATTTTATTATCAAGGAGGATGATTAGCAAAGCTAGTGGGGGCTTCAGAAGATGCCAACCTTCTGGTTGCAGCTTCTGGTGCTATAGCTCTGGAACACCTACTCATGCCTTACCTTAGAAATTAGAATAATAGAATTGGAAGGGATGTTAGATGTCTTCTAGTCCAACTCCCTGCTCAAGCAGGAGTTTCTATACTTTATTGATTCATTTTATTCAGGAATGGAAAGTCATAGAAGAGGATATACCTATCTATACATTCTATGACTTTCTATCCCTGGATGAACACTTTTCTTCTTGGTAGGATTAGATGTATTTCAAATTGGATGCATAAAATAACATATAATATAGTGCATAGCACACCAGGCAAAGGACATTTTGCAACTGTTACATATTTTCCCTTTAACAAATTTGTTTATATTAAGAGAGAAGAAGTTGTATAATTTATTTAAGATTTAAATAAAAGATAATTTTGTCTGGAGATGAAATAAAATTCCATGTTGAAGTCACAGCAATTACTACTAAAATCTCTTTTCTTTGTTATCATGGATTGAAGTGCATCAGCTGTTTTAACTGTGTGACCTTGCTTGACTTGGAAAGATAGAAGAGAAACCATTCAAATATAACTTCTTTATTCTCATACCCATTTTAACACTCATACAATTTATATTTTGATATACTTCTCCCAGGGTCACCAGCTAGTTACAAACTGAAATCATGCTTATTCATGCCTACTAAGGAGTAAAATCCACTAAATACACTGTGGTTTAATCTAAAAAAGTGGGATTTCATATGATTGTCTTTTAGTCATCTCTGTGATCATTTATAGAAATAAGCGGGTTATGTTTTTTCCATAGAAATTTTGTAAGATTGACCCAGTGATTTAATCTTTCTTTTTTATTATTAAGGGGTTTTTATTTTTAAATATATATAAGTATTAAATACATGAACAGTGTGGCTTCTTGGTATTAATTTTGATACCAAATAATAATAATAAAATTGACAATTTTGATGACCTTATATTAAGCATACCCACATCATTCTAATAACATTGTACATAATATAATCATCTTTCAACTTATTTCCTTTCAGCCACCTAATTATTTTGACATGTTATATAACAATATTCATAGTAGTATGTATATTCTGATTTGTGCCACTATTTTGTATCTTGATAACACCAAGCTGATGTTAGTAGATATTCTATTTCTATCCTTCATATCTTATCCATTTTAATTGTATTAATTACATTAGTCATACTCACGTCATTATTATAATATTATAAATATGCAATTGAAGTTCTTAACATTGTAATATTTGCTCCACCTTGTATGTAATCCCTCATCATTTAGTTATTCAATATTTTATTATTCAATGCTAATAGCCATGGTAACCTTAATAATATTATTCAAAAGTATATAATACAATCATCTTTCTGCTTCTGATCCTTCGCTCTACATACTAATTTTAAAACATTATATAGGCATATACATAACAATATTTTCCCTCTTTCTAATTCCTATCTCTGTTCTAAATCTTGATACCACATATCTTATATTGGTGGATATTCTGTTTCTACCCATCATCTCTCATTCGTTTTAGTATGTCAATTCTTATTGATTTTTTGGCATTCTTTCCATACTCCTCCTTTGAAGTTTTATGTCTTCATTTATCATTCTTTCTTGGTCTAAGTGTTTCCCCTATCTCTACCTCTGCTTCTCACTGCCAGATCTTCACTATGCCTGTGAGTGTCTCTGTTCTCACTTCAAGAATGTCTTTCTGCTTATCCAATTCTATTTTTAAGTCTCTAAATATATATAGTCAGTTTGATTTATTTCATCTGTTTTGATTATCTCTTTCTTCTACTTATCTTTTGGGTTGTTTGTTGTTTTATCTGCTCTTTCCCTTCCTCTGTTTTTCTATACTTTCCTTTATTTCCCGAGTTTCCCGTTCATTGTTATTTGCTGAACATTTTCTAGTTTCACATCTATATCATACATCAGATCCTTTATCTCCCTGTGGTTCTTTATTATAGTTTCATAGATACTTTGAAACATCAATGATATTTATTTTTGAAATATTCTTGTTATTTCCTGTTGAAGCATTTTATCTTATTTTAATGTCCAAAGATTACTCACAAATCTATCAAAATCCCAAACTCTGCTGTCTATAACATCAAAAAGCCAATGTTAAAACTATGCATTCAGTCCCAGAGTCATTCCTCAAGATATCCCGAGTCCCTCCGGGGAGAGGGGTCGGTCTAGAAATTTAATAAATTATTATTATTATATGCAATATTTATAGTGTTTTATAGTCCTCCACCCAGTCAGTTTACTCCTTCCAGATTTTCCCTTGCCTTCATCAGCCAGCTCTTTGATTTCAATAATAGTTCCAAGTTTTTGTGAACCAGTCTACTTAGCAATCTTCAAAAGTCTCAGAAATCCCGCCCCCTTGGTCGTGAAAGAAATAGGTATCAGACAGTACACAGAAAAAAACACAGTCTTCCAAATGTGTTTACCTCCATTCAGTATTAGAGATTATTTCAAGGACTTCACAGCCTTGTAAAGAATATAGTGTATTTCCTTTATTTCACGATGATGCCATGTAGATGGCATCATCATCTAAAATTTCCATGTGACATCCAATCTGACAGCATTCCGATTTCTTTAAATAATTTCTTTCACTTTTTCCCAATAATCAGCCCAATGTTTCCAGCATTTTAAAATGCCTATTCAAGATATTGCCAATAAAATATCAAATCCAGTCATTCTATATTTAAAAATTATATCCTCTCTTAAGTTTCATTTTCTTTTGAGTCTGTAATCTTTCTCTAAGTAATTGTTCACCGCTTTTAATATTTTGGAGAGTTATCTTTTCAGAGTTTCTTTTCTTTGGGGTTTAATCTCTAATAAAGAAGTTGAAGGTTATCTCACCCACCTCCAGTCCACTGTTCAAACACCGCTCCAGCACATTTTTTTCTTCAATCGTCCAAGCTTCACAGTGGCCATAATGGCCACCTCTTTTTCCTCATTGTTGGATAGGAGAGTGAGCCTTGGATCAAGCAGGAGAGTTGCATTCTCCACAATCTGCAAAGCATCCCTTCTTTTCTCATCACCCCTACAAGGTGACTTTAGCCCTTTAAGCCCCCCGCCCAAGGAGAGTTGAGCCTAGGTTCACTGAGCCTCACTCCCTATGATTGTCCCTCAGCAGCAGCAAACTGGAAGTCTGATTTAATCTTAATGACCCGCTAAGAGAATGCAAATGACCAGCTGACTGCAAGGAATATAAAGCCTTCCATTCCTCACCATACAATCAAAGCTGAAGAAGCTTCTTGGATGAGAAGAGAAAAGTCTTCAAAGAAAAACAAGAAAGTTCAGTTACCTCTTGAAAAAAGCAACTTTGGGGCATATTGAATAAATTTCTGACATTCCTTGGTTGTTTATGATGCAAAGGGACTATATGCAGCTGAGAAGCTACCCTATCAGCCAGGGGCATGTGGGCAGGGGAGGCAGAGCCTCACCGCTCTCATCATGAAAAGAATAAAAAATGGAAAATGTCCTGAGGAGCCTCGGGGAATGGGACCATGTGTGCAGGAGGGAGGTGCAGGAGGCTCCTCTAGCCATCTGCCTCCCTCCCTCTCAGCGTGAGCCACGGTCCCCTTCATGTTGACTCAGGAAGGTGGGGAATGGGACTGAGGCTCCTCTAGCCTCAGCCTCTCTCCCTCTCAGCGCGAGCCGTGGTCCCCTTCATGTTAACTCAGGAAGGCGGGGAATGGGACCACGTGTGCAGGAGGGAGGTGCAGGAGGCTCCTCTAGCCTCAGCCTCCCTCCTGCACACGTGATCCCATTCCCCATCTTCTATTGGGTTCTGACGCCAGAGTTCATGCTCCAGGGCGAATGTGCATGCGCAAGTGGCTCCCTTCCTCGCACTGAGCAACGGCAGGTTTACGGGAAGTTGCTTGCAAAAGTGGAAAGTGCAATGGACTTTTCGGACGGGTGGCTACCATTTCCCTGCCAGCTCGCTCGCGAAAGGACCCTGGAAACCGAGTTGTTGCCGGCACCTTGTTAAGAATTGTGCTGCTGAAAGAGACAGAGAGAAAAAGCAGATGTATTTTTTTTACAATTATTATTTTGTCATACGATATTGAACGTAGCGTTCAGAAGGCCATGGCTGATTCCAAGAAAACTAAGTGGGGTCAGATTTGATTAATCTTCGGTTAGGTTGGGGACCCAGGAAATCGTAGGCGGGGAATGGGACCACGTGTTCAGGAGGGAGGCTGAGGCAGCCTCAGCCTCCTGCACAGGTGGTCCCATTCCCCACCTTCCTGATGATGTCACCAGCCTCACCAGCCGTAAACCTTACCCCACGTCACTGCTATCAGCCTATGATCTGTCCTGCACTCACTCTCTTGAAATACTGTTCTAAATAGATAAGGCTTGAAAGTAAATAAAGAACATGAGGCAAACCCATATCCCAGAACTCTCTACAACCTGAATTCATTTGAATAATTGGCAACATATTTTTTCTTCTTCTACTTGTTTGAATGAAAATACAGCTTTATTAAAATCAGAAACCCTATATACACTATACTGCCAAAAGTATTCGCTCACAAATGAGTTTGATTATGTGAATGGGTGAGTGAATACTTTTGGCAATATAGTGTATATCAAATTGCACATCTGACCCAAAAATAAGGAACCAAATTCTGCACTCAGTAAACATCTAATAGTTGATGCTTCTATGACTGATATGGTTTATGCAATTTGCTTTATTTGCAGACAAGAAATAATTCATATGCTAATTGATAAACTGCCTATGGAATACATGTTTGTGTGTGCATGCATGCGTGCATGCACGTATGTGTTTTTAACCAATTCCAGGTTTTAAATAATTAGTCTCTTCTTGCTTTGCCAACAAATTCCTTTTAGTCATTATTTTCCAGCCTTGATATTTGTAAGTACTTATTTACTGTTTATACAACAATCTTACACCCTGCTGTTTCCTGTCTCCCTACAATTATTATAGAAACCCTAGATTTGAGTGAGAGCTGTATTTGCCTTTAACTGAAGGCAAATTTATATCAGTTAAATTTATATAGTTGCTCTTCAGCTCTCTGTTAATTACATGGATATCAAATTATTGTTAAAATCAATATATGCCCCCTATCCTTTGTTGTCAAACATTCATAAACAAATCTGGGTGTGTAGATGCTTGAAATTTTGCTAGTTCAAACACAAGGGAACAAGGTGAATGTTTAAATATGCATATTATTGTCTCCTTCCTCCTTTTTTTTAAAGATAAGCTGATTTTTTTTGTTGAAGTAAGTCTGAAATTTGGATCTAGATCTGAATGTTTTCAAAGTTTAAACTCAGAGACTGCTGATTTTTGTAATTTGACTGGATTCATCATTAACTTTGATCCATTATTAGCTTTCTTTTTTCATCAACAGCAAGCATTATACAGCTGCTCAGATAAGAATAATTAAGAACAATGTAGTTCTTGTAAACCCTTTTAAGGATAATTTGAACAAAATGCCTAAGCATCAAAATCAGGCCACACAGAAAATATGGGTAATATTTAGTAACTTTCAAAAAGGCAAGATAAACTAATTTTGCTTTAAAACAGGGTGGTCTTCAGATCAAGCATTGGCAAAAGAACGTGATTTTTTATCTGGAGTACTTCTCAAAGAGAACAAGAGGACAAAACATGAAAGTAGCTTATTGATGCCAGAACAGAAGACAATTCTTTCTAGAAGAGTAGCAAAATTACAAATGTTACAAGTCAGTCCAAAATAAATTTAGAATACTTATGTTTGCAGAGTAAGCATACTTGCATGCAATGAAAAATACCTATAAGTTACAAATATGAACAGTATAACAAGCAAACTACAGTAGATAATTTATATTATTCCACTATTGACTGAAAGCAAAATTAATAGTACGAAAGGGTACAAATTTTGTATATTGAGATTATAATTCAGTTTATCACTGGGTTACATTTCAAAGAATGATTGATTAAACAGGTCATATCTATTGCAGACTGGAATTCCCATAATTCTAAACTAGTAGAAGAGGGGTGTAGTTCTCCACAGACCAGCTGGGGAGGGAGATGGGACGGATGCCTCCTGCAGCACCCTGCAAGCCCTCCCACACCCCATTTTTGTCTGGACAGCCTCCTGCAGCACCCTTCCAGTCAAAAAGGGGCACAGGGGGCTGAGCATGGTTCCCCGTGACCCATTTTTGATCTGGGTGGCCTTCTGTAGCACTTTGCTGGACAAAACAGGGGTTCATTTTGCTGCCAGAGGTACCACGGGTCAGTCCTTTGCTATTTCCAGGACCTGTGGCCAGATTTAAGCACTCCATTAGCTGGATCCAGCCTATGGGCCTTGAGTTTGACAACCCTGTTGTCAAACTGGAAAGTCTGGAAATTGTAATCCAATATAGATATTGGAGATGGGAAAACAATGCACAGCACTAAGCTATGCAGTTGCCTTAAATTGATATGACTTATTCATATCCAATTGTCACAAATATTAATTTAGGTCACTGCAAAAATAATCCAAAAATATTAAATAATGCCTTTCTTGCCAAATGCCAAATTGTGAGAAGTTTCAAAGATATATCTATAAACTAGATTTATCTTTACTTTTGTCCTGAATAGTAAGGATTATAATCTGAACATTAGTGAGGAGTTTTCACTTTTTATTCCTGTTACACTACAGTATTATAAAAACATGTAATGTGATCAATTTTCCAAAACTTTTCCATCTTTTAAAAAAATGAAATCCTGTTAAATAATACTAACTGCAAAAGAAATAAAACAATATTGGACTCAATTGTGGTTGTAAATTGAGTACTACACTAAGATAACAGAAGGGACCTCTGTTTTCACCCAACAATGTACAGTCTTTTCAGGAAGGATGTCCCCCAACAAACAGGAAAGATATAGTTTTCATATAAGAAGTTAGATCAAGAATGAATGTCATAGGTAGATTCACAGAGCAATACAGATTTCTAATTCTGAAATTTATTTCTCAGTTCAAAAAACAGGAATATATGAATTAGGTTCAGTACTTAGGACAGACCAAGTAGCTATTCAAGAGTTAGTGGTGTCATGGTTAGAAGCAATGGTAAAGCAAGATATGGATTTAAAACCAGTAATATTTTGTTGGATATTTCAAAGGGAATACAATACATATTTAATTTTACACATGTTAGCAGCTGCTGGACTTGTGTTTGCACAACAGTGGAGAAGCAAAGATATGAAAATGAATAAATATTAGAATACACAGGAATGAATAAATTGATAATTAAAATAAAGGCAGCTTCGAATATTTTTTCACGTGGGATTTGTTTTACCAATGGCTAAATAACAGAAACAGAAATTAGAAATTTAAAAGTATGAAAGAAAACACCAATTATGTAAGGAAAGGTTACTAAAATGTATAAGGAAATATTATCAGTACTTGATCATTATTAATGTGTAGATAACTGCAGGACATTACATACACACCCAAACTATGACAGCGCCAGGAAAACCTCAGATCAGCGTAAGCCGTAGTCCCCTTTATGTTGGCTCAGGAAGGAGGGGAATGGGACCGCGTGTGCAGGAGTCTCCTCAGCGCTAGCCTCTGATCAGCGTGAGATGCGGTCCCCTTCCCCTGCACATGCAGTCCCCTTCCCCTCCTTCCTGAGCCAACATGAAGTGGACCGCGGCTCACGCTGATCTGAGGCTGGCGCTGAGGAGCCTCCTGCACATGCGGTCCCATTCCCCTCCTTCCTGAGCCAACTTGAAGGGGACTGCGGCTCGTGCTGATCTGAGGCTAGTGCTGAGGAGCACAGCGTGGCTCCTCTCCGCAGTGCAGCGGAAGGAGTTGCTCTCCCCGCCACCGTGATCCTGGAGTATTTTGCTTGCACACGCATGAAAGAGATGAAAGAGAAAAGGAGGAAGGAGATTTTTTTTTTCTTTTCATGATGAGAGCGGTGAGGCTCTGCCTCCCCTGCCTCCCCTGACTGCACATCACTGCTCTGGACTAATGAATTAAAGAGCTGCCTCTAGACATTCATTTTAATAGATTTTTAGACCCCTGCAGTTGAACGTTCTTCATGTGTCCTTACCCTGAAGACTCAATTTCATTTGGAATTTAATCCTAAAGTGATTGCCCTTTTAGAATTTCTCTCTCTTTTTAACATTTTTTTTAGTTTTTGAATAAAAACAAACAAAATCATCCTCCATTACATATTGTAGAAAGTGTGTCAATAGGTTACAAAGAACTTTCATGCATCCCTTCCACAGTCATCACCTCTGATTCATATCAAATTATCTATTTTACATCATACATACATACATACATACATATATACATGCATACATACATACATACATACATATATATAATCATACCTCATCCTTCATATGGCTATAATTGTTTTAACGTCCCTTTATAACAAACATTCCAAAATTTAAAACAAAACCATTTCTCTTGACACTTCTCCAAAATACACCCCCCCCAAGAAGCCACACCTCTCTTCCCCCCCCCTCTCTCTCTCTCTCTCTCTCACACACACACACACACACACACACACACAAACACACACCACACAATTTAAACAAATTCCCTTGCCTTGGAACCTTTAGAATCATAGGCTAGAAAGTACCTTGGGGGTCTTCTAGTTTAACCTGTTCCAGGCAGAAGCTCTCATACATACTTGCAAGTTTGCAGACATCCCAGTTTCGACTGCAAGAACTGCAGGCAGCCTTTCTCCTCCTGCCACCCACTGCGAGGCAGAAGTCTCGAGAGAAATTGCCTGGCCTGGGCACACTGCTCTCCACAATAGAGCCCTTCCCAGGGAACAGGTGAATATCCCAGGACTACATGCACGCACCTTGTTGAACTGCATCATAGTAGCGGCCTCCGCCCCAGTGCAGCACTCTCGAGGGCTGCCCACTCACTCACTACCCATGCTGGGCCATAAATGATGCATCACCCCATCGTGGGCTCGATGCGGGACCCGAAGCAAAGATAAAGGCAAGCAGGTGGCAGCCACCCAGATCCCCACAAAGCTGAGAACCTGTCCCAAAAGGTGAGGAAACCTCACCATGCTTGCCCCCCCCCGAGGCAGCCCATGCCCTTTGTCCAAGTGCAGTAGACCCAGAGCAGGTCTCCCTCCCCCACCGTTGGCCTTATCTTCCAGCCTGCAGGGCTCGCACTGCTCTGCTCACTGCAGCTGCCTGAAAGGTAAGGCCAACAGCAGGGGAGGAAGATCCGCTCTGGGCCTGCCGCACTCAGTCAAAGGTCTACTTCGGGCAAACAAAGTGAGGCTCACTTGATTTTCGGGCCTGGCTCTCAGCTTCTACGGAGTCACCAGGTGACTGCTGTCTGGTATTGTAGCCCACCCCTCCACCGTGGGTCCTGCATCCAGCCCACAATGGGGGGACATGCTGCTTCTGGGCCAGATGCTGGCTGGTGGGTGGGTGGGCGGACAATCAGGTGAGCAGGTGGCCCTCGGGAGAGTGCTGTGCTGGGGCAGAGACTGCTAGTCCGCTGCAGTGAGGCAAGGTGTGCTTGTGCAGCCCCAAGACATTCAACCACCCACCAGGAGCCCTGCCATTGAGCACTGGGCCCATTGGGATCTGAAGGGGAGGGTGCTTGGGCTGGCAGAGGTGCATGGAAACTCTGGAGCCCCTCAAGATCTTCGGGATGGATCAGGTTATCCAAGGCTTTGCTCCCCTGGAATGGCTCCATTGTAGAGGGCTGGGTGCCCAATCCAGGTGTTTTCCCACCCAGAAGTGCCACAAAAGCTGAGAGCCAGTCCCAAAAGGTGAGTAATCCTCACTGTGTCCCCCCATGAGGCAGCCCTTCAGTCGAGCAGAGTGGACCAGGAGTGGGCCAGGAGTGGGGTCTCCCTCCCCCACTGTTGGCCTTACCTTCTCAGGCCAGGTAATGAGTGGCTGGAAGGGGAGAGGCTAGGGGCCGGATGATTCAGCTGGTTCACTGAACTGCACAAAAAGTAAGGTATCAGTTCAGCCAAACCAATGTGAACTGGCTGAATCCCACTACTGGCAATAAGAATCTTCTGAAATAGGTCCAGAACTCATCAGGAATCATTCAAGGTTTATGGTTCAGTGCAGTTATAAATCCTAGTTCAAATTTATTATCCGGACTTTCAATATTTTTTGTATATTAAACTACATTTTTCTTTATATTTTAATTATCAGATGTAGTTTCTGGTATACCTGAATATTTATCATAGGACAACTAAAATTGATTGATACATTTGATTTATACCCTGCTTTTCTGTTCAAGATAATGAACATTTAAAATGTTTATTTATTTAGCATGTAGTGATCGTATATTAGCCAGGAGACTACAGTGTGAACCCGGAGTAGTTATTTGGTTGCATAAGACTGCTAGTCCATTCAATTCATGCTTGTGCTCTACCTAGAGTGCACTACAGGGGGCAAACTAGCTCCAGTCTTAGAATGGTAAGAGTCATTTGCTGCAGCATCTGGGGTTTTCCCCTCTGGTGATGTCATCTCACATTCAAGTGTTGTGTTTGGACAGGTCCAGCACTGATTGGATTTGTACTTCCACATGAAGCACTTTATTTCCTCTGCTAAAATGGTATCTATTTATCTACTTGCATGTAGCATGCTTTCAAACTGCTAGGTTGGCAGAAGCCAAAGAAAGTGACAGGAGTTCATCCAGTCATGCAGCATTAGGACTTTAACCACCAAAACACAGACCTTCTCCAGCATCTTTAAGCCACTGAGCCACCATGCCTCTTAGAAACAAATGGAAAATATTAAAAACACAGATTAGTAAACTAAACTAAAAAAGACAGCAAAATTGTTAAATAAATAAATAAATGTCTAAAGAGATGCATCTTTCAGATTTTTAAAATATTTTAAACAATGTAGAGAAAGACTTTTTCATGTGCCAGAAAAAGGAGCCTTTCAAAATATCCTGTCCCGGAAAGATAGTTGCTAGATAAGGTCATAACAGGAACCTTTAATCAAGATTTAAATACTAAATTAATGGGGCACAGAAAGGCTGCTCTTTTCATCAGTGTTTGACTGGATAAGGTAACATAACTAAAGTCAACCTTCAGAATTATAATTACTCGCAAAATAATAAGGTGGTCCAAGCTCATGTAGTCTTGATCCTCCTTTTTTATACTTGTAAATTACAAACCACTCTTGTGAAATAGGTGGGTTGACAATATTGTAGAATTGGTATAAGTAGGTGGCCAAATCCAGCTTGTGGTATAAAGTGTACAGCTCAACATGGAAGATAATTAATCCAATGTGGTTTACTGCAACTGCACTATGAGAAATCCAGCTCTTCATTAGATAGGATGTCGTATTATGCTAAAGCATTAAAAAAATTGTGGTATAATAAAATCAGAGACCAGCACATTCTGGACACCAAATGTTGAAAAGGAAACCTTTCAAGTGTTGGCCTTGCGATGACATATTCATTGCCTATAATGTCATGTAGATTTGAATTTTGCATATTTCTGGGGGTTAACACTTATTAAAATATGTATATTCACCTTACAATACTAAAGATATTATTATAAATTAACTAACTAAAATTACAAAACTTGCTAACCATGTTGTCTAAAAGAGGCCTGTCTAAAATAAGACTTTTACACAAATCTCTCTCCTCTCTCTCTAGTGCATTCTGACAGTATACAGACCCCTTTCACTTTTATGAATTTTGTGAATTTTTGTGTCTTTTTAATACATTTACAGACATTTCTAAAATTCTGTTTTCACTTTGGCATTATGGGGTACTAAGTGTAGATCAGGTATCAAATGTGCAACTAGGCCAGTGATGACGAACCTATGGCACGCGTGCCACAGGTAACACGTGGAGCCATTTGTCAGGGCGCGCAAGGCGCGCAAGGCGCGCAAGGCATGTGTGTGCTGGACAGCTGAGTTCACCCTTTTTTAAAGGCATTTTTGACCCTCCCCAGGCTCCAGAGCCTTCATGAGCTTCCCTGAAGACTCCAGAGCGCAAAAAACCAGCCCTACGGGCAAACTGGAAGTTCGGAAATGGACTTCCGGTTTGCTCAGAGAGTCGTTTTGACTCCTCTGGAGACTTCAGGGAAGCGTCCTGAAGGTCCCCGAAGCCTTCAGAGCGCTCAAAATGACCCTCCAAGCAAACCGGAAGTCACTTCCGGTTTGCTCGGAGGTTCGTTTTGACTGCTCCGGAGACTTCAGGGAAGTGTCCTGAAGGTCCCTGAAGCTTCCGGGGGGCTTCCAGGGGGGCGGGAGAGGCTGTTTCGCCATCCCCAGGCTCCTATAAAGCCTCTGGAGCCTGGGGAGGGCAAAAAAAGCATGCAAAAAATGGGGGAAGTGCCTGTAGTGTGTGCATGTGCATTGGGGGGTCTCACATTGCATTATGGGTGCGGCACGCCCACACACTACCCCCCTTTGCTCCCCCCACTTATGGCACATGAGCCAAAAATAGGTTCGCCATCGCTGGACTAGGCCGAAGATATTCAGATGATGCAGAATACGAAGAGGGGTAAGACAGGGTTGTATTCTGTATCCATTGTTGTTTAATATCTACTCTGAATCCATTTTCAGTGAAGCACTAGAAAACATCAATGCTGGTTTCAAAGTAAAAGGTGATCAGATCAACAATTTAAGCTATCAAGGTAAAATTAAATTTTCACAGTTTTAGACACAAATTGACTTCTGTGGACCTCACTTCATACTTAAGAGGTCCATAGAGGGGGCGTGCATAAGTGCACAAATGGGCCTATTGTCCCTGTCATTGCATTTTTATATTATTTCTGTTTTCATTTCTGTTTGACAAATTTCAATCAATCAATCAATATGCTGATGACACTGTTCTGCTTGCCAGTAAGCATGAAGACTTTCAGTTCCTCATCAACAGAGTCACAGAAATATCTGAAAAATGTGGCTTGAAGTTTAACACCTCAAAAACCAAGATCGTCAGCTAACAACCCATTAGTTTATCACCGATAACTTTGGAAGGAATACCACTAGAAAAAGTTGAAAGGATCATGTACCTCGGTTTTAATTTACATGAAAGCTGGAACATGACCACTGCAGTAAAAACAAGGATACAGAAAGCTCAAACAACATTCTTCAAAATGAAACGATCTTCTGTAGACATGACCTAAGCCTAAAATTGAAAATCAGGCTTGTCAGATGCTACATCTATTCTATCCTGCTCTATGGAGTAGAGAGTTGGTCTCTAATAGAAAGCCACTTGAAGAGACTAGAAGCATTTGAAATATGGATTTACAGGTAGCTGTTATGTATAAATTGGGTTGACAAAATCAGAAATGAGGAAGTGATAAGCTGCCTGGGAAAGCCAAGCGAAATCATCAAAACTATAAAAAAGCAAAAGTTAGAATATTTTCGACATGTAATATGACACCCAGAGAAATACAGCATACTTCACTTAATCCTCAAGGAAAGATTGAAGGCAAATGAGGTCCAGGCAGAAGAAGAACATCATGGCTTCAAATCTAGGGCACTGGTTTGGACAAAACTCAATAGCACTTTTTGGTGCTGCTGTTCATAAAAATAGGAACGCCAACATGATCACCAATGTCTGATGACGGATATGGCACAAGAAGAAAAACGGTAGATTAATGAGAAAAAATGAATTTCAAAAACTATAGAATCAGACCACAGTATAAGAAAATTGACAAAGGTGAACGATCAGAATACTTTCTGACTATACTCTGTGTGTGTATGTATATACACACATGTATGTATGTATGTATGTATGTGTGTATATATATATACATACTGTACATCATACTGTGTGTGTGTGTCTATACATACATACACATACACATATACATAAACACATTAGATTAAGTAAGTATTTTTTTCTCTTACACCTTGTAGGGATTGAATGTAGATCTTCACAATGCCCCATGTTGATATCAATTTTCCTTTTTTGCTTTCAGTCCTTTTTAGTTTTGACCATACACTTCTTTCCTTCATTTCTAAGTTACCTAGCCCAGGAGTACTACTCTAACCTTTGGGAGCAATTTATTGCAAAATATGAAGATATTTAGATACCTGCAAGATGCTTTAATTAAATTGCATAGCAGGACTAGACTGATTTACATAGTATTGAAGGTTAAAAAAAAACAAAGCTCATAGCAATATTCTAGTCTTTAATACATAATATATTCCAAAAATGGATCTCCTGTCATTCCCCAGTAAATGCAATTCTTATATTTGAAACTTATATTTCAAGGCAAAGAATAACTTTGATGAAAAGAAGCACAATGAAGAAAACAAACAAAAATAAAAGAAATCTGAGTCTGGCTCAGAATTGTAACCTGATAAAGCATTTTAGATAGAATCTTATTTAGTTTCCATGAAGCTAGTGTAGAGGGAAGAAGATATTCAGACTTGCAAGATTCTGTTAATATAATCTTATAATAAAAATAGCATACGTATGCATCACTTTGCTTTCCTAGTCTGGTCTACCATGATGGGATGGCTGCTTTTAGAGCATGCCAGATTATTTCAGCAACTCCAAGTTGGAATAGGGGATAGTGGTGATCTTGAATGAGAATTTGGCTGTTCCTGGAGCCACTATTGTGCAACAAAGTGAGTGCTGCACCTTTGAATTGTGGCACCTACCTAGCTGCCAACAAGGCTGTAGATTAGGCTCTAGGGATTAATCTAGTTTCTAAATGTCAGTTGCAGGGAAATTCACTGCCTCTGGCAGAAGATGAAGAACAAATACAATCAAACACAGGTGTGAGTGTTTGAATCTATACTACATAGGTGATATTCTGTAGGTTCTGACCAGTTCTGGAGGACCGGTAGCAGAAATTTTGAGTAGTTCAGAGAACCAGTAAATACCACCTCTGACTGGGCCCACCCCCATCTATTCTTTGCCTCCCAAGTCCCAGCTGATTGGGAGGATGTGGAGATTTTGCAATAACCTTCCCCTGGAGTGGGGAGGGAATGGAGATTTTACACTATCCTTCCCCTGCCACTCCTACCAAGCCACGCCCATAGAACCGGTAGTAAAAAAATGAATCCCACCACTGCTATGCTGTGCTGATAAGAATTATAAAACATCAGTAATTCATCATCCCATTGCATCAACAAAATGTCACCCAGCAACACTGTATGTGGCAATCTGAATATTTCAGTCAATGGGAAGACCATATCTTCTATCTGAGTTTATACTCAATCAGCAGATAGCTGGGTATCTAGGGAAGTCTTTGTCCAGATTTAACGAGGTTGCTAGTTGTGGCCTTTTTGGAACTGAAAGACCCTAGCAACAGTAACTCATGCTCTCATCTTAAAACTGGATTTCTGGAGAGTGCTTGACTGTCTTTGAAGAGTACTCAGAAGCTCTGGTTGGCACAGAATATAGCAGCCTGAATACTGGCAGGCAATAGCACTTGAAAATAATGGCTCCTATGCCCTGAAAGTTGCATTGATTCCAAGGACAATTTAAAGTGATACTTACCTGCTGGGATCAATGTACCCTTTCTACATTAACATTTCCAAAACATTTGTCAGCCCCATTAGATAGACCAGGCCAGGAAAATCAACCCCCCCACACACACCTTTAGATTGATCCTAATTACAGAATTTTGCAAGTTTGACTGTGCTGTATCTTATCTTTCTTATAATTTTGTAAATTGGGGGGGGGGAATCTATCAAGCTGCTTTTGAATATCATCTCTTCTTAGGATTTAAGAAATACTTTAGTCCCTTTTGTTTAGGCTTTTGCATATCTCTGCTAAGTTCAGCTTCCTTACTATCTATATCATTGATGAGCTTTGGGAAATATGACTGGGAATTGGGTTATGTTTAACTTTGTCTCTAACGAGTTTTAACTATGTTTTAAATAGAGTTTGGATTTGTTGTTTTAAAACATTTGTGATAGATCTTTTTTCTTTTTTTCCAATCATGTCATATTCTTAGATGCTGCCTGGTTTAATCCCTGTACTTTTCTTAGCAAATATTGACCTGCTTACAGCTTATCAAGCATTGAGGACCAGGAAAGATCCTGAAGGATAAGCAGAGACTGATTTCTATCACAGAATAGAGATTGATGGCACCCCCCCCCCCCTTAGGTATGCATATTTGTCCTGCAGAGACATAGCCAGCACTGGCCAAATGCCGAGCAGCCAGACAGAGCTGCTTCAAGCCACAATAGGCATGGATAATGAGGAATGAGCCAGGCTGGTTATAAGATCACCAGCAAAACAACAAACGAATCTGGTTGATAGATCACATGTGAGCTGGAAGAGCAGTGGTGTGTGGGAGGGGGCCAGAGAGAATGCCATTAAAGCAACATTGGACAGCTCAGCGTCATTCCCTGGGGATGAGCAGTCAAAGTTGTGCGTGATAGGGGAGGAAGCAATAGGAGTTAAACCTCCATCAATTAACATGTATGAAGCAAAAACGACAGAGCTAATTTCAGGTGGGAGGCAGGTAGAGAAAGGGGGGGAGAGAATGGAGAAAATGTATTTTTCTACTAGATTTTGTATTCTACCTCTATCATCTATCTATCTATCTATCTATCTATCTATCTATCTATCTATCTATCTATCTATCTATCTATCTATCTATCATCTATCTATCTATCTATTTATTTATATCATCTATCTATCTTATCTCTTGTTCTTTCTATCTGTCATCTATCTCTCTATCATCTATCATCTTTAGATATAGATGATGGATGGATGGATGGATGGATGGATGGATGGATGGATAGATAGATAGATAGATGATAGATAGATAGATAGAAAGAAAGATAGTGGATGGACGGACGGAGGGACGGACAGACAGACAGACAGACAGAATACAAAATCTAACATAAAAACAAAATTATTTTGCATATTCCATTCTATGGATTGGTACATTCAGAAATGATTGTCACTGGTCATTTGAAATTGGGATATTTTTAGTTACATCTAGGTACTCGAGGAAAAGAAGTTTGCCAATACATCATTTCTTGAGAAACTGGAATTAATTCTCCCCAACTTTACAATAGAAGCATTATCAGATTTTTCATTATTATTACCATGACACACGGAAATGGTTAGTGTCTCTTGTATAACATTTCAGCCATGATTCATATTGGATGTTTACAGAGAGAAAGTGAAATAGCACAGAAAGTGAACCAATTGTATTCTATAGTGCTATCTTGATACTCAGAAATATTTCAGCTGCTACCAAACAATTTAGTTTTTATACATAAATAATGTGCATCTCCAACCATTTTATTCTTTGGCACTGCACACTGAAATTCTGCTTCTATATTTTATTAAGAACTTTGATTTTAATAGTATAAACTAATAAACTAAACTTAAAGAAATAAGAAATACAGAAAGGAATAAAAAAGTACAAGAGAAAAATAGAGAAAAGGGGATAATAAAGAGAAATATTTAAAATATGTAAAATGACTTCCAATCTTCAAGACGAGTATAAACAAATTTAATGAGTTTTCATCTCATCTAAGATTATAAACAATTATCTTTTCATCACATATCCCATATCTTATTTAAATATAAACTAATCTTTAAAATATTATCTTTATGGTCCTGGTATCAGCTAAAAATCCATTAAATATTAGCAGAACTAACAACATATATTATTTAACCTGGATCAAATAAACCAGGTTTATATTCCTTGCTTTTATTTCTAACAATTTTAATCTTTTCATTCAAATATTGTTGTGGGATTTTATTTCTTTTCATGTCTTCTTTGCTCCATCCCAAAGTTCTTTTTTTAATTAATTAATTTATTTTCCATTTTAAATATATATAAACATTTCATCTCTCCTTAAGCAGTGTGTCATCTGGATACAAGTATTTCTGTGCCACTTCCTTCCACAAATTATATACATTGAACAATTATACCACATGTAACTGTTCATTTCCTTCATATCTTCTAATAAAAATACAATAATAACATTAAACATGATTATTCTCATCATACTCATGTTGTCAGTTGCCATTTTATTCTTATATCTATAATAATAAATAATAATAATAACTTTAATTTATAAACCGCACCCTTTCCTAAACAGGACTCGGGGCGGTGTACAGTCATGTTAAAACAGAATAAATACACAATATAGGTACACTTAATATACAAATAGTTAACAAATAGTTAAACGGAGGAGGTAGGATGTGGACTGTACAATATTTACATTAAAATACAAATAAACATTAAAAATACCCTTAAAAACTACCCAATAAGATGTTTGCCAGGAGGATTGAATGGGACTATAAGTCAGTTAGGCCAGCTAATTGGAACAGGTGGGTCTTAAGCTTCTGTCGGAAGGAGCGGAGGTCGGTGGTAGTTCTAATATCGGGGGGGAGGTCATTCCAGAGGGTTGGGCCCATCACAGAGAAGGCTCTACTCCTGGGCACCGCCCGTTGACACTGCTTCGTGGACGGCACCTGGAGGAGCCCCTCCCTGTGAGAGCGGATTGGTCGCAGGGATGTATGAGGTGAGATACGACCCCCAGGTAACTAGGTCCCGTGCCATGGAGCGCTTTGAAGATAGTAACCAACACCTTGAAACGCACCCGAAAAACCACAGGCAGCCAGTGCAGCTCGCGCAGGAGTGGTGTTATATGGGAGTATCTTGTCCCTCCCATGATGGCCCGCGCGGCCGCATTCTGAACTAGCTGTAGTCTTCGGGTGCATCTCAAGGGGAGCCCCATGTAGAGAGCATTGCAGTAGTCCAGGCGAGACGTCACCAGCGCGTGAGTGACCGTGCGTAAGGCATCCCGATCCAATAGGGGGTGCAATTGGCGCACCAGGCGAACCTGGTGGAACGCCCCCCTTGCCACGGCTGCCACATGGTCATCCATCGACAGCCGGGCATCAAGGAGGACGCCCAAATTGCACGCCCGTTCCACGGGGGGCAGTTGTTCGCCCCCTATGGCCAGCGATGGAATCCACTGGTTGAACCGGGGCGCCGGTAGCCACAGCCACTCAGTCTTGGAGGGGTTGAGTCTGAGTCTGTTGTCCCCCATCCAGACCCGAACAGCTTCCAAGCACCGGGACATCATTTCGACGGCCTCGTTGGGGTGGTTTGGGGTGGAGATGTACAGCTGTGTGTCATCAGTGTACAGATGGTATCCAACCCCAAAACCACGGATGATCTCACCCAGCGGCTTCATGTATGTGTTGAACAGGAGGGGCGAGAGGACTGACCCCTGCGGCACCCCACAAGTGAGTGGCCTCAGGGTCGATCTCTGCTCCCCTGCCAACACACATTGCATCCGGCCGGAGAGGTAGGAGCAGAACCACCGTAAAACGGTGCCCCCCCACTCCCATCCCCTCCAGCCGGCGCAATAGGATACCATGGTCGATGGTATCGAAGGCCGCTGATAGGTCTAATAGGACCAGGATAGAGGAACAATCCCTATCTCTGGCCCTCCAGAGATCGTCCACCAACGCGACCAAGGCCGTCTCCGTGCTGTGACCGGGCCGGAAGCCGGACTGGCGCGGGTCTAGATAGTCGGTTTCCTCCAGGTGACGTGGGAACTGTTGTGCCACCACACTCTCTACAACCTTCGCTAAAAAGGGAAGGTTGGAGACGGGACGATAATTAGCTAGCTCCACCGGGTCCAGGGAAGGCTTCTTGAGTAGGGGCCTCACCACCGCCTCTTTCAAGGCGACCAGCAAGGACCCCTCCCCCAATGAAGCATTCACAAGACCCAGGAGCCAGCCTCGTGTAACCTCCCAGGATGCCAGTACAAGCCAGGAGGGACACGGGTCCAATAAACATGTAGTGGCTCGCAGTCGCCCACGTAACCTGTCCAAATCCTCGGGGGCAACAGAGTCAAACTCCTCCCAGCGTGGTGCCTCAAGACTTGCTTCCGACGTCTCCCCTGGGCCACTGAAGGGGGCCCATCCACTCCGGATCTGAGCAATTTTGTCCTGCAGATATTCCCCAAACTCCTCTGCTCTACCCTGCAGAGGGGCTTCCCGCGGCCTCTGTGATAAGAGGGAGCGGGTCACCCGAAACAGGGCGGCAGGGCGGTTATCTGCGGACGCAATAATAGCGGCACAGTGTCTACGTTTGGCCGCTCTCAGTGCCACAAGGTAAGTCCGTAAATAGGATCTTACCTGTGTTCGGTCAGATTCGGAGCGTGAGGACCTCCACCTGCTTTCTAGGCGTCTCTTGTGGCGTTTCATCACCCTCAGCTCCTTGGTAAACCAAGGAGCCAGGGTGGTTCGTTGCTGCAGGAGAGGCCGCAAAGGCACTACCCG
The DNA here is from genome assembly GCF_964273705.1 of Natrix helvetica. NCBI lineage: Eukaryota > Metazoa > Chordata > Lepidosauria > Squamata > Natricidae > Natrix > Natrix helvetica. The sequence goes on along the minus strand of NC_138554.1, from coordinate 70,628,270 downwards.
GTCCAAGGCCCCAGCAGCCGCCCTATTCCAAGCGGCCACTAGGTCCTCTAGTGCTATTCTTTTCTCCACATTCTAATATTTTTCTAATCACCTTTTCTTTAGTAGAAATCTTTTCACTTTTCAAATATTGTGCAAATACAATTCTAATTGCTATTAATATGTGAATAATTAAATATATATTTTCTTTGTTATAAGTTTCAGGGAAGATTTTGTTTTGTTTTTTTCACAAAGTTATTCCAGGCCTTAACAAACTTTTTATTAAGCAAACAATTTACAGAGTCAGTATGTTGACCCCAACAATCTGGGTCCTCATTTTAGTAATCTTGAAAGGATGGAAGGCTGAGTCAATCTTGAGTCGCTCAGAATCGAACTCCTGAAGTGAGCAGTGAGTTAGCCCTGCACTACTGCATTCTAACCACTATGCTATCATGACTGATGATGATATCTCAAAGGCAGAACCAATGATTGTGGCGAAGAATGAAGAACTGTTGAGTAGATCAGCTCTTTGAAACTCTCTGGAAAAAGAAGATAAGAGATTTTTCACAAGTGTGCCAGACAATTGCTCCTCACAAGGATTCTAAAAGCAGTAGTCTCTGGCAGGTTTTGAGCATTGGGAGATGAAATAATAATAATCTTGCTCAGCTGTGGTCAGTCCCTTTGAAAGGATAATAGGTACATCATTTCTTTTCTAATCATTTTCAGAAATTGCTTGTTAACTACTTTTTGACTATTAGAACTTCCGGTTTGCCTAATTTGAAAATAGTGTGTGAGTTTGCTCCAATTCCTAATAAAAGTGATTTTAACTACAAGCATAGCAACTTTTAAAAATTGAATAAAACAGAAAAAGGTTTATTAAAACTTCGATTTTAGAAAGCTAGAAATGGATTAAAGATATAACTTAATGTGAATAAGGTGTTGGAATTAATCATAAAATATTATTTTAGATTTTTATAATGCTTTTGTTTTGATTTTTTTAAAGCACAATAAGAAATGATTTTTAAAATTGGATACTAGACATAATTGAAGATTTCAGTTAAGGAAGAACATATAAATTTGACTTATAAAATGGGGTAAAATGTTCTAACAATGGAAAGATTGAAGGACATTTTTGAAAAACAGAGTCAGAAGTTAATATTAACAACGTAACCAGCAATATTTGCCAATATGGAGAGATGGTGTCTAAAAATAAAATGGGAATCATTTAATTTCACTTTCATCAGTTGAAAGTGGATTTATAAATGACAGGCAAAAAGAATGATGTGGAACAGATATTATACTGGACAGCTGGCTAGTGTTTGAATAATTAAAAGAATAATACAAGCAATAAACTCTGAGACTGTTTTAAATATTTCCAAAATATTCCATTTTATGATACAAAGTGAAACAGGTCAAGCCAGAGATGATGTTCTATGATTACACAGGACAGTACTGATTCAGAAGCCACATAGATATTCAGAATAAAACTGCCAGTAATTTTCTTATTTGCAATAGATTCAAACATCTGATACAGAACGTTATGCATATAAATATTAAAAATAAAACCCCAAAATCAGTTTATTTAAATATACATTCAGATGTTCCTAGCATTACCTTTGTAATGCCCTCTGATGGATTAAAATCATCCTGTTCATATGTTTGCAATTTGCCTTCCATACCATTGGCCTGATTGTGAAGAGATCTGCATTGTTCCTTAAATGTTACCAGAAATCCTTTTAGGGTTGAAACAGTGATATTTTCAAATAATGTGTAATGGCCTGTTTTTTAATTCTGTGGGTAAGCAGTAGGTTATGGTGGTTACAAATTTGTTATTTCTGTATGCATGCAACTCCCAGGCCATCTGGAAGCAAATCCCACCTTGTCCCCCTGCAAGAAAAATCTACCACACCATTGCACAACATGTGGTTACAGTTAGATATCATCAGAAGCAGGCAGGAAAAGTAAAAATTTACACATCATTCATGCAGAATACATCTAGGCAGAGAAAACATTTTCCATAATCAAAACAGGAATTAGATTACTCCCTGCATTTGGGCTGTTGTCTTTATTGGTTGACTTTTCCTTTGCATCCATTATCTACTACAAAATAATGTGAACTAGAAGAGAAATACAATGAGCTCCTTGCTGGATAGATGGGAAAGATAATAAAAAAGCAGAAGCTGCCCCCTCCCCCGCTATACTTCCTACAATGGACAAAAAATATGCAACTTATTTAATTGGAAGCCTTATTGACACTGAGCCTCTTGTATAAATAAAATGGTTGGCACACCAAAAGATTTGTTTTCCAAATCAAACCATTCAATTATAAAACTGGCATTCATAAGATAGAAAAGGCACAATAAAAATACATTATTAGCTGATTGTTAATCATTTTTCCAAATATTCCTTTTTATTATTACTGTCTCTGCATACAAGAATACCTTGTGCTTATGAAAGAAGGGTGAAAGCACCCTGAATCATAGAGTCAATCATTGTGCCTTAGAGGAATGAAGAGAGTCTTTTAAAGGTAATTCATGGAAACGATGAAGAGAAACCACACTTTTAAAGGTCAGCCAGAGGGACTTTTAATACTGTGAATGGATTGTCCCAATTTCTGCCTGTCCAAGTAAGTCAGGCTGCTTTATTTCTGAAGTACTGCAACTAAAAGACTCTTGAGGGGGGACCCTGTTAGAGTTCTACAGAGTGCTCAAAATAATATGAAGTATTTTAGGTTGGGAACACTTAAGACCATTGTGTGATTACCATAGAGAACACTTCATCTGGCCACAAGGAATGAATACCGGTGTTTCATAAGTGAGGTTTTCAACAAATGATGACCTTGCATGTTCTTTCCTAGACTAAGATGCAACCTATTATTTCATTAGGAAGGTGCCAGGGTTATACCTACTATTTTGGAGTGGCTTGAATCAGTGTAGGATACAAATTTTGCTACCGATTTTGTGGGCGTGGTTTGGTGGTTATGTGAATGGGTGGGTGTAGCTCGGTGGTCATGTGAGTGGGTGGGTGTGGACAACTCAATGTCACTCCCACCCAGTCACATGATCCTCCCCCAGCCACACTAACCCAGGTTTTGTGGCTCCCAGTGTTTCCTGTGGGAAATAGATCAAGTGACTGGGTGGGCGTGGCCAACTTGATTGGTCTCACCCTTAGGAAATTTCTCATTAGACTCACAATAAAATAGCGCAATAAAATAGCACTCTTTCAATATTTAGAATAGAATAACAGAGTTGGAAAGGACCTTGGTGGCTTCTAGTCCATACCCCTGCTTAGGCAGGAAACCCTACACTGCTTCAGACAAATGATTATCCAAACTAATATTAGTCTTGGCTTGATGGTTTGGCAACAGCCACTGAAGTGTATCCTTATGTAATGATGTCATGACATTTACAAATATTCCTTTAAAATCTTGCTAAAAGAAACCCATAGCACACACACTTTTTAAAATAATTTTGCTGAATTTCAAACCAATAATAAAATACAAAATAATACAAAAGAGAAAATTTGGAAGGGGTAGAAAAAGGGAGGAAATTTAAAAGGTGACAAAATAAAAACAAATTATAAAAATCTACCTTCCAACCTTTTTCTGACTCAAACATGTAATATAGCAACCTACTACTCTAAATTTAAGTAAACATGTAGCATATCACACACACTTGAGCAGCATGAGAAAAAGAAATTTTCATGTTTGGAAAGCTTGATAAAACCTTATACTTCTAATACATATAAAAAAGAGAAAAAATATATCTAGGAACTGTGAAAGGCATCCCACACTATTTGCAAAGTGTGTTACCATCTGAGCAACTTCAGGATGTATGGAGTCCAAGTCCAGAATTTCCCAGAAGAATTTGGGAAGTTGATATCCATACTACTTGAAGTTGCTAAGATTGAAAAATATCATGATAGAGAATCACTCCTTAAAGCACGAGTGTCAAACTTGATCTTGTCACATGACATATTGAGACGTATCGCAACATTTTTTGCCTTTGTGGAGCTGGGATGGGCATGGTCTGCATATGACACATCTGGCCCATGTGCTGCCAGTTTGACACCCCTGCCTTAAAGCTTTAAAGTAGCCACAGCCTTTCAAAAGAAACTATGCCATTTGTAAGTGCACATATGTGCATGCAAATGACAGTTCTGCTGAGACTGAAGAAATGTAAAGTGCTTCTGTATACAGATTAATGTATGCATGGACAACCAGAAACAACCTTTGAAGCAGTTATAGAAACTTTCAGATGTGGCTGCTTTAACCTTTCAAAGGGACAAGGCTGGTTTGTCTAATGAACATATTATTCTCTGTCTCCATTTCTAATAGTTTTGTGTGATTGAAAAAGATCTCATGATTTCCCATCCATGTTAACACTTGCAAAGGATGTTTGCACTTCTCTCTGTTCATTGATGTTTTGTGTGTAATGTGAGGCTGAGGCCTATCTGATTTCTGTGCGTTTTTCTGGGTTTATTTTCAAAATAAAAAGTATTTTTCAAGAAGGGTTTGATTCCTGGTAACTTCATGAACATGCTCATATCATATAATATACTGGGCAGTAATGTTGAAGTGGGTTGCCGTCCTGAAAAGTTTTTATAACCTCCTAGTCTAGCCTCCATCACTGAAGGATTCCTTGGTAATCCTCCATTTTAAGTACTAGCCAGGCCTGTCACAATTTAGTTTCTGAGCCCATGCAAGGTCAGCCTGATGCTGCCATCTGCTGAAATAATACATAAATGAACAAACCCTTTAACTGATCTTCAGAAGAAAATACAAATATACTATTGCAATTTATTTCTTTTTCTCATCCATTAAAGTATTGACTGTGGAGGTGTGTGGGTGGGGGGGAGCTGTATGCACAAAATATTTTTCTTGTTCCTCCTACCTCTTTTCTCTTTTCTCAAGGTGAGAACAAAAAGATAATGAAGACTTGATTAGTACTTGAATGGAAGAACCATCATGCCCTTGAAGGCCACCAAAATTGCTGAAAGGAAACAATAGCAAACTCCTTTTATATTATCATGAAGAAAACTACATAAACATATAGTCATCATCATCATCTTGCTATTTCTTTAGGAATATCATGGCAAGTGACATTTTTATATATAAAAAGAAAGTCATGACTAAATCATTTAATAGTCTTCCTTAATGTTTCTCAATGATTTGTTTGCTTCATGAGAAAAGTTTTCAATTATTAATAAATAAGAATAGCCTTAAAAAAAACAGAAAAGTCATTCGATGATAAATGTGTCCACTATGCAGGTAAGTGACTATTGACAATTTATTATATAAATTATATGAAATGTTGAAACAACTGCCATTTTTTTCTGAATTCTTCTTTACTTGGTGCATGACTTTTGAACATTCCTGGGTACAGTAAAGTTTTTGTCTGGGAAAAAATAATAAGACACATTGTGATTAGCCCAAAGGTCTGACATTTGTTACACCATTTATATTCATATATTAATGGAACAACAGCAGAGGAATAAGCAGTCAAGAAATATGCCACAGACTAGCACTTGGTAGGGTAGCCATTAAGACCCTGGGAAATATATTCAGATGCCATGATTAGTTAATACCAACATTAGAAGGGTGCAAGCCATGGCATTCTCTGTGGCTGGAAGCAAAAGATAGACTCTCAAGAAGCAAGATAGGAAATGTATTTACACTTTCAAATTTTAGTGTTGGAGAAGAATCCTGAGAATATAATGGATATCCAAGGAAACAAACTGATGGATCATTGAACAAATCAATGAATATTAGTTTTCAGTCAAAACAGAAATGACCAGGCTGGCTCTTTCATGATGGATACTGCATGGTAAGAGTTTTTTTTTTTCTCTTACCAACAATCTACTGATTTCACTGCTAAAGCTGGATCATTGGCAGTGCTGTTCCCTAGTTTTGAATGGGAGCACCTAGGAATGACCCAAGATGACTTTTGGAGCAAACACGGACCTAGTGAGCGTGGGGGATTTTGAAGATGCCAATTCCCTCTAGAAATTATTGAAAAGTCATTGTGCATATCCATCTTCCTGTGAAGTAGTTTCGTTTTTTAAGCACACAGGCATTTTAACGTTCACTTTTCAACTTCATGGTTTTAGTTTGCTTATTGTGTTAAAGATTGATTAATGGTTGGGTGCTGGTTTATTTCAATCATTGGCTGAACTCTTGATTTTTCTCTTTTTTACTTTTTATATACGTTGTTCTGGATAACCGCTGTCTCTTCTGTATGGAAAGCAGAGTAACATTCAGGATCATGGTGAAGAGTTTTCAGACTCTCACAACTAAATTCTGTATTTTTTTTTTTAACAAAATTTTTTATTGGTTTTTCAACATTTATAGGGAAAAGGGTAAATGGACAGGTATACAAATTATGGCAGTTGCAAAGTGTGACAGGTGCCCCTCTCTCCATACTCATAGTATACATTTATATATAATGCATTGGTATATAATTAATTACAATCAGCATATTAGTTCTATTACTAAATTCAATCAGATTAGACCTTACAGTATAAAATCCAGATATAATTCCATTATCACTTTCGGTCAGTTTATAATAATATGATTTTCTTGTTTATTTTTGTGATCTGAGTCTTCTTGCTATTGCCCCATCTCCCTCCACTGGCAGAGCTCTGGCCCCTCCCGTGTCCTGCGTGTCCGCTGTAGTGTCTCATGTTTTTTCTAGGAGTGTTTTGTTTTTTTCCATAAAGGCCTGCGCCTCTATGGGTGAATTGATTCTAATTCTTGTCTCCTCCCAGAATATCAGCATACCTTCAGGCATCAACCATCTAAACCACACCCCTTTCTGGTATAATTTATTCGCTAATTGCGAATAATTCTTCCTTTTTTCTCTAATCTTCTTAGGGATCTGCTTCAGAATGGTTATCTCCATATCATGGTATGTCAATGCTTGCCCCCTTTGTACACCCAGAATTTCATCTCTTGTGCTTTTTCTAAGAAATTTAATGTGAACCTCCCTGGGTACATTGTGAGTTCTAGCATAAGCTGAGTTCACTCTATAAACCAGGTCTATATCCCACCCCATCTGTTGTTTTTCTTTGTGTGTATAGTCAGCCAGGATGTTTATCATGATGTCCCTTATGTTTTCCCCATCTTCTTCTATAACATTTTGAAATCTAAGGTAATAGGACATTCTCTCAAATTCTATTTTCATCTGTTGGATGTCAAGATCTTTGTTCCCTTTCTGCACAGCTTCTACCCCTCCCTCACCTCCTCCACCCCCCCTTCCACAAGATTCAGTCTTTGTGAGTTCTTATATATTTGGGCTTGATTTTCTTTAATTTCATCTTTCATTTCCCTTAGCTGTTTCTTGATTTCCTCCTGGCCCTGTAAAATTTGTTGAAGCATTTCTTGAAAGTCCATCTCTGTAGTCTTATGTTGCATCAGTTCTGTTATCTTTGACTGGGTGGCTGGACTGGATGTTGCGGATGTTGGAGCAGAAGTGGCAAAACCAGGTTTTCCAGGAGGAGGTCTTTTGGGTGCCATCCTTTATAACGTTAGAAGTTCAGTCCAAATATGAAATAAACAGTTAGAAAAGAAGGGTAGCCAGGTGAATCCGGGAGCAGAATAACCAGGCAAAAGAGAATCTCTCCAATAAGTCTGGCAATAGATAGAAAATTTCCCCTAGAAAGTTTAAAAAATACCAATCCACAAGAGATTCCTCTGGGAGACACGGAGACAAAGACCGGAAGCCTGAATTTTAAAGGTGGAGTCAGGTTTCACAGTTCATAAAGACAACGGAAGTGTGCCATCTTGCCCTGCCAGTTTTGGGCACAGAGGCATAACAAAGTTTTAAAAAGTTCCAAAAGTCCTCAAATCACTGTAATATATAGGATTAAATTGAAAAGAAAATCTCAGCCTGAGTGAGGCTTCATTCGTTGGCTCTCCCCCCTCCTCCTTCCCCGGGGGCTGAGAGCAAAATTGTTCCTCGCCGCTTGTCCAAGGGGGGGGGGAAACCCCCTCCTTCCAGCCGCACCTCCAAAATGCTCTGAAAGTTATTTTAAAGTTTTAAAAAGCTGAGTAATTCTTCATGCAGAATAAGGGATGAAGAGAGAAGCAACCTCACCGCACTGCAGCTGCTTCCTTCAATTGTTGCATTCTCCGGTCGGCTTATAGCAAGGCGCGAGGCGCAGGAACGCGAAGCGCCCTCCGAGCTTGCTCCCCGGTGCCTTGGGCGCGCGAGAGACCTCCCGCCGGCCGCCGCCGCTGCAGGAGTTCTCTGCGATGCCGCCCCTCCGGCAGGACCCCTCTACGGGGTGTCCTGTGCCCCCCAAGGAGTGGGGAAGCCCACCGGGGAGCCGGAGCGGGCAAAGAGCTGCCTGTTGCCGACGCCGCCGGAACCGGAACTCTAAATTCTGTATTTTTTGAATTTGCAAAACACCTGGAGTTTATTTCCATTGAACTTTTCTTGTAATATTGGATTAGAAATATAGAGACAAACATACTTTTTTGTTCTTTGTTCCCTGGCAAAATTTTACAGTTTAAAATGGCTAAATGGTGTCTGAAGTATAAGGAAGGAGGATGGGGAGTTGTATTCTTCTTAAAATAATGTCAAAATCTGAAGCTTTATCTTTGGATGTGGATGATCCAATCCTAGATCAAAGTATCATGGATGGAGAACCAGCAAAGTGGATTTCATTTGCTATTCCAATTTTACCTGCTGTTCTGAAGTTTAATCCTGCATACTCTTTAATGTTACGGCCTTGACTGTAAGGGAAAGAGACAGATTCCAGACTTCTACAAAGTCTGAGGGAGACGAGATGGATTTATTAGTTAATTCAGTGATTCCCAAAGTGTGCGCCGCGGCTCCCTGGGGAGCCGCGCTATCGTCATAAGGGCGCCGCGAAGCCGGGCGCCCGCTTCCCTCCCTCCTCTCGGGCTTTGGAGGGAAGCTTCTGCAAAAGCCCGGGCATGACAAGTCTCCCAGGCTGAAATTTGCCGAGCTGTACGCGCGCGCCTGTTTTCCACGGTGTGGAGCAGCGGCGAGATTCTGGGCGGCGAGCGATGATTCCGGGGGGCATCAGTGGGGGGGGCAGGGTCCCCCTCGCGTTCCTCATCTTCCCGGATGGCCCCTGGAATCATCGCTCGCTGCGCAGAATCTCGCCGCTGCTCCACGCCGTGGAAAACAGGCACGTGCGCACAGCTCGGCAAATTAAAGCCTGGGAGACTTGTTGCCACTCCCCTTTGCAGAAGCTTCCCTCCGAAGCGTTCCGAGGGAGGGCTGTAAACTTCCCTCCGAAGTCTTGGGAAGTTCTGAGGAGCCCCCCAAGGCAAAACGCCGCTGCCATTTAGCTAAAAGTACGTCTCTGATTCGTCTCTGTCAGTCTCTCTCTGATTCCCTCTCTCGCTCCCTCTCTCTGTTCCTCTCTCTGTCTGTCTGTCTCACTCACACACACACACTGTGGTGACCACAGTGTGTGTGTGTGTGAGTGAGACAGACAGACAGAGAGAGGAACAGAGAGAGGGAGTGAGGGAGGGAATCAGAGAGAGACTGACAGACACACACACACACACACACACACAGAGGGGGGGAGGGGGGAGAGAAAGATAGACAGACAGAGAGAGACACACACAGAGTGAGTGATTAAGTGAATGAGTGAGAGACAGACACACCCACATACACAGAGTGACAGAGAGAGAGGAAGGGAGGGGAGAGAGACAGAGGGAGACACACACACACACACACACACACAGAGACAGAGGGGGAGGGAGGGAGAGAAAGATAGACAGAGAGACACACACAGAGTGAGTGATTAAGTGAATGAGTGAGAGACAGACAGACACACCCACACACACAGAGCGACAGAGATGGGGGAAGGAGGAGAGAGAGACAGAGATACAGAGAGAGAGAGAGAGAGAGAGATAGACACCCAGAGAAAATGACAGAGGGAGACAGAGAGGGAGGGAGGGAGAGAGAGACAAAGAGCCAGAGAGAGAGAGAGAAAGAAAAAGAAAAAAAGAAAGAAAGTGGGAGAGAGAGATGAAAGAAAGAAAGAAAAACAACATATGACCACAATTGAGCCCAAAATTTTGGTTGCTAAGCAAGAGCGGCTCTCCAAATAAATTTCAATCGTGGTTTTGGCGAGATTTGGCTCAGTTGAAAAAAAAGGTTGCCCACCACTGGGCTAGTGTGGTGGTTAAGTTACTTTTCAAAAGCTATTTTTCTGATCCAAGATTTGAGAAGTTGTGCAGCGAACAACAAGCCCATCCATCCCATTAATAATTTTAAATCATTAAACGATGTTCAATAAATTGTGAATTTAAAGCTCGTGTTTAATTTATTTTTCAATTAACCTAACCTTAACGAACTAAAAAGTAGATTTCCAAATCCTTAAAAAGTCAAAAATTAAAAAAAATCAGATGTACCTATTAAGGGAGCCTCGGAAAAAATCCGAAGTGTTATAGGAGCCGCAAACCGAAAAAGATTGGGAACCTCTGAGTTAATTGGAAATTACTTTTGCTTGCATTTTGGTCGGAAGATAGACTTACTTTGGAGACTGAATCTACTGTATTTAATTAAATGACAATTGACTAGAGATGCTATTAAGAAACAAACATGGATATTTGACAAAAGATGATTTGTTTATAACTTTTGGGATGATTTGGGATAGATAAGATGCCATGATAAATTTTCTACAAATGTATTACAATAACAGTATGCTAACAGAGTTTTGAAACTTTAATTTTGCTTTGCTTCACTAATATTTTTTCTCCTGTTAACTACCGTATTTTTCAGAGTATAAGACATACTGGTGTATAAGACGCACCAAGGTTTTGAAGAGGCAATTTTTTAAAAAATAGGTAGGTAGATAGAGGGACTGCTGGCCGACCCCACTCCCGAGGCACTGGTCCTACTTATTGACTGCCTGGACTCTGGACCTGTCTCGTCCAATGACGTTGCCCGCTTTTCTGCTAAAGACTCTACTATTAAGCAGATTCTGAACTAGGTGTAGAGGGGGTGGCCCAAGGGGCCTGTTGGGGCCCAATTTAAAATGTTTTTTACTAAACGAGATGAGTTGTCGGTAATCAAGGGCTGTTTACTGTGGGGGGACTGGGTGGTTGTTCCAAACAAACTGCGAAAGGCAGTATTGGAGGCATTACATATGGGGCATCCTGGCATCGTCAGGATGAAATCATTGGCTGGGAGCTACGTCTGGTGGCCTAACATGGACAGGGAGATAGAAGACAGGTGGCTACCTGCACTCCATGTCAGGAATCCAGACCAGCTCCCCCAGAGGCGCCGCTAAGGAGTGGAAGTGCCCTCAGGCACCCTGGTCTACGGTGCACATTGACTTTGCAGGCCCCGTTCATGGCCAAACGTTCCTCATAGTTGTGGATGCATATTCGAAATGGTTAGAGGTAGCCCTGATGACCTCTACCACAGCAGAGGCAGTCACCAAGGTGCTACAGAGACTTTTCTCCACGCATGGCCTGCCCGACGTCTTGGTCTCAGACAATGGGCCCCAATTCATGGCCATGCAATTCGAGACCTACTTAGCTAGTCAGGGAATTCACCATTCCACCCGGCTTCCAATGGTCAGGCGGAGCGAATGGTGCGATCGGCTAAAGAGGCCCTCACCAGAATGGGCCTGGGTGATTGGCAAACACGGGTTGATCACTATTTACTAATCCAACACATTATGCCAAGCGCCACCATGGGGAGAGGCCCCTCCGAGCTTCTCATGGGTCGCCGTCTAAGGTCCAACTTAGACCGACTACACCCAAACTACTCTGCCACATCGCCCCCAGACTCCACAAGCAAGATTCGGAACTTTAGCATAGGGGATTCAGTATACGCCCACAATTATGCCCGGGGAACTCTGTGGATTCCTGCTATGGTGATAGGCATCACTGGGCCTCACTCTTACTTATTAAAGCTAGAGGATGGTAGAAATTGGAGGAGGCATATTGACCAACTCCATGGTTGCCTCTCCCACTCCAATCTTAGGGCACCAGACGGAATTCTAGAACGAAGCAGCCACGGCCCTACCCCAAAGGAGCAAACATTCACTCCTTCCACAGACAGCTCAAACCCGCAAAGTCCAGAAAACTTAACTGAATTTGTTGCAGGCCTACAACGAGCTTCATAGAGATAGAGAGAAATACAGTAGATAGGTAGGTGTTTCTGCTGGCACAGCACTTGATCAATGTAATTCTCATCAATCAGTTAAAGAGCTTTCCAAAAGGGGAAAAAAAGTTTTTGCACTCTGCAAACCTCCCAAAAACATCACGTTGCTGGGGGGGGGGCAAAATGGCCTGTTTTTTACTCATTTCTGCCCTTCCCAGTCCCCAGGAGCACTCTGAGAGCCTCCATAAGGGTATAAATGGCCATTTTGGTGAAGGGGCGGGGCTTTGGGAGGCAAAAAAAAATGCTGTATTCGGTGTATAAGACACACCCAGATTTTCAGCCTCTTTTTTGAGGAAAAAAGGTGTGTCTTATACTCCAAAAAAATACAGTATTTGGTCAGTAATATAATATATAGAAAACAGGTCAATAAGTTGCAAATAGATTTAGTAGTTAAAATTTTTTGGGAGAGCTTGTTTTGCAAGGGGTGGGGGCTAATGTAGTAATATATTAATCAGTGTTCAACTAGAGGGAATAATGTCTGTATAATGTCTTCTTTGATGCACTTTTTAAATGCTTTGTTCTGTGTTTTGGGTTTTTCTTTTTGTATTTTATATTTTAACTTTGTTTGGAATAAAATAAAAAGATGTAAAAAAAAATGACCAGGCTAAAAATTTTCTACTTTGTATACATGATATGAAGATCCAGCTCTCTAGAAAAAAGCTCTAATGCTAGGAAAGGCGGAAGGAAAAGAAGAGGACAACCAGCAGCAAGAATTTAAAAAAAAAAAACCTCCAGTGATGAAGCACCCACAACTTCTGAAGGCAAGCTGTTCCACTTATTAATTGTTCTAACTGTCAGGAAATTTCTCCTTATTTCTAAATTGGTTCCCTCTTTGATCAGTTTCCATCCATTGCTTCTGCCTTCAGGTATTTTGGAGAATAGATTGACACCCCGCTCCCCCACTTCTTTGTGTTGGCCTCTTAGATATTGGAATTCTGCTATCATGGATGGTCTCAGTTATGGTGGCAGTCAGTGTTAGTTGACTATTCCAAAGTTAGGAATAATAGATCATCATTCAGAAAATCTATCAACATAGTCTCTAGGAGTCCAAACTAATCTAATGTCACATAATTAATAAATAATAAAGGAATTCAATGAAACCCGTTTTGGAATTTAACTTGGATGGGCAAGTTAATGCACTTATAAATATATTAATCATTAAGGTTGTTAGTACAGTCGGCTGAGAAATCTTGCACGTTTATCTCCTTCTCTTAAAAAAACATTTTGGGATATATCTGGGAAAATAAACATTCTTTAATCTGAAATTGCCAAGGACACATCTTTCTAGAATAGATATTTAAAGTGACTTTTTTTTAAAAAAAAATAAAGGCTCCCAAGACTTTAATTGCTTTCTTTATGGAACTAGTTTAAACCTTCTATGAATCTCTCAGCCCTTGTAAAGCTGTTGCCTCATATTACAATTCTGCAGTAAATAATTTACATGCTATTTCTGGCATGAACAAAAATGCAGAGAAAGATAGCAAAAAGACCATCTAGTGTGTTTTCTTTTTGAAGCCCTGCTATTAAAGTATGTTCTTTGCTCAAAGTTTAACAAGCATTAACATGCTACAATTATATATGCTTTATGTATTTACAACAGCAATTTGCTTTAATTATATTTTAAAGAGATAACACATATTGTATTCTGGGCTTTTCAAAACACAGTTTTAGTGGCTTTGAAACAGCTTTGTTCCTGAAATAAAACTATTATCAGATTGACCATTTGTAGTTCTGTTCCATCCAGCTTTAACTGATGATACTACATTCTACCTCTAAAACAGAACCTGGGCCAGGACACCTTTATGGTTTGACAAAAGAGCAGAAAAAGCAACACAGGGAATTTTGTATGCTGCTTCTCACATTTCTGTTCCATGCAGGAAGTTGCATGGAAGTGATCATGTAAATGACATTTTAAAAAGCACAAGAAAACTTTTTTCATCTTTTTCATCTTTATCCAGAAACAAAAGGATGGTGCAAGGAAGCAAATAATAAATGCATACACTAAGGCTAGATATATTATTCAGGGGCTGCTTTTTTCAGAATTTCTTTAACAAAAAGGAGAAACACTTAGTCTATATTGGTTATGTCAGTGGTGGGATTCAAATAATTTAACATTCTCTGCCCTAATGAACAGCTGAGTGGTCATGTGACTTGGTGGGGTGGCCACCTTGATTGGTCTCACCCTTAGGAAATGTCTTCTTAGTCTAACTCACAATAAAATAGCACAGTAAAACAGTACTCTTCCAATATTTAGAATAGAATAGAACAACAGTGTTGGAAGGGACTTTGGAGGTCTTCTAGTGCAACCCCCTGCTTGGGCAGGAAACTCTACACTACTTCAGACAAATGTTATCCAATCTCTGCTTTAAATCTTCCAGTGTTGGAGCATTTACCACTTCTGAAGACAAGTTGTTCCACTGATTAATTGTTCTGTCAGGAAATTTGAGGAGCTCCTACAAAAGTGAGGAGGTCAATCTATTTTCCAAAGCACCAAAAGGCATGAAGTTGTGGAGTGACTTCATCACTGGAGGCTTTCACAAAGAGATTGGACTGCCATTTGTCAGAAATGGTGTACGGTCTTCTGATTGGGCAGGGGGTTGGGCTAGATGACCTACAAGGTCCCTTCCAACTCTGTTAACCTGTGTGATCTGTAAGTTTCTATTGTTTCTGTGCTGATTGTATTCCTGTGGTTTTGTTAAGTATTTGCCTGTTAAATGCAAATGTGTGAGGAAAAATTCCAGTTGCTGGGGATTTCCATCAAATTTGAGGCCAAGAGAAAGCGCCTTCTGTTCTAAGGGTGATAGGTTGGGCTATAGTTTCTTTTTGCATGAAGACTGATAGAAATAATGAGTTAAGCAGCTCTGCTTTCTCTCTGCTGCTTGTTACTTCCTTGCCATCATTTCTCTTTAGTGGGCCAACTGTTTCCTTGATTTTTTTTCATGTTATTTATATGTTGGAAGAAACATTTTTAAAATTATTTTTGACTTTTGTTGCAAATCTTTGTTCATTCTGAGCTTTTGCTTTCCTGACTTCGTCTTTCCAGATTCTGGCTATCTGCTGATATTCTGTCTTAGTTATGTGTCCCTCTTCCCATTTTTTTTTGTACTTGTCATTTTTGTCATTCAATTTGTCAGAAAGATCTTAATGCAGCCATGCTGGTTTCTTCTTGGATTTTTTGTTTTTGTTTTTCAGTGGTATTGTGCTAAATGAGCTTTTATGATTATGTTTTTTAGAGTTTCCCAAGCTTCTTGAGTTGTTTTCCCCATTAGGATTTTCATTAAGGAATTGTTAAATGGAAAAAAGTTTCCTCCACGGGTTTGGATTTCCCAGCTGGGAGTGTGTCACCGGCTGGGTGAAAGAATTAGGATCGAAGCAGACTCCATTTGAAACTAAGTTTTCTTTATTATTTTCAGAAAAGCAAGACCAACACTGACATGGATCAGCGTTCCTGGGTGAGCTGACACTGATATACAGTAAGTGTATATTTTTATACTATTTTCCTCTTTGAAGTACTTTTGTTTTCTTTATGCTATTGTTTTATTGCTTTTTGTGAGTGTGCCTTTGCTAATGGTTATAATCCTGTCTTACGTTTTATTATTCCTCTGCCCTAAAGTAATCCCCTGGGGCAGGGATGAGCCCTAGTGTCTTCTACTGTATTTCCCGTTTTTACATCTTCACCCTGTGCTAATCAGTTCTCCATACTCCTGTTTAATCTTTGCCCTGAGTTAATCAATGTTTGTTATCACTCTGACTTTTTGCTATTTCAAAGGTAACTTCTTCCTGCACGTCCTAGGTCTTTTGTATTATTTTGTACTCTGCACCTGTTTCTAATTGTCCTGATATCCTGGTAATTATTCTCAGGAGGTTCCTTTTAGAAGTATGCTGACTTTGTTATTCTAGTGACTTCCAGTTTGGTTATGGGCTGTACTGGTCTTCCTAATACAACACTGTCTTGGTGAAGTTCCCTTCCTACAGAATTTTTCCTGATTTCTCTCTGAGTTTGCTCTTTTAAAATCTAAGACTCTTGAATCATTATATTCTATTGCGTGAGTTTGCATTATGTTGAATTCAGTATGACACGGTCACTCTAGAAATATGTAGAAATATGAATGGACATATTCTATGAAGTCCTCGACTTATGACTGGTCTTAGGCCTTCGATTTATGACCGACTGTAAGTCCTCAACTTACAACTGACAGCCCATCAACCAAAGGCTCACACCTATTGGTTTAGACCCGCCGGGCTGAAAGCAGGATTTTAAAGGGTTTCTATTGGTTGCCCAATTTACAGCTCCTGTATAAATAGTTGTCAAGCAGGGCAAGGTGCTGAGGTTGCTGTTCTAGTTCTGAGCTTGTGTTCTATGTTAAATAAAGCCTGTTAAAGTACCTCAGTGACTCTGGCACCTATGTTTGACCTAGTCTTCAATACTGGTGACAAAGGATGGGATCCTGAGGTGCTGACAACACTAGAGGTAAAGGGAAACATTTTTTTTTCTCTCACTGCTCTTCTCAGCTTTCCTCAGCTGTAAGAGATGGCTGCTTTTCCTCAATTCGCCCCTTTCGGGTCAACTGCGGAATCCTGGGACAGGTTCCTCAATGCTTTGAGTGCTTCCTCATAGCGAACAACATCCATGAGTTACCTGCAGATAGGAAGACCTTTCCCTTCCCAAAAGATCGCTGAAAGGGGCAATGGGACGATCCCCCACCCCACTCAGCGCTGTTTTCAATGGGAGGCATTTTCCCCCTCTCAGCTCTTTCCCTTCCCAAAAGATCGCTGAGAGGAGGAAAGGGAGGATCCCCCACCCCACTCAGCGCTGCTTTCAATAGGAGGCTTTTCCTCCCTCTCAGCTCTTTCCCTTCCCAAAAGATCGCTGAGAGGAGGAAAGGGAGGATCCCCCACCCCACTCAGCGCTGTTTTCAATGGGAGGCTTTCCCCCCCTCTCAGCTCTTTCCCTTCCCAAAAGATTGCTGAGAGGAGGAAAGGGGGGGAGCGAGCAATGGAGTGGCTTTTGGATGGGCAGGGGCGAGCGAGTGAGTGACAGGGCGGGGCAGGAACTTACTTCCGGGTTCATTGACCAACAGGTTCGCCCGAACCGGTGCGAACCGGCAGGAACCCACCACTGGATGGTGCATTATATTATCCATACTCTTTCTCTTCAGATGTCATCTTTCCATCCCTAAATTAACCTTTTCTTTCAATGTCATCATTTTATTACATAATTATTTCCAATAGTGACTGAAATTGCAGAAAGTACATGAGCTAAAGGATTGCATTCCTGTAGTGTAATTTACTATTACTTTGAGCCAACACTCACAAGATTTCTAGGAAAGGGAAACTATTTCATGATTAGATAATGCATTGTAGATTGGTACTGTCTAAGAATTGTTATTATTGGCAATCTGGTTGGTGTAAGCCAGTGTTAAGCAATTATTTATCTGGTTTCTGACAAAAAAGAGGGGAATAATCAAACATTTGCTTGGTCTTTGCTGGCATACAGAAGTGTCATACTTTTTCAAACAAAACTATAGTGTTCATAAAGCAAGTAAATGTGATAGTAGGATAAAAGTGAAGGCTGGGGAAAATTGAAATTAGGGATGGGGGAATCCATCTTTTCTTCTTTCTGCCTTGGTCTGTTTATTTCATTTTTTAAAAAATGTAAAATATTGAAAAGAGTAAAAATGTTGGAAATATATATTTTTCCCTGTATACAAATGGAAGCCACAAAATAAGATTTTTATGTATTACTGGGTTCCAAAATGTCTACTACAGACTTGTATTGCAAAAACCTTTCTCCAGAGTATCATGTTATTGATTAATTATGTGCTATCAACTTAGTATCAGCTCTTAGCCCAATACAGATTTTCTGCGTGATGATCTGTCGTACCCTGATTCTTAAGGACTTATCATTATGCTTTCATTGCAACTGAAGCCATTGATCTTGCTGTTCTTCTCCTTCCTTACATCTTTTCAATAATTAGACTTTTACCCAGAGAACTAGATGTACGCTTAATGTTTCTGCATTATGATAATTTGGTCATTTGTACCTTGAGTTGATTTGCTTGATATTCCATATTTTTCCTTTCCTTTTCTTTGTTTTCACCCAGGAGCCTGATTCTTTCCCTGCTCCACAGGGAGAATTATCATAAACCAATTGCATTCACTAGTATTTTTTGTCAAATTTGCAATCCATTCCTCCAGCATGATAAGATATTTTTGGAAATGACTCACCTTACTGGAGAAACAGATTTCAAATTTGGTGAAAATACCAATGAATGCCATTTTTCTAGAACAGGGGTGTCATACTCAATTTCATTGAGGGCTGCATCAGGATTGTGGCTGACCTTGGGAGACCCGGGCGGTTATGGCCATGTTAGGTATAAATGCACAATTAATGTCGCGCTACAACAAAGCGCATATCCTGTGCCTGTAGTACAGCACTTATTGCACTCGTTGGGGCCAGGAAAGGTATTTGCTAAATTAGACATGGCACAAGCTTACCAGCAGCTGCCCAAATAAAAAGTGAATGGTTGACTGTTCAACCATTAGTCTGTTATAAGACTAGTGATAAAGACAATAAAACAAATGCCAAATGTGGATACCTGCTTTATTCCAACTCCTCTTGAAACTTTTGTGCTGGTTAATTATTATGTAGTCCTTTTTTCAAATCTTGATGATTCCCAGCTGTGCTGCACTGCTGTTCTCATCATCTCCAAACTGCATGTTTACCGGTTTGTGGGGAATTTGAGAGCACCAAGGTGTACTCCCATCCCCACAGACATCCCCAGCAGCATAAGTTACTGCCTAGGAGGCAGGCCCAGTGGTTCTCTGACTCAGAGCCTGAGCAGATTTATTAAAACCTGCCATCATCATTCACTGCAAATTGTTTAACTCTGCATTGTGACATATTTTGAGATAAAGCAGCTTTATCTTCTCATTTAGAAGGAAGACAAGTTTAACAGTTTGACCAAGTAGCTAAAGACACTAAAGTAATTTGTTATCTAGTGGAAAAGATTAACCGAAGCAACATTTCAATTTGTGAAAATAAGTTTTTACTTATTTGCTCATATAACAAGATTAAGGCTGTCTTCTTTTAGGAAGCTTACTTTAGTCTTCCAATTATATTTTCTAGTGATGTTCTATATATACCATCAACAAAGTCTTCTCTTAGTCTGTTATTACTTTCACAGATAAACAGCCAGGATAGCCTAAACTGCTAAATAGGAGCAACAAATAATACTGACCATTAATCAAATTATTTAAAGAATCTTAGTCAGAAAATAAGTTATATGTTTAAAATGTTTCAGATAATAAAACACAACAAAATAAAAAAAACCTAACCATTTGAGTCTAGCCTTTATCATTCTTAAAATCAATTGTCTGAGATAGTCACCTCATTTTCTAAAAGTACATCTGATTGTACCATACATGCATGGGTATATGTGCATGTGCACCTACACAATTTAGTCCAGGCTCCCATTCTATTCATTCAACCTGTCATGCTTACATTAAGGAAGTTCCTTACTTAGAACAATTACACTCAGTCCTTATTGAAACCTGAAAATCTGTCTTAATGTGTGAAGTCACCCCTATCTATATGCTATCGGAGCAAGAATTCTTTTTTCATCCTTATTCAGTCACTGTTCAGCCATTTCTTCACATTCTTTCCCTCTCTAGGTAGACAGGCTCCCCAGACAGCCAATTTTTCTACATAGGACATAAGCAAGATGGGGCAATTCTTATCAAATAAAGTAATCCAAGCTTCTAAGCAAAAAGAGCATTACAGATTATAAACAGCACTATAAACAGTACCCACAAACCTAACTGTAGCTCCCCCAAATGCAGAGGTGGGCTGCTGCCGGTTCACAACAGTTCGGGCAAACCAGTAGTTAAGATTCTGCGCAGTTTGGCAAACCCTCTGGAACGACCTCCCCCCCGATATTAGAACTACCGTTGATCTCCGCTCCTTCCGTAAGAAACTCAAGACCCACCTGTTCTGACTAGCCGGCCTGGCCCATTTGTAATCATAAGTAACATCTATTACTGACCTTCCTGGATGGCTTTTTAAATTTTAAATTTTGGGGTTTTAATTGGTTTTAGATTGTTTTTAACTATTAATTAGTTTGGGCTAATATACAGACTGTATGTTTACGTTGTTTGTCTGGGTTTTCGTGTTGTGCTTTGTTGTTTTTATATATGCGATGTCTGTACACCGCCCCGAGTCCCTGCAGGGAGAGGGGGCGGTTTATAAATTTAATAAACTCAAACTCAAACCGGCAAATCCCACCACTGGCTTGCTTTGCCACCACTCATTTTTTGGTCTGTTTTCTGGGCCAAAAAATGACATGAAAAACAAACAGGGGCGGAGCCAGCCAGTGGTGGGATTTGCTGGTTCACCAAATTGCGCAGAATCTTAACTACAGGTTCATCTGAACTGGGGCGAACCAGCAGGAGCCCACCTTTGCATTTGGGGGAGCTACATTTAAGTTTATGGGTACTGCTTATAGTGCTGTTTATAATGTATAATGCTCTTTGTGGCTTAGAATCGAAAACAGCCAGAAAACAGATGAAACTGGTCTAAAAACTGGCCTCAAACTGGCTTGAAAAATGGCCACAAAATGGAGACAATTTTTTTAAAAAGTAGATAGGTAGATAGAGGGATAGAGAGAGAGAAAAAAAATACAGTAGGTAAGTAGGGAGAGAGAGTGACAGAGTAGGTAGGTAGGTAGGTAGAGGGATAGAGAAATAGAAATAGAAATAGAAATAGAAATAGAAATAGAAATAGAAATAGAAATAGAAATAGAAATAGAAATAGAAATAGAATATATATATATATATATATATATATATATATATATATATATATATATATATATATATATATATATATATATATATATATATATATATATATATAGAGAGAGAGAGAGAGAGAGAGAGAGAGAGAGAGAGAGAGAGAAACAGTAGGTAGGTAGGGAGAGAGAGAGAGTAGGTAGGTAGATCTTTCCAGTTGTACTTATCCATGTGCTGGAGAAGGAAATCGCTGATAATCTGCAGCACTTTAAGACTTTTTTTCTGCTGGCATAGCACTTGATCAATGTAATTCTCATCAATCAGTTAAAGAGCTTCCAAAAGAGGGAAAAAAAGTTTTTGCACTCCTCAAACCTCCCCAAAACGGCCTTTTTCACGAAAACGAGCCCATTTTTTTTTTAAAAAAAAGCATGAATAGCCTTGGGGGAGCTTGCAGAGTGCTCCTGGGGGGGGGGGGCAAAAACGAGTAAAAAATGGCCCGTTTTTTCCGAAAATGGGGCCGTTTTTTGTCAAAAAAATAGCATGCATAGCCTTATGGAGGCTTATAGAGTGCTGGGGGGAGGCAAAAAATGTTAGATATTAACATATATCGTAGCAAGTCTCCTCTCTGGTCCGCTGCTACAGCGGGAAACAGGTATCGTTATGATTGGTCGAGGGGCGTACCCGATCCCTATAAAAGGGGAACCCTCCGACCACAGAGCAAGCTGGATCACTACTACTATTAATAAAGAGCTGTTAAGTCACTTCGTGTCCGCAGTCTGTTCTCTCGTTGCCCAGATCTAACATTGGCGACGAAGGTGGGATCGAGAGACAGATAGGACGAAGAACGCTACCTCCAGAATCTCCGGATTTGATCCAGCCTAGGAATTCGGCAGAAATTCCGGCAGCCATCTCAGGTCACCGCAGCGCGGCAAATTCAAACGAGAGAAGATGGCGATGCACACTCCCCCCGCTCCATTCGACCCAGCGAACGACGAGTGGGAAGCCTTCATGATTCGATTCGAGTGTTTTCTCGAAGCGAACGAATACAGGGGGATCACCGACGCCCGGAAGAAAAACATCTTCCTCGGCTACTGCGGGAAAGAAGTCTTCAACACGGCCAGAGACCTCACCGCGCCTACTCCGATACAGGCAGTATCATGGACGGCGTTGCAACAGGCTCTACAGACTTCCCGCCATGTTTGCCGAAAGGAATTCAACACGCGGAACCAGAAAGCGGGAGAATCAATCAATCAATATGTTGCAGCCCTGCGTAAAGCAGCAACTCACTGCGAGTTCAGGGATCTGGACGAGCATATCTTAGCGCAGCTCATCTGTGGGTTAAGAGACATTTCACTACAAAAGAAGCTGTTGGCAAACCCAAATTTAACCCTACAGATAGCTCTAAACGAAGCAAGAGCGTCAGAGTCAGCGGAGAAATCATCGGTAACCATACAGCGCGGTTTCAGCGTAAACCAGCCAGTACCAAGGCAAACCAGAGTTCACTACGAGGACACAAGCCCCGACTACGAGGATTCCGAGTTCGAGGACAGTCACCTGATGCGGAGCAGTCACTTGAGGCCTGGGGGGAGACCCGGATTCCGTTTGCCGCCCTGCGCAAGCTGCAGAGGGAATCACCCCAGGTCTACCTGTAGGTTCAGGAACGTTGTTTGTTCGCACTGCAACAAACTTGGGCACATCGCACGAGTGTGCCGGAGCGAAGTCCCTGCCTCACGGCAGCCACCCATGTACCGCCAACAGAAGCCCAACCCAGGGGCTTGGCGAAACCAAAAAGGGCGCCCAGAGAGAAATCCACAAGTGTTTCCCCAGAGAGATTACACACAAGGAGCTGAGCGAGCGTATCCCCAGAGAGATTACACACAAAGAGCTGAAAGAGCGTTCTATCAAGATGCTCAACGAGAGTATTTTCAGGATACAGATGCTGAGATAGAGTTGACCCAGAGAGAGGAGTTGCGAACGTATCTCACCACAATAAGTCAGGTCCGCACCAAGCGGCCAAAAAAGCTGAAAGTCTCAGTCCTCTTGGAGGGCTCACCTTGCGAGCTGGAAGTTGACACGGGATCGTCCCTGACGATCATTTCATGGGCATCCATGAAACAGGCTATCCCTAGCCTCAAAAAGAGACAACTACGCGTTCCAGACATCCTGCTACGAGACTACCAGGGGAACCGAGTCCCCATCGTGGGCCAAGGCACATTCCAAATCCATTTCAAGGACATCCTAGCCCAGCTGCCCGTGACCATCGCCAGCGCTCCGTTACAGAACCTTCTGGGACTAGACTGGTTTGAAGCCTTGGGGTTAGAAGTCACCAGAATAAACGCAGTGGAGAACAGCAGCGCTGAGCAGATATTTAAGGAGTTCGAGGATGTGTTCAGCCCCGGTCTTGGTAAGTATGTGGGTAAACCAATATCATTTAATTTAGACCCCAAAGTGGCGCCAATCCGACTTAAGCCGAGACGAGTGCCTTTTGCACTCCGCCCAAAAATAGATAAGGAGATAGATAAATTAGTAGAGCAAGGAGTCCTTGAGCTGGTGGATCACGCGCGTTGGGAAACTCCCATTGTGACCCCAGTCAAACCAGACGGATCAGTCCGCATCTGCGCGGACTATAAATGCACAATTAATGTCGCGCTACAACAAAGCGCATATCCTGTGCCTGTAGTACAGCACTTATTGCACTCGTTGGGGCCAGGAAAGGTATTTGCTAAATTAGACATGGCACAAGCTTACCAGCAGCTGCCCGTAGATAGCGCCACAGTGGAGGCCCAAACTATAGTGACGCATAGAGGAGCATTCAAATGCAATCGGCTACAATTCGGTGTGAGTATTGCTCCAGGATTGTTCCAGAGCGTCATGGAACGACTTTTGCAAGGGATACCGGGAGTCGTTCCTTATTTTGACGACGTCTTGGTGTCCGCTGCAAACAAGGAGCAATTAAATAAAAGAGTCAGAACTGTTTTGGCCAGAATCAGAGAAAAGGGTCTCCGCCTCAAAAAGGAAAAATGCCAAATTAACGTGCCTAGCGTAGAATTCCTGGGTTATAGAATCGATGGTCAGGGAATACACCCCACTTCAAAGAAAATTAAGGCGATCCAGGACGCCCCCACACCACGAAATCAGACCGAGTTGCAGGCCTTCCTCGGACTACTTAACTTCTACAGCGTTTTTCTGAGACAGAAGGCGACCGTTGCTGAGCCACTACACCGTCTACTCCAGAGGAACACATCATGGAAATGGGGACGATCCGAAGCAGCAGCTTTTGCCGGAGTAAAGCGCCTGCTCACCACTGACTCGCTGTTAGTCCAATACAGCCAGACACTACCGCTGGTATTGACCTGCGACGCATCACCCTTTGGAGTCGGCGCAGTCCTCAGCCACCGGATGCCAGACGGAAAAGAAGCACCCATCACCTTCTACTCCAGGACTCGTTCATCGGCCGAGAGAAATTACAGCCAGATGGACAGGGAAGCGCTAGCTGCTGTAGTTGGAGTAAAACGTTTCCACGAATACCTCTACGGCCGCGATTTTGAACTGATTACAGATCACAAACCGCTGTTGGGACTTTTGGCGGGAAACCGCCCCACTCCAGTCTCCCTTTCTCCACGCATGACCAGGTGGACTGTTTTCCTGGCTGCGTACTCCTACAAGTTAATTCATCGACCGGGCTCCACTCTTGGACACGCAGACGCACTCAGCCATTGCCCATTACCTGACCTTCTGCCAGACCCCACTCCAGAAGTACCGGTATTGCTCATTGACTGTTTGGACTCTGGACCGGTTTCTTCCTGCGACGTTGCAAGGTTCTCCTCTAAAGACAATTTAATAAAGCAAGTTCAAACTTGGGTTTGGAGGGGGTGGCCGAAGGGAAACGTGGGCCCGGAATTCAAAGTGTTTTGGTCAAAACGGGACGAACTCTCAGTGTTACAAGGTTGTTTATTATGGGGGGATCGAGTTGTTATTCCATATGCATTGCGTAGAAATGTGTTAGATGCATTACATGTTGGGCATCCGGGGATCGTTAGGATAAAGGCGTTAGCGAGAAGTTACGTTTGGTGGCCAAACATGGATAAAGAGATAGAGGAGTGGGTGGCCACGTGCGATCCATGCCAAGAATCGAGACCAGCACCCCCGGAAGCGCCCGCCACAAAATGGGAAAAGCCGAAAGCACCCTGGTCGAGAATACACATTGACTTCGCAGGGCCAGTTCAAGGTCAGACGTTCCTTATAGTTGTGGATGCATACTCGAAATGGCTAGAAGTAGTCCTAATGACTTCAACCACGGCAGAGGCAGTCATTAAGGTTCTACGGCGACTTTTCGCCACTCATGGCCTGCCCGACCTCCTGGTCTCCGATAACGGGCCCCAGTTCACGGCCATGCAATTTGAGACATATCTAGCAGGTCAGGGAATTCGGCACGCCCTCGTCGCGCCATTCCATCCAGCGTCAAATGGACAGGCGGAGAGAATGGTGCGATTCGCAAAAGAGGCCCTCGCTAGGATGGGTCCAGGTGATTGGCAAACACGCATTGACCATTACCTATTGATCCAACACATTACCCCCAGCGCAACGACAGGTAGGAGCCCCGCTGAACTACTCATGGGCCGCCGTCTACGGTCTCACCTGGACCGTCTTCACCCAAATTACTCTGCCACAGCTCCCCCAGACTCTACAAGCAAAATTCGGAGTTTTAGCATAGGGGATTCAGTATATGCCCACAACTATGCAGGGGGAACATTGTGGATGCCGGCAAAGGTCATTGGCATCACGGGTCCACGATCGTATCTGTTGGAACTAGAAGATGGGCGGAACTGGAAAAGGCACATCGATCAGCTTCGGGGTCGCCTAGCACACTCAGACCTACGAACCGAGGACGAGAGCTACCTACCAACACAAAGTCAGCCACTCGAGAGCCCCAATGCAGAGAACTACGACACCTGTGAGCCCAGGTCAGAACAAGAGACCGAGCACGAAGCAGAGCAAACCCCAAGCAACGTAAGCGAGCAGACCCCGGAACACCCAAGCAACGAAAGCACGAAACCCCCCGAACGCGAAGCAGAGAAAGCACCCGATTCTGCAACTACTTCTAACCAACCCGAACTGCGACGCTCCTCCCGAGTAAGGCAAACACCAACGTACCTAAAAGACTATGTTACTAACCGCAACGTTCCGTCTAGGAGGGGAGGGGTGTTAGATATTAACATATATCATAGCAAGTCTCCTCTCTGGTCCGCTGCTACAGCGGGAAACAGGTATCGTTATGATTGGTCGAGGGGCGTACCCGATCCCTATAAAAGGGGAACCCTCCGACCACAGAGCAAGCTGGATCACTACTACTATTAATAAAGAGCTGTTAAGTCACTTCGTGTCCGCAGTCTGTTCTCTCGTTGCCCAGATCTAACAAAAAACGGTCCATTTTTTGCTCATTTCTGCCCTCCCCAGCCCCCAGGAGCTCTCTGAAAGCCTCCATAAGGGTATGCACGGCCATTTTGGTGAAGGAGGCGGTGCTTCAAGAGGCAAAAAAATGCTGTATTCGATGTATGAGACACACTCATATTTTCAGCCTCTTTTTTGAGGAAAAAAGATGTCTTATACTTCGAAAAATACGGTAAATCTTGGGGAGGGGGAGTAATTTTGTGTGTTCATTTTTGTATTGATTTGAGTGAGTGATACTATTTCAAACTCAGATATATTTATTGTTAAAAAATTGCCAAAGCAGAAAATAATAAAAATATTTGCAAGATGTTAAAAGTAATTTTTTTAAAAAAGCATTAGAGCTAGCTTCTTTGAAAAGGGAATTTTAAAACCACAAAAGAGTCAAAAGCATTACTTTAGCTTTTACAAAAGCTAAAGTACTATTACAAAAATAAAACAAGGCATGCCATGATGGGCATCCATCTTTCAAAATTTGGCCAGATGGAAAAAGTAATAAAGTAAAAATATTTGCTATACATACTCACTGAGGACATTTGGGGTTTGTACAGATGGATATTTGAATAGAAATATACTTCAGATCCACAACTGTGATTTCAACTTTCATGTTAATATTAGTAAAAGTATGTCCAGACACTTGATAATTTCCCCCCTTGTCACAAGATCCTCACAAGACATTTGACACCAGCTTGCTCTTCATCTGCAACACATAATCATTTTTAAATGATTTTTTAAAAAAAAATCTGCTTCCAAAAAAGCAAACTCTACTCTCATACCTAGGTAGAGCCATTAGATGGCAGTATAAAACAATTTTTCATCCTTGGAAATCCCTGCTCCCAGATCTTTTTATGACTATTTCAGAGGTAGCACTAATGCTACAAGAAAGATCTGTTCTTTTGCAATTTGAATGGCTTAAAAGAAATGAATGGTGGCATTCATCACAGCATATTAGGAAAATGCTGTACATCAGCATGTGTCACCAAGATTAAATTTACAGTGGTGAACAAAATTTGTAACTCAGAGGAAGACTGCTAAACTCAGACAGGAAGCTCATTAAATCAACCGTGTTATCTCTTGAGAAACGAGGACAGACATTTTTGTATATCAATTTTTTTCTTTTAGAGGAAAGAGGAAGGATATAAATAGCAGCATCCATAACAAGTGATAAAGATTTAAAAATCACCTCACATGAATACTATTGTCTGAAGGATGCTTCCAGACATCAGACACAAGGATGCAAGTTTTGCTGTTTCCATGATGGCATTACTGTGCATGTGTTATCATTCCTCTATTCCTATTCCTAACCATAGACTCTCATATTTGTAATTGATTAATTAATATACCTGTTGAATAATACTATGGGAATAAAAAATCCTCTGCTACTATAAGAAGATTCCAAGTCATATTATATCAGGGGCTCTCGGTATTCCATTTATGATCCTTTGAATCCTCCAGAATGGGGAGGACCAAATTTGGCACCACATTTTTCAGCAGATTTAAGAAGTGAAATGAAGACTTGAGTTTGATTCAATTTGAATGCTTTTAAGTCCCAGGGCAATTTACAAAGCTCCTATGTCTAACATAAGTATAGAACTTTCCCATTTTATCTGGAGTACACAGCTGTGCTTGATGAAACCAAAAGGCTATCTTTTCTGAACTTTGTTTCCACAGCAGCTGTCAAATGTGCCTAGAATGCTCACAAGCAAGAAATTAATGTAATTGTTTCTTCTTATTTGGATGTCAAACAAAATCCAAAGAATAAAGTAGCTAAATTGGCTAAGCATCTCCAGTACTGATTGAAAGAGAAAGAGAACTGGTCTAGGTAAAACATTTAAATGTTGAATGTTCATATGTTCTTTTCAAGGCCTTGGAAAAATAATCTCAGTTCTACTAAGGTGTTCAGCTAAATAGGGAATTACTTTTTTAAAAAAGAACTTTTCTCGGTATTTTCACCAGTCCTCTCTCCCTCTATCTTGAATAAAATCAAATAATGAAATCAAAATCTTAAATTGGATGGACTCAGTTATGGTGGCAAGGAGTGCACCCCATTGTAAGACTTGGGGGACTGAGTGAGGAATAGATCCTTATGAAGAAAAATTCATCTACATGCAGTCCTCTATTAATTACCACTCACTCAGTGACAGTTTGAAATTCCAGCCGGCTGAATAAAAGGACTTATGACTCATGCTTGAAGTTATGGCCATATATTCCCTGCACTCATGTGATCTTGATCTGATCCATTTGCACTTGTGACTAGTTGCCAAGTATCCCACAATTATGATCTTTTCCCATTTTTTCTGATAGCTTTCCCAGAAAGTCAATAGAAAATCCAGCAAGGAAGGTTGTAAACCACTGCTGCCTGTCAAAAGGACTTCCTCTTGTTTCTGGGGTTGGCTGAAAAAGGTCCATCCTGAAATCCAGACAGGACCTTGGCATTTGCGGCATGATCTTTTTTAGCAAGCCACCAGCTCCTCCAATTTTTGGAAGCTGGCTAAAATTGGTCCGTTTCAAAATCCTAGCAGGATTTTCAGACAAGGATTTACAGCTCCAGAGTAGAAAAAAAAAAGAATAACATAGAAAGCATGGGAAGTTTTGAGAATAGGGAGGCTTTGGGAGGCTTAATCCAGGCCACATGAACATGATTCCCTGCTCATGGGCTGAAAATTCTGTCTGGATGTTGGCAGGATTTTTAGCTCCTGAGGAGAAAGGCAGCACAATAAGGTGCAATAAAGAGTGCAGGGTACCCCCAAGGTGTGGGGGAGACCCAGCATAGCATGTGCCTGAGTGCCTCTTTGCCCAGAGACTGAAAAGCATGCTTGGAATATTGGGCCTCCCATCCACCTGATGCATCTCACATTCTTTTCCCGGGATTCTATCTACTTAATGACCCATGAGACCATTTAACAACAGCAACTGAGAGGACCAAGATTGTGGTAGTTGAGAGAAACAGTTCATCTCACTTAATGACTGATTTGCTCAAGATTCTGGTCCCAATTTGGTTGTTAAGTGAGCACAATCTATATGTAGTCTTTAGAAGTAAAAAAAGATTTGATAGTAGAATATCAATCAATTAAACAATCAAAAACATTTTGACAGAAAATGTATTTAACTATGAAATGATAATTTATCCAAAATTTAATTTGTTTTTTGGAGTTTGTACTTTTGTGTAAAAAGTTGCTGTTCCTGTGGGTATGATTTTTAGAAGATAAATCAATGCCTCAAATTAGAGAACAAGAACAAACTAAGATATTTTCAAAATTAGTGGACCAAAATTATTGAAAAATACTCCATGTATCTGAAATACTTCAAGCAATTACATACTGTAATTTTCTTCTTAACAGAGCAAATAATGGGAACAATCCAGGAACATTGAAAACAATATCCTGAATTCTGCAAAAAATCTATGAACATAGGATTGCTCCATAATATCTCACAGATCAAGATTATATCTCAAAAACACTTTCAGACGATGAGACAATTATTTAATACTATGTGAACAATAATATTGTGCTGTATATACCTGTTGTAAGTAGCTTCATTATAAAAGGTAAAAAGCATTAAAAACCCATTTTTGCATCCTTCCAAAGCAAAATTTTAGTGAAATGGAGTAAACTTGAAGGATGGCAAAGTGATATAGATTGGTGCTCAGTGGATACTGATAAAATCTGCCATCTTGGAGGCAACTAGTGTCTATGTGAGGCACATTAGTACGAGCAAAAGAAAGGGAGCCCATTCTGGTTCACAGCAGATATATGTAGAAAAATAAAGGAGATGTAGACACATACGGACATATTTATCTGGATTTTAGCAAAGCATTTGATATAGTTCCATATAATGAGCTCATAAAAAAAGTGGTAAGGCTAGACTTAACCACTGGGTGATTAATAGGAAATTGGCTCAGGCATAAAATTATTATTAATGGGTCACTTTCTGAACAGAGACCAATTACAATGGTATACCGTAAGACTCACTCCTAGGTCCTGTTCTGTTCAATATGTTTTTAAGTGGTATAGCAGAATGATTTCTAACCAAAGTTTGTCTTTTTTTCTGATGACACAAATGCGTGTTATAAAGTTGCTGTTCCTGTGGGTATGATTTGGCATTGCTGGAAAATTAGTCAAAAACGTGCAACTTGAATTCAATGGTTCTAAATGTAAAATCATGCACTTAGGGGGAAAATTCCTTTGGCAGGATACAGTATTAGTGGCACAATGTTAGAATAGAAGGAAAAGATTTAGATGAGTGCACAGTGCAGCCAGGCTGCATGAAGGCAAAGACAATTCTGGGATGCATCACTAGAGGAATCACCAGCAAGAAAAAGAAGGTGCTAATCCCATTATATAGGAATTTAATCAGATCCCATTTAGAATACTGTGTCCAGTTCTGGGACCTTAATTTTTTTTTTAAAGATAAAACAAAAATAGTGCAAGGTACAAGGGACAAATCTTATCAGATGGCATTGGAGGAACTAAATGTGTACAGCCTTGAGAAGAAAAGTGAAAGAGGGGATTCTATCAAATATTTTAAGATGTTAAGATGTGATAACGTTTTAGAAGGCAGTATTTTCAATATTAAGCAAAAATCAAGAACATGGGACATAACCTCAAACTGACGGGGGGGAAGTTTAAAAGTAATGTTAGAAAATATTACTTCACAGAAAGAGTAATGGAAAATAGGAATAACTTCCAGCAGAGGTAGTGGGGTCAATCATCAGTAACTCAGTTTAAATGCACTTGGCCCTAAACACATGTCCATCATCCAATCATCCAGCCACACTGTGACACAGGCATAATTAAATACTTTTTCCTACAATTTACATTAGAAAGTATTGGAATTCTGGGGTAAATCAGAGAAGAATCACAAGCAGAAGAATGAATTCTACTTTATTGTAAAACTACAATACAAAGCCTTTGTCACATGGAAAATTGTTGAGCAATTTATTACATTGGTGGTCAGTTCATTTCGAGAAAGTTAACAAATATCATCCACCCAAGATTGTAATCTCAAGGGTTCATTGTCTTTCAATTTATCAGGAATAAGTTTTATTTGTACCATCTAATTCTAATCTATAGTTCTTAATAAAGTGATGTTTCAAAAATGTTCTAAATAATTCATATGTACATTCATATATCATCCAATTAATACTTAAGAATATCATATTAATGAAATGTCCCTGTTATACTGCCAGCATAATGAAACTGATCGCTAACCATTTTAAATAGATTAATGTCTAATAAAATGTTTTGTTGAACTAATTTAATTTTATGATCAAAAACACACATATTCTTTAATATGGTATAGTATGGAGTATTTCAGATCTCACAAATAAAATGCTAAGCCATCCGAGCATTTTTGTAGCGATGGCAACTTCCAAACAACTAAAAGTCAAGGATTTGTTCCAGTTCAAGGACATACAGTAGCATGTAAGTATTCCCCTTCTCCTTTCACAATCATCACTAATAAATGCTATACCTTTTTAATGGGAAGTAAACAATTTTCCTTGTTCTGATTATGAGGCTTCTGTAGGAAATAAAGGAGGACATTTCTAAAACTATTTTTAAATTTGAATATGAATGTGGAGTTTGTTCCTAAGAATTTACTTTTAACTGTTAAAACAGTTATTGCATTTTTGACCAGCTGCTAGATGCCAATTATAAATTACATGAACTTAAGGTTATAATGACAAAATCTGTTATGGCATTAATTGGTCCAGAATTTACTCAAAATCCATAAGCTGCAAATGACTCTACATCAGTGGTGGGTTCAAGTTTTTTTTTTACTACAGGTTCTGTGGGCGTGGCCTTGTGGACGTGGCAGGGGAAGGATACTGCAAAATCCATATTTCCTCCTCACTCTCAAAATTTCCGCTAAGGGTTCTTCAGAAGCTGTCAGAATAGGCTGAATGCCACCTCTGCTCCACATGAATGGAAATTGCCATGTATAGTTTTGCAGCATCATAGGATTCCCCCTCCCCCCATGGCAATTAATCCTCTTAATGAGGGTAGCTCTCTCTTTCTCTCAGAGTGTCTTTCCTGCAGAGTATATTCCACTAACTTTATAGCAATCTCCTGGATACCAATATGGCACATACTTGGATTAATAATACTATTAGTCATTTTACATTTTTCTCAATGATTTCTAAATTTAAAAACATTTTCTAAGGAGACTTAAAAGCATCATAGACATGTAGATCTCAACTTATGACCATAATGGAGGCTGCTCATTATGATGACAAGTTGTGATGGTTCTTAAAAAAGGCACCATGTCAAGGGACCTGCTGGGATGCAAAGGTGAAGTGGTCCACTTACTTTCTATAGATCTACAGAGTTCTGGAGATCTCCAGAAGATAGGCACATGAACAGTGAAGGAGTGTGTGGGATCTGGTGGGATGAGAAAGCAGGCCCAAAGCCTGCAAGGACCCCAATGAATGGAAAACAGAGCACAGAGTGCCTTGAGAGAGGAGGGAAGCCTTTGGAGGCCTGGGGCAGGAAGGCTTGAGCCTAGGCCAGTGATGGTTAACTTTTTTGGTGCCGAGTGCCCAAATCACGTGTGTGCGTGTGCAAATATGTGTGTGCAACAGCAGAACCCCAAAATGCAATGTGAACACTCCCCATGCATGCACCCCACCCCCTGTGCATCAGAGGTGGGCTGCTCCCAGATCTGGAAGTTAAATGACTGAGTGGGTTGTTAAGTAGAGCACCACCCCCAAAAAGTAGGTACTCCAGCCCAAAACTCACTCAGGCAAATGAAGGGAACACAAAGTTATTCAGTATTAACACAATCCTTTCATAAACTCCCAGATTATTAGTCATTTGGGAGGCCGAAGCACTTCCAGGTTGAAAGGATTGAATGGTGAAATCACCATTGCCCAGAGGATCCCCAATTGAAGGCTCTTTCATATTTCTCATCTCCCAGATGTTTATCCTACAGATGATAATCACTTACAACAAATAGTAAAATTATATTCTCACCTCCATTGGCTTTCCCTGTATAAATCCTGATTCTATTCATCTAATAGCTGCCCCACCTATAATTTACTATTCCTACTTACACATGATATGTCCATAGTAGCCCTAAGTATGGTCAACCTTCAACTCTTTTTGATTCCCATGAATTAGAGAACACATTTTAAAAATTTGGGCCTCTAGGAAATTAACAATCCCCAATAAATGACACTTCTACTTCCCAAAACAGCATACTAGCAATAATTAAATTTCACATATAGCAGGGTAAATTGCATCCAGCAGCAATTAAACTGTTTATGGCTAAAATAGTTGCCCGACTACTATACGGGGTATAATTTGGTCCATACACAAAACTGAGGGCTTATGAAGTCATCTAATCAATTTTCCTTAGTCCAAAATACTCTGTCAATGTAGTTGTGAGGTTGAAGCTAATGTGCCAAATATTAAGACTCAGGCCTGGACTAAGAATCAGGATTCAGCATCATTTAGAATTTAGAATAGAATAGAGCTGGAAGGGACCTTGGACATCTTCTAGTCCAGCAGGAGACCCTGAATCTTTAATTATTCTGAAGAAGGCCAAATCAATATAGTAGTAAAAGAAAAAGTTAAGGACATTAACTGCCAACATTGTATTACCAGTGTTTCTAAATTCTTTTGTTAAATATTAGATAGCTCTAAACCAGATAGCTCTGATGCAGCTATCATTCTAATGCTAAGTAAATACTGTATAAAGGGGCCTTTTCCAGAGCTTACTTTAATGCCATTCCATCTGCACTGCTGGTGAGAATATTTTCTAGGATCCCTTATTTGAAAACACTTTGCTGAACTCTTGCTCATGTACTCATGAACAAGAGTGTGTCATTTTTCATCAAGGCCAAGATGTGCTCTGATTTTCCCAATCATTTCTAAATTTAAGAATAATATTGATAAATGCATACTTTTAAAGAAATTGTAACTCCACACTCATATACAAGGTGGCCAAATAGTTTCACCAAGTCATACAATTGCAAAAACTTTTAATCAGATAGGTTGTTTTATTGTCTTTTTCCCTGATAACTAATTGTTGTATTAAAGATATATTCCAATTCTTTTTTTGAGAGTTCTTACAAATACCGAGTATCTATTTTACTTTGGTTGTTTAAAAAGGACAGATCAATGTTTATCTAAGAAATGAACCAATATTGAAATAATTTGGGAGTTTTAGATGTTTATAATATATAGGGATTAAACTGTGAAATTAAGACATGATTAATTGAATGTATTGTATTTTTTAAATTAAGGGCAATCTGAGTAATGTCAATATTTTTCAGCAACATACATCACAGAAATTGAATAATAACTTTCATATACATACAATATAAAATGAGTTATTTAAGCCTTAATAAAACAGGTCATAAAACACTGAACAAGCATCATTAAAATAAACTCAAACCAAAAGGAGCAGAAAACCAACATCAATTTAAGTCTAAACTGTTCAAGTGATAATCATCAGAGAGTTTTATATGTTTTCATATATTTCATGCCTTATTATTATTATAATTAGTTGCACAGTCAGCCAAATTTGGCATTTTTATGCACCCATCAAGTCTTTCCCAAGGTTCTCTGATAGGCAGATGTTGTTTAATAACATTAAAGGTATTGTCACAGGATGTAAGCTGTTCCAAGTAAAGTTGCTTTTTGCAATTGACATATGATGATTTGTCAATGCTAATGGTGTTCAAGTGCACTCTAGATGTTTTGGAATTGCATCCAAAATCAATATTAATATTGATTTTATCTTTGCTTTTGTTTGCCACATCCCTTCTGCTTCTATTTGCAGGTTTTTTATTTTGTTTTTTTCCCCAGTTCTTTCTCTCTTCTGCTATCTCCAGGTACTGTAATGTCCACTATCTGGTTTTTTCAAAATAGTTTTCATTAGCAGTTGTTAAGGTTGAGGTGGCACTGTAGCTTCTTCATTTCCTTTTACTTTGCCTATTTTGTTGACCTTGAAGTTCTTGCTTGTAGACCAGATTGCAGAAACCTCCAGAGTCAAAAAGGACCAAGAATATTTTGGCTTGGAGAAGGCCACACAATCATTGACCACGCTTTAACCCTCTAACATCTAGTTGAAAAATACTCCTCTAAAGCATGCTCTAAAACATTCATTGATTTAAATTTGCTTTTGATATCATCTCCAGATGCAAATTATGGGACAAATAGAATACTTCGTCAATTGATAAAAGATTACTTATTCTTATATACAAGAAAACTCCTGGATGAAAGTGATAAATGAAAGTGATGAAAGCCCAAAGACACTGCATCAAACACATTTCTGTTAAGGGGGGAGTGAAGACAAAGTGTATTCTAGCTTCCTTTATTTTTAATACTGTTATCAAACTAACAAACTGAATAACCCATGTTTTCATTTCTCAACATTAGGGATTAGACACATGTATATTCTTCCATAGACAAATGATACTATGCTACTTTGATGCTATGGTTAGAATGCAATATTGCAAGCTGACCCTGCCACTGCAGGAGTTCAATCCTGCCTGGTTCAAAGTTGACTAAGCTTTCCATACTTCCAAGGTGGGTAAAATGAGGAGCAAGATTGCTGGGGGCAATACGCTGACACTGTAAACTGCTTAGAACAGGGGTGTCAAACTCACGTCATCCCAGCAGTGGCATGTGATGCATCGGGACTTTTCCCCCCCTTCACTAAACTGGGTGTGGTGTGGCCAGCACGTGATGCATCCGACCTGGGGCCCGGGAGTTTGACAGCCCTGGCTTAGAGTGCTGTAAAATGCTATGAAGTGGTATATAAACCTAAATGCTATTGTTATTGCTTTCTCAAACAGAGCTTGGCCTGAAATAGTTGTTTCAATATACTAGCTGAACACTGCCAAGAGGAATACCTAGAAATTAAACCAAAATCATAGTTTTTTCTAAGCACTCTAAGATGGCTGGTTTGGTGACTAAATAATATCTAATCAAGCAAGTCAAGATCTTTATATATCTAATCTATTTTTTCAAGCTATGGGCACCCATAAATCTCTAACAGATCATGCCTTCCTTTGGAGTTTACGTTTTTGAGAATAATCTTTCAAGCATCTCATTGCCTTATGAACATGGTATTTTGTCTTGAAATTGGCTTACTTAAAACTAAAACTTCTGCCTAGATTTTCATCTTCTCTTACTGGATTAAGCTTTCTTTTCCCCCCCAGTTGGTTAGGCCCCTTTAATTATGATTTACAGCTTTCAGTCTTTCTGAAGCCAGCCAATGCATGCTAAATTATACATTTATGACTTTTCATGGCCAGCCATTACCTTCATGGGTTATTAATATGCACTAGGTGATTCAACAATATCATTGTTTTAGTGCTGCAAGTAGACTACCTACTCTATCCAGAAACATCTTCTTAAGTCCCTTTGCACACTTTCGCCAATCAGCTATGTATTTCAGTCACACAATGATCCCAAAATTCAGGAGTGCCTTCCCTTTAGCCAGTTTCAATGTCCTCCAAATATCTGTCACTGAAGGAAGACACTAAAAAATACCTTTCAAATAGAGAGTATGTCCATGCGGTGAAGGAATAATTGATAAAAAATACTTACTATGCAAATGCTCGCCAGAAATCATTTCCATTCTTTACTAAACATTCTGGTCATTCTGATTTATTTTACCTCAATATGTTATTAACACATAAATCTGATTTTATTTCCTTGACCACAGCCAAGTACTGTTCTATAGCCTGCATAATACTCCCTAGTATTAATTTTAATCTTTTTCAGTTATTTTAGACATAGACAATCAATTTTGTTGTATTTAAGTACAATGACAATAAAGATTATACTTATACATAGTTTCCTTTTTATCTTAATTAATTGTGACTCTTGTGTTTTATTTGCTGGCCCATGACTGTATAGATTGATTTGATTTATAAGCCACTAAGTATCTTCTTTCACTCCATGGCAGTAGTGTTGGCATTTGACTACATACTTTAAAATAACTGTTTATTTTTATTTTTCTCATTTTTAATTAAAATTATTTTTACATTCTAACATTGATGCTTTTGTTTTTACCTCCTCAAAAGGAGTTGCTCTTTCTTTGGCATTATGAATCAATATTACTAGGCCATGTGATTATTCTATAGGATGGGTTTTCTTTCATCATCACAATCTTTTTCCAGTTTATGGTTCAAGGTGTAGTAAAATCACCTCTGTTATTAGCTTGTGTCAAGGAGAAGACCAGTCAAACCATTTCCTACCTTCAGGAAGAAAAGCAGGAAAGTATTATGTTAGCTATAATATAGACTTGCCCCTAGTTTCTGAAATAAGCATTCAAGATGAAATCTTAAGTACAAATGTTTTATTGACATTGTAATAAACATTTTATCCCTCATTACAAAAGAACTAAATGGTTTTGAAAGCCTTTGAACACTGCACTATGACTGTTTAGGTTGATCTAAGGCTCCAAGAACACTAGATTATGAATGCAAATGTATCAAATGAAGACCACTAAGATCTTCTATATTTAATGCTATTTCTCCTATATGTAAATGTATTTACACATTGATCTTTAAAAAAAATACACTTATAAAATAAAAAGAAAATACCACCTCAACACACATTCTATCTTACACATCTGCAGATTGAGAAGATAACTTTCCCCCAAAAGATATTCAAATCCTACATAGATAATGACATATGAATGCCGAAGAGTCACAGGACATTATTCAGACAGTCTTCTTAAAAGCAGTAAAGCTATTATGGAAAGCAAAGCTTTACACTTAAGTTTGGCACTATTTTTTGGTCCCCAATTTTTTTAACAACAAGAACAACAACAACAACAGAAGATTAATTAAGAATAAGGCACATCTATTACAGGAAGAGAAACACAGCTTTTTTAAAAAAATGAAGAAGACATCCAAAAAACAAATAACCAAAGCAAGAAACCATCATTTTAAAACATAGTACCATATCACAATTTCCTTTGAGTAAGGATAAAAGTATACATTGCTGTCATGATATTTAAGTGCATAGTTTTAGGTTCCATTCCATTTTGGAAAGTTCTTTCCTATCTGAGTCTAGCTGTATTTCTTTAAAACTCTCAATGATCTCTCAGACTTATTTCTTCAGTGCTTCTCTAGATTGACAAGTTAGACATATCCAAACTTATCTTTTATTAATTCAAGTATATCTACTTGTTTGTAATATTATATCAGATAATAAAGGAAAATAATTCATTAAAAAAAACTTAAACTATTGTATCCAGCAACATTTCATTTGATTTCAGAAACTCAACACTCAGTTTCTGATGACAGAAATTAAATGGATATAGCAAATATTCCCAAATCTGATTCTTCCTAGTTATTTTTAAATATAGTCTCAGTCATTTTGAGAAACATACTATACTTAGATACATTCGAAGGGCACAAAGTTTGGAAATATAGATTTATAATAATGATTACATTATCCAGTTAATGTTTCTGTTGATAAAATTCCTACCAAATTCACAAATGGAACCCATTTTTATAACTGGCTGAGCTAGTAATGGTTATTATTTAGGCCATGGCTTCCAAACTCCCGGCATCACCCTGCCATCACGTGACATTTCATGACATTTTTCTCTTTGTGGAGCTGGGGTGGGCATGGCCTGTGCATGACGGATCTGGCCTGTGGGCTGCCAGTTTGACACCCTGATTTGGGCAAACTGCATATACTGTACCATTAAGATGTACGCATAGCACTAGGTGATCCATAGCATGAGGTATATAACTAATTATTTCTGCTTTAGATGTGTAATCTAAACCATTCCGAAGAATTAGGTCACACAGAAATTATGCATATAATACATTGCTAATATAACACTGCTTCTTAGAATCAACCTAAGTTCTAATGGACTTAGGAATCTTGTGAAACAGTCTCAGATTTAATATTTTAACAAGCATTTGGGAAGATAAAATTCTCATGACTATTGAGTCTTAGCTTAGATTCGCAGTAAGCTCCAACTACTCACTAACAAAAGCCCTTCACCTTAATATTTCCCAAGCCCAGCTTATAGGAATTGAAATAATGGCCACTTTGTGAAGAGCTTCAATTAAAGAAACATAAAGCAAAACATCAGCAATTATCAAGCAGCACTGAGAAGCTTACACCTTGTCTCATCTCAACAGATATGCAAAAAACATAATGTGTCTTAGATATGTATTTTATAAAATTAAATTATTGGAATGATAATCATTCAAAAAGTTGTCCATTCTTTTGTTGTCTGTGTAATTTAATAAGCAATATTTTAATGGAAATGAAAACATAAAAATAAATATATCTGTCTTTTATATGGATCTTACAAAAGAACATTTGAATGGTAGGAAAAGTAGCTTCTTCAGTCACTTAGATTAGTTGCTTTTTCAGTAAACAAGTATTGCTCTGCCCAAGAGCTGCAATGGGTAATTACAATTTTCACTTTATTTTTATATTATTTTGCACCTATTGTTAAACCCAGAAAGATATACAACATTATTTATTTTGTATTGGGAGTCAGACTTAATTATTCAATCCCACTGATTTCAATGTCTATTTTAAGTAAGACCCAGTTTGGATCCAATACACAATAAATAATAAAAATAAATAGAAATATTTACCAGAGGAATACCCACAATCAAGCAGAAAATATACCAGTTATCAGTCAAAATTGTCATCACAATTTGGGTATCCATTTGGTTAAGTGTTTTTAAAAGTTATGGGTTATCTGTGGAGTCAGAAAAAATATTTTGATTAGTATAATGCAGTGGCTAAAATTCAACTGTCCAGGCCTCACTGGAAATGAATTATATGTAAACATCCCAAATATCTCATTTGACAGGACTCAATCCAATTGAAATTGGATGCAGAAAACATGGTATTATAATTCTGACACAGTTGATTAACTAAAAAGTTATACAGAGGTTTAGCAAAGTCTACTACTTCAACAGCACAGTCTCAGTCCAACAGCAATAAAAGTTTTTGGGAAATATGGAAAAATAAAGTCTTCATTAAAACTCCTGGGTTGTGAAACAATCTCCATAACTGAATTTTCAATCATTTTATTATTTGCCTGAAATACTGGGAAGCAATCTTCGTTGCCATAAAGTATATACACATTAGAGTCATGATACAAATGCATGAATCTTACTATGATTACTTTATTTTGGAATGTGTAGTAACATTAAAAAAAATAACTAAAATAACAGTTGAGAAATGCGGAGATGAGATGAATAAATTAACTGCAAATGCCAAGTAACTCAAGGAAATGGATTATCCAGAACAATAAAAGTATAACAAGAGATATCAAAATATGATAACCTATATGCCAAATCTTAAAGAATGAGTAACATTTTAAATATTTTAGATGCACATATTCATTAATGTAAATCAGTGTAAGCACTATCAATTCTGGTCTTATTATATTAATGTTTGAACAATGAATGTACTGGAAAATTGCCTATTCTCTTTAAACACACAGACACAGCAACTATGCCATTGTTTTGCTATTGACTTCCTTTATCAGACTGTTTACTTTTGGTATATTAAATACTATATGTATCAATGTCAGACTTGATATTTTCAGACTTGCATTTGCCAGTAGTTCGCTAAAAAACTAAATGTGGATCAGGAAAGAATAATAATCAGTGTTAACTCTTCCTAAGTCTCCAAGAATGGAGTTCTATCAGCTGTTTCAATTATGAGACACTTATAGCACCATTACATTATTCTGAAGCTCTGGTTAATGTTCCTATTGTAAATTGACAGTGATTAAAAAGAACAAAAAGTTTTGAAAGACACTGAATCCTTAGAAGTATGTACATCTTACATACTTAGTTAACAAATATGTAACTTACATAATTAGTTAACAAGAATGTTAACTAATCTTTTCTTAAAAGTGCATATTTTATTTAAATTTAAGTCTCAGTAAGATTTGTAATAGAGGTGAACAGTAAAATGTTTATCCTAATAGATGCATCACAAGGTATAAAAAAAAGGTGTGGCTTATTGTTATATCCCTGTGCCTAAAAAGTTAACGTACGGTAATTTTTCACAAGTGCAGTATATCTAATACTTAACTCTCCCCTTTCCACATTTTAATACTTTTATTGGAATATATTTCAGGTTTAATTTTTGCTATTCTCTCAACCTAGAACAATTATTTCTACCTTGAATTCTGGATAACTTTAGAGTTTCTTGGAAGCTTATTAATAAAGTGTGAGAATAAGTAACAGTAAACAGAATTCTCAGAATGGCACTTTGTTCATTGCCTTTGATCTTCCCCCTGTAATATCATCCACTATAATCTTAATCATGCTGTTAGTTGAGAACAATGATGAAATCCAACAGAGCAAGCCAACTTTTTGCATGAAAATTCTGAAAAATTCTGTAGCAGGCAAATGATAAAGAAAAGAGATTTTTCCTCAAAAATAAAAAGTTTAAAAATCACAGATACAGGGCAAAAGAAGTAACCACTCAAAATATTAATTTTCTCCTCCCATGACATAAATTAGTTTATTTTGCTTTCAACAATTCTCATCAATGAAGTTTATAGTGATGTGGGTAGAATTTCAAACTTCCCCTCAGAAATGTGCCTTAGAAACTGGTTACATACTGTAAGAGTTCTGCCCATAATCATTCAACACTGTATATATCTTTTGAGTATCAATAAATTGTAATATCAGATCATCCTCAAAAATAAGCTGACATGCACATTACACTTTTACAGTGGTTTACAATAAGAAAATAAAGTATAAAAATAATTAATAATTAAAAAAGGGGGATGGCATGTGTAACAATACTGATTCAAAGCTGAAATGGAAGACAGTTTCTCCCCAGAATACTTTAGGGTTTTTCAGAGTGCTTATTCCATAAAAGGAATATACTTGAAACACATCTCATTTAGTTGAGATGAGACTGTTAAAGTACTTAAGACAACTAATAAAAAAAATCATATTTTAAAAATTATCATACCCTAAGTTTTTTAGGTCTATTGCATAACAGCAAGAAACTTGCTTTCTTCTGCAAGTGAGGTCAACAAAGAATTCATGTCCCCAATAGCCATATTGGTTGTACTTATGGGCATAACTGGGAATGTAAGAGATGCTTGGGGAGTGGTAAGACGGGAAGAATTGCGAGATAGATTCTGAATGATACTGGGACTCAGTGCTCCTGAAATTAAGCTGGCATGATCACCATCATCTATAATAGCATCAAAATCAATTTGTACACTTTCAAGGCTGCTTGTGTCAATGCTGTCAACTGTGCTTGTCACTTGATTGACTCCTGGGGAGAGAAGCTCTGATGTACTTTCAATAGCTACCTCTTGTATTAAGTAATTAGCTTCTGAAAGGGAAAAGACTTCTGCTTTCAGAGCTTGCTGATTAAACCCTCTGGTTTGGTCATACAACTGACCAGAATAGTTCTGCACATTGGAGCAGAATTGTTGTAACTGACCTTGAGATTCTACCTTGATACCAGTGACACTGTGTGGTTGATTTGGATCTATGAGAAGTCCAGGTTGCCGTACCATGTTATTCCTTAAAGTATTTTGCCATCTGCCTCCATAATGGTTGGAATAGGGTTGATAGGTTTTAGCAAGAACTGATGGGTGGATCCCATTCTGAGACAGCAGGTCTTGACAGCTAGGCTGTGAAGGAACTATAATTTGCTTTATCATTCTATTGGATGGTCTTGCTTCTCGGCAATGGCCCACTTCATCTTCTGACTGATTAGAAAGGTATTCCTCAAAAATTATATTTCTGCTCTGCATCTTGTTAATTGCATGGGCAGACTGCTCATCTGGCATCACATGACAGCCAAAATTTTGCTGGCTTCCACTAGTTAGCATGAAATGGCTTCTCAGCTTTTCAGCTTGATTCATCACATCACAAACATTATCCACAGGTTGTTTGCCAAATTTATTACTATATAGCTGTGATTTATTTGAGTGTAAGTGGTAAGAACTTGTGTTACTGTTGCTCATGATTACATTCTGCTCCAAACTGCAAGAAACATTGTTGTCTGCAAGATGCTGATAGCC
Source organism: Natrix helvetica (assembly GCF_964273705.1). Classification (NCBI taxonomy): domain Eukaryota; kingdom Metazoa; phylum Chordata; class Lepidosauria; order Squamata; family Natricidae; genus Natrix; species Natrix helvetica. The sequence continues at coordinate 70,584,891 of NC_138554.1, read as the reverse complement.
ATTTTGTTGAGTACCATTTCTCCCCAGTGCCTGCTGCTGCTGGATAACCAAGTTATTATAGGGGCCTATAATAGTTTGCTGTATTAAGGGTTGTGGTTTACATTTTAGTTTTAATAGAGATAGATCGGAACTTCCTGAGCTTACTTCATTCCACTGAATTGGTAATTCATTTTTTTGAGAATTGCTTATTGGAATAGATTGATTAACGTTGTTGTTTTCCATTGCTGGATTGTGATGTTCTTTGTTGTTGTCTAGTTCATCATTTGGCGATTGGTTGTACAAACCTTGATTCTGAGAATTCAAATACTGGACCACATCATCTGGTAACAGATCTTCATCATTCAGACAACCATCTGCTTCTGTGGTAGTAGCTTCCATAGCCACATTCTCAGAAATACTTGGAGGGCAAGGGGAACATAAATTCTGGAACAAAGCAATATCTGGGTGTGCATAATTCTTCAGGATGAAGTTTTGTTTTTCAATGGATGGAGGCAAAACAGGAGGGTTAAAGTTGTTGAAACTGTTAAAACGGTGGATTCTTGGAAAAGACAGGTTATCTGAGACTGGTCTTGCAGGATCACTAGCTCTCCTTGTGCTATTCCCAAGCATATCATGAGGCAGTAGGTGTTTCCTGTTGTTACTATTTATCCAAGTATCACTACATCTACGAGGAGAATTTACTGGAGGCAAGGGTGACATCCCAGATTCCCTAGAATCACCCAATAGTGCCATTCTTGTTTTCAAGCTCATCCTCTCCATATTAGGGAGTGGTGTTGGTGGAGGTCCACCAATAGCTGCTGCATATTTTGCTTTCAGCCGGTATTGTTGTGCAGGAGTAAGACCGGGAAGTCCAGGCAAGCCATCACATTGGCTAACTTCACTGGATCGCCTTGAAGCATCAGTTGAAATAGGATCATAGGAATCAGCAACACTGAGATTCTGAAGCCTTCTGTTCTCCTGAGAAGCATCACTGGATCTACGACTGGAAAAACAAGGTGAAATCCCAGAGGACCTACGACTGCTCATGTAGGCTGAACTGATTGTGCTAGCACTGCTATCTCTTCTGTTTAGCATGTTCAGTATAGTAATATCTGTGTTTGTGACTTCGTTTTTCTTGGTTAAGATAGTCATGTTTTCTCCAATGCTGCAGCTGCTAGTTGACTGAATATCTGAAAAGAATAAGAAAAGGAAATGTGTTCTATTAAAAACTGATAAGGAGAAATGCCTCAAACCTTTTCAGAAAAGCTAACATTTTCTAAATCTAGGAGTCAATCCTCATCTTAGGAGGCAAACTGTATTTAGATACCGAAGTGTCACTAAGGATATCCAATTGCCCTTCTTGTAAGTAGGGGCAATCTTTAGTAAAGATTCTTTGGCCATCTGGATTAGATAGACAAAAACAATTTGAGAAAAATAGTCTCTTAAATACCAACTCCAAGACACACAGGGCTTTAAAGATATTGACCAGCACCCTGAATTGCACTTGGAAACACTAGAAATCAGAGCAGTTTTGTAGCAGTGGTGTAACATAGTAGTTCTGAAACTGGTTTGTATATGGACCATTACATTATTCTGAAGCTCTGGTTAATGTTCCTATTGTAAATTGACAGTGATTAAAAAGAACAAAAAGTTTTGAAAGACACTGAATCCTTAGAAGTATGTACATCTTACATACTTAGTTAACAAATATGTAACTTACATAATTAGTTAACAAGAATGTTAACTAATCTTTTCTTAAAAGTGCATATTTTATTTAAATTTAAGTCTCAGTAAGATTTGTAATAGAGGTGAACAGTAAAATGTTTATCCTAATAGATGCATCACAAGGTATAAAAAAAAGGTGTGGCTTATTGTTATATCCCTGTGCCTAAAAAGTTAACGTACGGTAATTTTTCACAAGTGCAGTATATCTAATACTTAACTCTCCCCTTTCCACATTTTAATACTTTTATTGGAATATATTTCAGGTTTAATTTTTGCTATTCTCTCAACCTAGAACAATGATTTCTACCTTGAATTCTGGATAACTTTAGAGTTTCTTGGAAGCTTATTAATAAAGTGTGAGAATAAGTAACAGTAAGCAGAATTCTCAGAATGGCACTTTGTTCATTGCCTTTGATCTTCCCCCTGTAATATCATCCACTATAATCTTAATCATGCTGTTAGTTGATAACAATGATGAAATCCAACAGAGCAAGCCAACTTTTTGCATGAAAATTCTTGGAAACACTAGAAATCAGAGCAGTTTTGTAGCAGTGGTGTAACATAGTAGTTCTGAAACTGGTTTGTATATGGACTTCTGCATTCAGAATTGTTACATGTTGTTCAGGAGTCATTTACAAAATGCCAAATACAAAAGACCAGGTTCGACTGTGAAGATTCAATTAAACTGGTTTATTGCTTAGAGCCGATGCATAGGAATCTTCTCAACTAACAGTCTGCACCTGATTAATGTTAGATGAGGATCAACAGCATTTAAGGGAGGTTAAACTTTTTGGCTTTGTAGGGATTCTAGGCCAATCCTTCCTTTCATTCTGCCCCCAGATTCTGCCATTCATTCTCCTACACGTATCATATTATAAATTATAAGTCCATGTAGCATAATTGCATCTATATAATCTGAATTCACTATACCCCCACACCCAAAGTTAAGAATGGATACAAAAAGCTGGAATGGCATATGGATCTAGCTGGCATTTCAGCCCTATTTCATACAAAGTAAAGAAAAATAAAATTATCCCTTTAGCTTTTTCTCTATATCAAATATTTCTTTTTTTTTAAATTGTAGATGAATTTAAATTGGAAATCATAAGAGCAATAAATAAAAATAAAATAGATTTAATCAAACTTATATTGATCCACTAATTTAGTCATTAATTCATTTGAATGTAATAAAGTTTATCTGGCATGGTCTGTTTTTGAGAAACCACGTTGGCTTCTAGTAATTTGCTTGTTTCTAGGTGTTTGCACAGCTGTTTGATTATCTTTTCCAGGATCTTCCCAGGTAATAACTCCGGGCTGATTGGTCTGTGGTTTTCTGAATCTATTTTTTTGAAGATTGGAACCTCATTAGCTCTTTTCCAGTCCTCTGGTAGTTTCCGGTCCTCTAGGATTTTTGACCGGGGAGGGGGGAGGACGGGGACACAGGGGTGGAGATGGGATGGACACCACCTGCAGCACCCTGCTGGCCAAAATGGGGCATTGGGGGCCCACGTGCACCCCCCTGCACCTTATTTTTGCCCTCCATGGCTTCTAGCAAAACTCTGCTGGCCAAAAACGAGCCACACGGACTCCACCGCATGGTTCATTTTTGGCTGGCAGAGTGCTACAGGAGGCTGGGAAGCTGAAAATGAGCATGCTGCCCATTTTGGCTGGCAGCCCAGGCTGTCAATGTGGGCTGGATTTTAGCACCCCACAGGCCAGTTGTGACCCATGGGCCTTGAGTTTGATACCCCTGGTTTAGACTGATAGGATTTGTCTTACCATTTTCTTGCCTATTTTTATTTGTATTCCTAATATTTTTTAATTTGTTTTATCGTCTTGCTTTTGTTGAGGTGGATTAATTTTTCCTTTTTTGTAAAGACAGATACGAAGGATGAATTAAGCAGTTTTGCTTTCTCCCTGCTTCCTGTTACTTTCTTCCCATCTTCCCCCATTAGAGGACTGATTATTTTTTTGATTTTTTTCTTCTTTTTAACATATTGAAATTAACTTTTAAAAAATATTTTTGACATTTGCTGCAAGCCTTAGTTCATTTTTCCTGATTTCATCTTTGCAGATTCAAGTTGTTTGATAGTATTCTGCTTTATTTATGTGTCCCTCTTTCTATTTTTTATACTTATCCTTTTTGTCTTTCAATTTATGAGACTTCTTTATGCAACCATGGTGGTTTTGTGTGTTTTTGTTTTTCTATTTTAATGGCATGATGCTAAACTGAGCTTTTGTTATCTCAGTTTTCAGTTTCCAAAGCTGCTTGAGTTATTTTCCCCTTGAGGATTTTTATTCATGGAATCCTTGGCAAGATTTTTATGTTTGTTGAAATAAAACTATGACAATAACTATGTAGAGCAAATTGCTCTGATTTTATTTAAATTATTTTTCCATTTTAAGACTAATATTTTCATTGTTAAGAGAATGAGAGTGCTCAGTTCAATTATAATTATTTTTACTTTCTTGTTTTGAAGAATGAACTCTTAAACACTCAGGCGATACATTCAAATAATTATATTAAATTGGCATATCTTACCATTTCTTATGAGAGGAGGCAAAGCTGGGACTTTGGAAGATGGCATGGAGTTCAGTCTTGGAAGCACTCCATTGATTTGCTTTAACTTTTCTAGCTTGACTTGTTCCATCCACTTGATCTCGGTCATATTCCTCCTGGCCTGTAAGCCAAGAGCTGTGGTTGCTGTAGAAATGGTGGAATCCATGATAGGGGTTTCATCAATAATGCTGAGATCTCCTACACTACCTCTACTGGTCAAATTAAGCTCGATCCCATTGTTGCTATAGTTGCTGATGGAGGACTGTTTGCCGCTGCATGTAGACTGACCACCAGGGCTTGGCTGAGATGTCTGGAGGAAAACAAAAGTTGGTGTCAGAGAAAGAACATTCATACAAATTTTTCCATTTCTGTCAGATGAAAACTACCTGAACCACTTGTGAAGAGACTCAACAATACTTTATTGCTAGTCAACTATGTTAAGAATCTCACCAGATTGACTACATTCCCTTTGGAACAGCAAGATAAGGCTTCAAGAATTCTGGGGGAGGTCTGGTCTGTGCTGCTTATTGGTCTCTTAGTTCCAGGCCCATCTTAATGCCTCCCTCTAATCTAGCTGTAGATTCCACCACAATTTCCTATATTTGGTTCTGTTTTGTTAAGCAATGTTGTTTTTGTATTGGTGATGTTCAAAGAGAAGTAATTGTCCAAATTTAGGATGCTGTTGATTAATAGAAAAACTGTTCTAAAGCCACTTACTCACGAAACCTAAAATAGCAGTTTTTTTTAAAATGAGCATTATGCAAATATATTTTACGCTAGCAAATACTCCATATATTGTTCATAATATCTACAATGGTGTATTGTCAAAAGTATACAGTTTCTCCAGTTTAAAATGTTGTAATTGTAACTTGCAATTTTGTAATACAGAGCATTGTAGTTTGATGGTTTTAGAAAGAGACAAATAATGTTCAAGAAACGTTGTTGCTTCCCCTTAAAAATAGGAAAAAAAGAAAGAAACTATATGTGTGAACAATAGTCCTTTCTCAGGAAAATAAAACTCACAGAATAATGGATTTCCCAGAAATTAAGGAACGCTCCAATTTTTTTGTGGAAAGTTTTGATAAGGACAAGTCTTTCTAAGTAAAATTTCTGATATTTCTAATACATTTTTTTTCTTTGTTCCTAGTACCAAAACAATTCAACTTTCCTGCACTTCCTTCTTCCCATCAACTTAATTCATCTGATAAAGTGAAAGAAAAGTACTTTGAAGGTGCCAGAGGATTCTATTCTCACAGTTTTGAAGCAAAATGACATGTTTATAAAATTGAATAACATAATTTAAAATACAGCTTTGAATTGCTAAATATAAATAATTTACAGCTTATTGACTTTTTTTAGCTAAAGCGAGCTCAGAGTTCTTTGTATTTGCCAAGTCAACATGCTATGGCTGCTTTTCTATAGTTATTTATATGGGAATTGTATTCTACTGCCCTCAGTGTTGTCACATAACAAACAGCCTCACCAATATTTTTTTACAACACATTTGCTATGGTATTTTCTATCAATTTTACCTCTATAGACAGACTTCTTGTGGACTAATTTGTTTTGGAATAAATTCTGGATGATCAATATAACACTATGATCCCTGCATCATCTGAGATAAGCAAGCAAGAACTTTCAGGACTAACTAGCAGCAACATCAAAGTATTCTGTAACAATATACTGTGTTATATGCATTTGGTTCAGTCTTAAGTGGCATGTTTTAAATTACTTAGTTCAACATGAACTGCAACTGGAATGGCTATAGTTAAATGATAGTTGAATGAATAAATCTGAGAGTCAGAAGCCTGTTCTTATAGCTGGAAAATTCTTCACAGCAGTAACATCTAACAACAATCACAGATATATAGGTAAATATCTATATTTCCATATAAGACTAATTTTACAAACTAATTGTGTAGCATGCCATTTGTTATGAAGTATGTTTTTGTAACAGTTGTGAATTACAGTTAATGAAATGGTTTCAAGTAGCAAGTTCATGAATTTTTAATTGCAATGAAAATAATGTGAAGAAATTAAAATTCCCTCACCTTATTACCCACTGTCCTTAGGAAGACAGAACATGGCATTAAAAGCATTAGGTAGAAGAAACATTGGATTAGTAAAACAAAAGAATTAAGACATTTGGTTATTCAATGCACACACAAATCAATTATTTTAGTGCCAATGTTACATCAAAGTATATTTGACGTTATTCCTGAAATAGTCAATTTTGCCTCTTCACTCTCAAAGGTATTTAGATCCTGGAATCTTAACTTTACTAGGCTTTTTTTTAGTACACCTTTTTTACATTAATGTTCAGTCCCTTAGGGCCAATTTCTGATTCAGCATCAGATTTGAAGACAAAGAAAAGAGCTTTTGCATATAGGACAGGTCATACATTCAAGTCAGAATGAGAAAAATATATTTTTCCCACTCTTTATTGATCAGAAAGGCTATCTTAACAAAGAATATTATTGCAAGAATAATGTTGCAGAATTCTAGGATAGGGTGACTTATCATGAAAAATATTATAGATAGTATATACAGTAGCATATAATCCACAATTAAATATAACTTGTTCACATCTGTCTTTCAAAAACAGATTATTTTCTGGGGATAATGGGGAGATATTACATCATGAAAGCTTCAATTTCCAATAGTGTTACTCATAAACAAATTAAGATTATTTTCATTCTGATTTATGAAGAAAATATTACTTTATGATTTGAAATTATATTTGTAATTGATTAGAATTTATAATAAAACTTCATAAAATATTTTTACTTTTATATTAGCAGTCAATTAAGGCAGAGCACAGTTGCAAAGTACACAATAAATAATATATCTGTATCAGTATTTGATTTCCCCCCCACTTCCCTGTAATATTTGCTTTTCCTAAAATTCCATGATATCACAATGGAATTTTCATATAATAGTTTATTCTGAAGCCACAACTTTGCCTTCAGAGAACTGTAGCTTCTTCTATTAATAGATAGAAACTAATTTTAGAATGGCAAGTATATTTTTCGGGAAAGTTCTATATAATCCCAATAATACTGAAGAACTCTTCACAAGAAGAGCCCTGCAGGAATGTGAATTAAACAGATAAACTTGTCTGGAAGGTTCAGTGTCAGATCTAAATTTCCAAGCCAGCCTAATGCAATTTAGACAGATTTACATTATTGTGCATTCTACTGGGATACACTTGGTTAGCTTAATAACAAGGCATTTTTCCAATAAAGCTATTATGGAAGATGGTCATTACAATCATTCAAATGTAAATAAGCTTTCATATTCTTTGCGTTATGCATTGTGTATTTCCACTAATTTTAATTTTTAAATGGTGTTAGACCATTTACAGATACAAAAGTCAATTCAAGACTAGACAACAAAGAACACTCAGTTGTCACTCCATATTACATCTGTCACCAGGACAAGCAAATACAAATTTGAATATAAAAATTATGTGAAAACCCATTAAATAGTTTGTATTCTCTTTTTGATGAGTTACTCTGAACTATATAGATAGCAATAGCTTCATTATTATTATAAACAGATATTCTGGAGTAAAAAAGAACCAAATGTAACCATGCCATAACAACAACAACAACAACAACAACAATAACAACAACAACAAGGATATCAGCAATCTGAAGTTCTTAAAAGAAGGAAAACTAAAGAAGAAAAAGCTGAAAAATAGTTTACACAAAAATACAACCTGGAGGAAAAAACAATAATAGAAATTATGGAAGAACTAAAAAAATAGCAACAGCAAGGAAAATTGAAAGATACGAAGGACGAATAAAACAATATCATGAAAATGTCCAGTTCAGAAGAAACCAACACCTCTTCAACACAAAACAAGATGGAAATAATGTAATAAAAACTGACATGGTGGCAAAACAAGCAAAGAAGGTCAAGAACTGGAGTGCACCTGGCCTGGATGAACTGCATGGATATTGGCTAAAAGACCTGACAAACATCCATCATCGCATGGCCACTCAATTTGATCAAATGCTTCAAAATGCAACGAACGAAGAATGGTGAACAGCTGGCTGAACATACTTGATAATGAAAAGATCCAGAAAAAGGTACAGAACCAGACAACTATCGCCCAATTACTTGTCTGTCAACAACATTCAAACTTTTTACAAGGATACTGGCAAATTCAGTATTCAATCATCTGATGGAAAACAATTTTTATCCAGTAGGACAAAAAGGACATTTAAAAAAATCAAGAGGAACAAAAGATCAGCTGCTCATAGTCAAAATGGTACTAAAAAATGCAAAACAAAGAAAAGCAAATTTAAAAATGGCGTGGATTGATTACAAGAAGGCATTTGACTCATTACCCCACAGCTGGATTAACACCTGTCTGGAAAACTTTGGAATCAGCAAAAATATCTGTACATTTTTGAAAAGCAAATATGCAAAAATGGAAAACAGTTCTAACAACAAATGGGGAGAACACTGGTGAAGTCAACATCAGACGAGGAATCTTCCAAGGGGATTCACTTTCACCACTACTGTTTAACATCACATTAATTCCACTGACAATAATCCTACGAAACACAAAACTGGGATACCAAATCTCAAGCCAACATGGCAAGATAAACCATCTACTATACATGACTTTAAAATGTAAGCGAAAAGCCCCACTGAACTTAAATTAATACTCAACACAGTTCAACTGTTCAGCAGCGACATCAAAATGAACTTTGGGCTCGAAAAATATGCTATATTATCCATTCAGTGAGGAAAAATGGAAAAAACAGACGGAATAGAACTGGGAAATAGAAATATAATGAAAGCATTCGCAAAGGATGATGGTTACAAGTACCTAGGGATAACATCTTGAATGGAAAAGTCAAAGAGTCAACGCAAAAGGAATACCTCAGGAGGGTCCGTAAAATATTACAATCAAAGCTGAATGCTGGAAACATAATTAGAAAGCCATTAATACATGGGCAGTTCCAGTGATACGCTACTCAGCTGGAATCATCAACTGGACTCTGGCTGAACTGGAAAACTTGGACCGGAAAACACGCAAACTTTTGAATATGTACCACGCTTTACATCCACGAAGTGACATCATCAGGTTGTACCTGCCAAGAAAAATAGGGGGCAGGGGGCTATTGCAAATCCATCAAACTGTAGAAGAAGAAAAATGAAGTTTGAGTGATTATGTGAACCAAAGTACAGAAAAATTGCTGCAGGCTGTGAAAACGGAAAACAGCATAAAAACAATAGAAACAAAGGCAGAATATAACGAAAAACAGCTGGATGGCAGATTAAATAGATGGAAAACCAAAACTTTGCATGGAGACCACTTGAAAAACATTGAAGGAAAATGTGATGACAACTTGACATGGCCATGGCTTAAGATGGGAACTATCAAGAAAGAAACGGAAGGTTTAATACTGGCTGCTCAAGAACAAGCACTACAAACTAATGCCATGAAAGCGAAGATTCAAAAATCCACTGACAACCCAAACTGATGACTTTGCAATAACACAGTTGAAACTGTTTCACATTTAATATTTTATGCAGCAAAATCACACAAACTGATTACAAAGCTAGACATGACCGAGTTGCTAAATTAATCCACTGGTCATTATGTAAAAAATATGATTTACCTATATCCAGAAAGTCATGGGAACATAAAGTGGAAAAAGTTTTCGAAAATGAGAAGGTGAAGATCTTGTGGGACTTTTCAATACAAACGGATTGTCATCTGGAGCACAACACACCATATATCATGGTTGTAGAGGGCCAAAGTGTACAATTTATTGATATCGCTGTTCCTGGAGATGCCAGAGTCGAAGAAAAAGAACTAGAAAAAAATCACGAAATATGGCGACCTAGCCATCGAAACTACACGGCTATGGATGAAACATGTAACAGTGATACCCATTGTCATTAGGGCACTTGGCCCTATGTCCAAGAATTTTACAAGATACATTAACAAATTGCAGCTTCGGGGCGGGACTTGCTGCCAGCATGAATGGCTGCTCGGACAGAGAGCTCTGTTAGTAGCAGCCAGAACTAACGTCCGGAGGAGGTTTGCTGAAAAGATTTTGATAAGCCAAGCCTTCCTGGAGGGAAGACTGAAGAGAGAAGGCTGGTTTGACAAGACCATAGGACGGCAAACCATGGTCTGTGCTTGAAATCTCCTTCATATCCCCGGACGTGGAAGAGGGCGACAGTAATGGCCGTCGCAAAATGCTGACAAGAGTTCAAAGCAAGCGAGGATTTATTACAGAGAAGCTGTCGGAGTTGCGAGTGGCCTAACAGTTTCCGGATCTTGGAGAAGGTAATTCTATCCGAAAAACAGCTCAAGAAATTAAGGGCTCCAAGAAGAAGTGGGGGGGCTGTTTACCCTCCTCCATCACAGTGGCGAGAAGTAATATGCTGAGTGAAAAATGGAGGCTTTATCTTTTTACTCTCTGAACTGTCTGATAAGCTGAACCTAAACCTAATCTGTTAACATAACAAAGCCGGCTGTAAATAACTGTCTATACAGATACCTTCAGGGGGTTTTGAGTTAATTATACAAGTCTTGAAGGAAAAAAAATATCTTAGCAACATATGTATGTATGTATGTATGTATGTATGTATGTATGTATGTATGTATGTATGTATGTATATATATATATATATATATATATATATATATATATATATATATATATATATATATATATATATATATATATATATATATATATATATATATATATATATATATATATATATATATATATATATATATATATATATATATATATATATATGATTGCAGTTGGTTAGCTTCTGGACAAGTGGAAGAGCGACATCTACTGGCGAAATCTGGAATCCCCCCCCCCCTCTTAATACTCTAAGAGAAAACAGGATTTTTTGCTGACTATATTCTCTGGATAACCTTTGGATACTACTATCTGGAGAGAGAGAAAGAAGATCTATCGGAGCAGGGGAACCCAGAACACTCTCATATAATTATCCAACACAGGAGGGACGCATCTAAGGTTGAACTTAAAAAATAGGAATTAATGTGCTAATACTACCATCAAAGGAATATACTGTTTTTGCTATTGTTATTGTTGTAAGACTATTAATCCTAACTCCTTTCGATATTATTGGCACTAGTACTGATTAATCTAGGAGATTGTTTGATTATAATATAAGTAATAACTATAAGCATTCTACTCTTAGATTTTATTAAGTTATCAAAATAGATTAATAGATTGCATTATAAATGTGACATACACACACATATATATACAGTGATAAACCGATAAGTCTCTCACACTATCTCACTATCCTATGACAGCTGTTCCTATATAACATACGAACTAATTGATATATAGAGTTTACTACCCCCTATCACTATTTAAAATTGATAATTGAGTAGAGGTAGAAGGAAGAGGAGAGGGAGAGGAAGGAAGGTAGGAAGGTAGGTAGGCAGGAAGGAAGGAAGGAAGGAGGGTGGGTGGGTGGGAGGGAGGGAGGGAGGGAGAGAGAAAGAAAGAAAGAAAGAAAGAAAGAAAGAAAGAAAGAAAGAAAGAAAGAAAGAAAGAAAGAAAGAAAGAGGACTGGAGAAAGTTACGAGGGAGAGAATTAAGTGGGAGTTCTGGGAAAAAATTAAAGTAGGGATCCAATTCCTCCAAAAAATGACAAGTAGTACAAATTTAACGAAAATTGGCACGGGGAGGAAGCCAGATCCCAGCCATCCCTAGCGGCTGCCAGTCCCTCGAACCAAAGATCTTCGGAGGATATGTCTCAGAGAGAAAGATCCAACTCAACTAAGGAATTGCAGATGATACTACAGACCATGCAGGAGGCAATGGCTAAAAATCACGAAGAACTTAAAAAGGATATTAAAGAAATAAGGAGTGATACGGTAGAATTAAAGGAGAGAATGCAGAAGATGGACGATAAATTTGAGAAGTTCCAGGAACAGATCAATAAACATGAACAAAGAATAAATGTAATAGAAGGAAGGTTGGAAAAGGAGGATGAAAAAATGGAGCAGCTGAGTGCTAGGCTGATCCAGGCAAACAAGGAACTTGAGTTAACAGTCCTCGCGTTAGAATCGGAGAAAGCAGCCCAATTCCTACGGTTCCAGAACGTAAAGGAAGAAAAAGGCGAGGATTTACCAGACACGATGGCAGACCTAATGGCAAAGGCTTTGGGAATAGAAAAGGATCAGATGGCAAGTGAGATCGACGAGACGTATAGAATACAGACAAATTACGCAAAAAAGAATAATCTACCAAGAGAAGTTCATGTAAAGTTTGTCAAAAAATCAATACGTGACGAGGTGCTGAATAGAACTAGAGACGACCCGATAATTTACAACCAACGACAACTAACAGTTCTAAAACAGGTACCGAGGAGAATTAGAGAATTAAGAAGGCCCTATCAATTTTTAACATCTGTCCTGAACAAATTTGAAATTAACTTTAGATGGCTGATGCCGGAGGGCGTACTGGTAACCTGGAGAGATAGAAGATTTAGAATAGACACAATAGAACAAGCGGAAGACTTTTACAATACCCTTGTTGGGCAGGAGGAGGAGAAAGACAAAGGAGAACAGGCGGGAGCAAGGAGGCAAGGATCCAGGGTACAGATAAGAAGAGAAAAGGAACCAGTGGAGATACGAAAGGAGAAAGAAGTCGTTCTAGATGAAAAAGGGGAAGAACCAAAGGAAGTGAGAGAAATAAGGGCAACAAGAAGCACACGACCCAAATACACATAGAAGTATGTCGGGAGAAATCAAGATTCTAACATTGAATATTAATGGTCTAAACTTACCCCAGAAGAGGAAAACAATATTTAATAAATTAAAACATTTGAACTACGATATAATTGCAATGCAAGAGGTCCATATGACTAAAAGACAGATCCAGATCTTAGAATGTCCTAGATGGGGTAAACTTTACGCAGCACTGGCTGACCAAAAGAAAAGAGGAATAGCATTATATGTCAAAGACACAATTCAGACTAAACTAATCTATCATGACGAGGAAGGGAGAATACTAATCGTGAAAATAATGTTAAACCAAAAAAAGGTGTCACTGGTTGTAATATATGCACCTAATGAAGGCCAGGAAAATTTATATCACAGACTACATAGCATTATTCGAGAGATGGGAAACGAAAATGTTTGTTTACTGGGTGATTTCAATGCTATAGTTGACCCAAAACGGGACTATAAAAGTGGAAAGAAGAGAAAAAGAGCTAGGAGAACTTTGCCAAGGTCATTCTTCCAAATGGCTGAAGAACTTAATCTGTTTGATGTAGGCAAGAAAGATGTCCAGAGGGTAAGCAATATACCTTCTACTCGAATAGACACGAATCCTGGTCAAGGATAGATATGGTCTGGCTGCCGATGGAGCTAATCTCAGAAGTGAAGGAGATAGATATAGAACCCAATCTATGGTCTGACCACAATCCCATGAGGATTATTTGGAAAAAACAAAAGGGCAGCTATCGTTGGTTACTCAACAGATCAATTCTAAAAGACCAGGAATATATTAAAAGAGTCAACCAAGAATTAAGATTCTTCTTCAAAGAAAACGGAACAGGAGACACATCCATACAAAACCTATGGGATACGACTAAGGCATTTATAAGAGGGGTCACAATATCAGCCACAGCCAGGAAGAAAAAAACCGAGAATCTAAAAATAAGAGAGCTGAAAGAAAGGTATAGAAATTTAGAGAGTGAACTACAAAATAAACCGCAGAACAGAAGTATAAAAGGAAATTTGGAACTGATTAAACATGAATTGGCTATATTTGAAAAAGCAAAATTGGCACAAACTATAAAAAAAGCAAAACAAAACTTCTTCGAGAATGCAAATAAACCGGGGCGATGGCTATCCTATAGGTTGAGGAAGCAAAAACAAGAGAACTGGATCAATAAACTATAAGATAAAAAAGGCGAGATCTGCTACCAACTAGAGGGGAAAAAAAGATTATCCAAGAGTTTTATGATCAATTATATAAAGAAAACTGAGACCATACAAAGGAAGGAATATTACAGTATTTGGAAAAGTCAGATCTGCCAAAGGTACCAGAGGAGATTAAGGACATGTTCAATGAAGACATTAAAACATCAGAGATAACCGAGGCCATACAAAGACAAAAGAATAATAAAGCTGCAGGGCCGGATGGGTTGCCAGCGGAAATTTATAAAGAATTCCAGGATATACTTGTCCCAACGTTGTTGGAAGTCTACAACGCTGTGTTGAAAGAGGCGAAGACACCGTTATCATGGATGGAGGCTAACATTGTACTATTACCTAAGGCGGACACAGAGCAGGTGCTTATACAAAACTACAGACCAATATCACTGCTAAATGCAGACTACAAAATCTTTGCCTCAATAATAGCAGAAAGGTTGAAAAAATTTCTTACATCGTTCATCCATACAGATCAAAACGGATTCTTCCCCAGAAGACAAATTAAAAACAATATGAAAATTATGTTGGACATTCTTGAATATTATGAAGTGCACAATGACAAACAGGTTGCACTAATCTTTCTCGATGCCCAAAAGGTATTTGATAATGTCAACTGGGAATTTTTGCAACAATTAGAATACATGGATTGTGGGGATAAATTTATAAACACGATCAGAGCAATTTATACAAACCAAAAAGCTAAAGTAATAATCAATGGTGAACTAACTGTCCCCCTGTTGTTTATACTAACCCTAGAAGTACTAGCCAGGAATATACGTAAAGAGGTACAGATAAAGGGACTAGAAATTAAAAAGGAGCAATTTAAGTTACAGGCCTTTGCGGACGATCTAGTGTTTGTGCTAGAAGATCCTATGAAGTCTGGTACGAAACTCATTGAGGAACTGACAGAGTATGGGAAAATAGTGGGTCTAAAGATAAATATGACAAAGACCAAAATGCTGACTAAAAATATGAAATCAAAAGCAAAAGAGGAGTTAACGAAGAAATTGGGTATCCAAATTGTCAAAAAAGTTAAATATCTTGGTATACATTTATCTGCGAGGTGTGTGACCATCAAAGAAGACAATTATACCAATCTGATTAATAAAACTAAGAAGGATCTAGAAAGATGGAAAAACCTACAACTGTCCCTGACGGGCAGGATTGCAGTTATAAAAATGAATATATTACCAAAATTTCTTTTCCTATTTCAGAATATACCCATTAAATTAGAAAAAGGTGTCTCCCAAAGATTTGAATCAATTGGTTTCGAAATTTATCTGGCAGGGAAGAAAACCAAGAATAAAACTTAAGGCTATGCAAGACACTAAGGAAAAGGGAGGATTTGGCGTACCAGATTGGGAACTCTATTATACTGCGGCCATATTAACATGGCTAAGGGAATGGATAATGCTGAGAAATAAAAGATTACTCAAATTGGAAGGTCATGACCTCCAAGCAGGCTGACATGCCTTCCTCTGGTATGAAAAAGGATCTGCACACAAATATTTTAGTAGACATTACACTAGACAATATCTGTTAATAATATGGAACAAAATTAAACATGACCACTATACCAAAATACCTATTTGGCTATCTACGATGGAAGCATACATACACCCAAATTTAATTAATGTGGAAAATATAGTCACATATAAAGAGCTATTGAACAGGCAGGGGGAGATCAAAACCAGATCAGAATTGACATCACAAGGAATACAAGTAGAATGGTGGTCTTATTTACAGATACAATCAAGGTATGCACAGGATAGGAAGAACGAAGGTATTGCCAAAGACTACACAATATTAGATAAACTGTTGATACAGACAGAAAACAGACTGACCAAAGTGCTGTATAGATTTTTGTTGGAATATAAACTAGAGGAAGAACATGTTAAAGAAACCATGGTCGCCTGGGCGAAAAATTCCGGTTACAATGTGGAATTGGCTAAGTGGGAAAAACTTTGGATACTTAATCAGAAATTAACATTGGCTACGGCGTATAAAGAAAACCTTTACAAGATGTTCTACAGATGGCATCTCCTGCCAGCACGGCTTTCTAAAATGTTCAAAAATCTGGCCCCAAATTGTTGGAAGTGTAAAAGAACACCAGGCACTTTCTACCATATGTGGTGGACGTGCAATGAGGCAAACAAATATTGGAAAATGATTCAATCATGGTTAGAACAAATGGTGGGAGAACAAATTATGTTTAAACCAGAAACTTTTCTCCTAGGCATAATACCGGAGGGGTTTAAGAAAGATACACTCTATCTAATTATACATATACTGACTGCAGCGCGCATAACCTATGCACAGCATTGGAAAAAAGAAAATACACCATCAGAGCTAGATATAATCAGAAAAGTGTTGGCCTGTGCAGAAGCAGATAGGCTCACTTTGGAACTTAAAAATAAAGGGGAATCAGAATATTTTGAGCTATGAAATAGATTTTATGATTGGTATAAATTAAGATGACAAGACTGGAACAAATGTATATATTGTGATCGAACAGAAGGACGGACAATGTATTAAGTAGAATAACTGTTAATGGTTGAAACTAGCTGTACATAATGTGAATATATGATCACCCCGACTCCGCAGCATTGCATTGTTTTAAATGTAAAAACAATAAAAATATATATTAATAAAAAACAAAAAAACAAATTGCAGCTTCCTGCAATAACACCAGCGGAACTGCAGAAAAACTGCGCTACTCAGAATATCTTATATTTTAAGAAGGTACTTGGTTGATACCTAGGACGCTGGCAGCAAACCGTATCAGCCATTAGCACCAGTCACTGGTATTTGTAATGCATTTTTGAATGTTCAGTTGGCTGAGTTTCATGTTTAATGAATAAAGTATATAACAACAACAACAACAATAATCAATGTATAATTTTATATCTAAAGAATAAAAAGAAATAGAGCTTACCACTGGCTTCTCTGATTTAACAGCTTTAACTTGGAGGCATTCTTCTTGCTTTGAGGTAGTGTTGCTGAGGCCCTTTTGCTCACCAATTGCACCCTGAGTCAGGTGGCCTGGGGATCTGGTTTGGGAATGATTGCCTTGATCTCTTGGTGGTGGATGTCTTGGGTGGATATCTCCACGTTGTTTCTTGGTGACATGCGCTTCAGGACCATGCACAGTTTTTACATGTTTTCGGAGAGAACTTGGGTCTGTATAGCGCTTTGTGCAGCCTGGTATTTTGCAGACATAGGGTTTCTGAAAATGTAAAAAATGATATCATTGGTTTTGGTTTGGGTATACCGTCTTAATTAATTGGATGGAATATTTTATTCTGCTTCTAACAAGCCTATTACACAAATTGAGCGGAGAGTGACTAATAGAAGTAATGTGTAGAATCGCTGATCATGGGAAAATTTGAAACACGATCTGGTTGTTAAGCCCAAGCACAATACTTCTTTTACATTAATACCTATTTCCCCCTTCAGCAAATTGTTAACTGCCTTTGTATCCTGTGTGTGTGTGTGTGTGTGTATAGGGTAAAGGGTATGGCTAGCTGATGAGAGCTAAATAGCTTGAAATAGATCTATACTAGTCTCCCATTATTTATTTATCAGCACAAATACAACACACACACACACACACACACACACACACACACACACACACGAATGAATGAATACATACATACATAGTAACTTGGCCAATAGGTATTTATTATTCATAGGAAAATTTCATGTGAAATAGTTTTAATTTTAATAGAGCATTCACAAATATTGAAAAAATAATAATTAACACTAGAGATTCTGGATCCCACTCTTGTCCATTTTATATTAGAAACTACCTTTCGGGATTTTACCAATTGTTTGTCTTTTTCAAATATTAAAGACCAGTCTCCAAACATAAAAGAAAGAATTGTGCATCCAAGAAATGCTTGTATAGCATTGGTTACTGCTATATGTACCTGTTGTGACAAGACACATCATATTTATGTGTGTAATCACTAACCAAAAGCTAAAGAAGATGAAAAATGGGTAACGAGATCAATTATCAGTAATGATGCAGCTGCAGATTATCTACAGTATCTGTAATTTTTTTCTAGTAAGCATGTCATACTTCCACTGGAGTGAGTGAGTGAGTGAGTGAGTGAGAGTGTGTGTGTGTGTGTATGAGAGAGAGAGAGGGAGGGAGGGAGGGAGGGAGGGAGAGAGAGAGGGAGGGAGGGAGGGAGGGAGAGAGAAGGAACCAATATTCAAACGTATGACAAAATCCATCGGGCACATTTCAGGAAAATTCTGGCTAGGATTGGTTGAGTTAAATAAATGCACATATTTTTGGCTGAGGTAGACGTCACTCATAAAAACTTGACTAAATCTTCCTTATAATACCATCAGAAAGTGCATTGTTTGGGTCTATCTCATGACTCAAACAGAATTTTATTTATTTGAATGTTGCAGAATCAAAGTTATTCCTTATGTCCCAGCAGTTGAAGCAAATTTGAAAAAGAAAACTTGGATTCTAAAAGTAATTAGTTGCTTCTAAATCATCTTTTTTCTTGAGTTTCAAGTCTTTATATATTTTTAATATATAGTTGAACCATAAACAAATGTTTTACAATAAATACTTTTGATAGCACTACAATTAAGCATTCTTTAAGGATTATATAAACCATGTGTTTTCTTACCTCATTAGAATGAGTTCTGTTTTGATGTTTGGCACGATCAGATGCATTTGAAAAAGCTTTGTTACAACCCTCATGTTCACAAACATATGGTTTCTCTCCAGTATGAGATCTCAAGTGGGTTTTCAAGTTTTCTAGCCTGGAATAGGCCTTCATACATCCTTCAAACTGAGGGGGAAATGTACTATTATATTATTCTAAACATTTCTTTATAGAAGATGAAGTGTGGAGAAAGAAATAATACAGTAAAATACTCAACATGAAAGGCAATACAGCTTTCAAGATCTAGTCATAATAGCATTATGTTCTAGATTTTCTTCTTTTTTTAAAGGAGCTTGCTATAATCTTAAAATAAAATAAAAGCCTATCTAGTTTCCTAGTTTAGGAAGGATGCTTTTACGCAAAGAAATAACAAATTATTTTGATATTATAAGACACTGGGAAGACGTAGGATTTTATGATTAATGTGTCTGTTTGACTACCCCACAAAAACAGACAGCATGCACATTTGGATTTAATTCAGTCCAACTTATATAGTGATTTTAAAAAGGCCCATATAAAGCCTTCCCTAACCTAGTAGTCTCCAGATGTCCTGAGGCTGTTTGACAGGTGAAAACTCATCAAGTGGAAATACTTATGACATTCAATATCATAAGATATGGGGACGTTTATTAACCTACTCATTTTTAAAAAACAAACGTACTATACTTGTAGAAGATTACTTTTCAAACCTATTAATCCTAATAACTGGTTCAATTTTATGTAGAAAGGATATATATCTTGAAATCCAGTTACTTAAAACAGCCCATTTTCTTAATACCTTTTTCATGAAGTATCTGGCTAGATCAGTGGTTCTCAAC
Source organism: Natrix helvetica (assembly GCF_964273705.1). NCBI lineage: Eukaryota > Metazoa > Chordata > Lepidosauria > Squamata > Natricidae > Natrix > Natrix helvetica. The sequence goes on along the minus strand of NC_138554.1, from coordinate 70,565,148 downwards.
CTTCCCTTTAATACAGTTCCTCATGTAGTGGTGACCCCCAACCGTAAAATTGGTGTCTCAGTTCCTAAGACCATCGAAAATATGTGTTTTCCAATGGTCCTAGGCAACCCCTGTGAAAGGGTCGTTCGACCCCCAAAGGGATCCCGACCCACAGGTTGAGAACCGCTGGGCTAGATGAAGATGGATTCTGTTGATTCATAGAAATGGCATATTCAGGACAAATGACATTTACAAAATGTCATTAAATGGAACGAGTTCTGATTTGAATGCAAAACTTTACAAAGAAGATGCTCCATTTCTTTTCTGTTTTCTAGCTCTATTCCCTCCCACCCAAAATGGATAACAGGTTGAGGGCATATTTATATAATTGCATTATAATACCCATTGTTTCATTTTTAATCCCATTTCAGGTGTTTCCACTTTGAAAGACTTTTTGCATATTGTTCACAGTATGCTCTCTAGCAAATGAAATCAATGTCACAGACAAATGTAGATAATTTATGAATAAGAAACTCCAACAATGTACAAACATATTTTAAATACATTTTAATGTGATCAAACTGTATTCAAATAGAAGGAAGCAAATCAGTAGGCGTCTCTTTGTTTATTATAACAGTGTTTACTCACAGTGCATTTGTGTGGCTTTTCTCCTGTGTGTCTCCTCATATGTACAACTAGCATATACTGGGCCTTGAATGGTTTCTGCTCTCGAGAACAATCAAGCCATCGACATACAAACTCCTTCTTCTCCCCATGTATGTGATCATTGTTTATATGCTATGTGATTAAAAAAGAGTTTTGTTTACTGTTGTTGTATACTCATGTTGCAGTATTTTACATACATATAATTACATACCTACATATATATTTGAGGCCAAAAACAAAGGTGAGGGGAGTTGAAGCAAAAGTGAACACAGCACGTTAGAAGAAGCCTGAGATCCTGACCTAACAACTATATTGTCCTGGCCTAACAACTCAACTTGGAGTACCAAAACTGTTGTCCTAAGTTAAGTGGTCACATTATGTTTTGCCTAATGGCCACATAGGTTAAAGTTGCAAATTCCAGCACCAATTAGGCCATTAATGTCATACTTCATAAGTTTCACTATTATTTTTTATGAACACTGGGACAAGAAATATGGTTCTCTAAATGTTGGTGAACATTTAGCATTCTTCAGTCTGGCCACGCTACATGAAGGTTTTGAGAGCTGTAGTTCAGCAATACTTGGAGAGTCACAAATTCCCTATTACTTTGCAAGTAATGGGACAAATCTTATATTTGTCATATTCATATTTCTTCTGACTGACTCAAGGTATTATGAACCTTCATGAGGCACTGCACTGATATGATAAATATCAAATGACAACTGAGGGTGAACAAAGGGTTCAAACAAATATTTGATTACTTAGCCCATCTAAATGCAGTATATCTTCGTATGCAATTGACAATGGGCAGGATAGTAATTTTCTACTTACTACAACATTATTTTGGTCCTGCCATAGCCAGTATGAATTGTGACAGCACAATCTCAAGAATGATTTTGAAAACATGAACAGAAATTCTAATGCAGTCATCTAAGAATCGGTATCTTGGTTGGGATAAAATACCTAGATATTTAAATAAATGAATAATTAACTAGTATTCTTATCAATATATGCAACAGGTCAGGCTTTAATCTGAAGAATTAAAGTAATGAAAATAATGTTAACATTAAATAATATTTACTTCCCTCCCTCTTACTTTTTATTGGTAAAATGAGTAGAGATTCAACAAATACAAATATTATGCTATTTTAATATACTAAAAATAGCAGCATGTTTAAATCACAATGCCAGTTTGAAAATTCATAAACACATACTTAACAGTAAAGCAGAAATACAAATTAATGGCAGGCTTGGGTAAATCCACGTATCTTTAGCTATGTAGAAAGCTTACAATCAAACCAACTGAATAAGGGGTAATTCCATTTTCAGAATGTTTCTATTTGTGAATCATCTTTCCTAGATTGCTACATAGTAAATGTTCACTGATGAAATTATACATTCTGAATTGCATTGATAAATTCTACAGGAAAATATCAGGGTCTCGGTGAACTAAACTTGAGAGACCATTAAAAATGATTAAAGTAGTAGAAAATTAATATTTTGTATCAGCCAAGTCAAAATCTTCATTTAGTCTTATAAAAATGTTGTAGACAGACGTGAAGTAGGCAGATGATGCATGGAAAACCACCAATATCCCTGAATTAAAATTGTTCTATGTGTAGAAATGGGATAAAACTCCTGCAAACCAATATACAGGATTTATCAATAACTATTGAAAATGTTTAGTTGCTATCAAGCGGAGCACACCAGTTACTAAAAGCAAAGGTTCATATTCTTTTGCCTTATACAGATGTGTAGCTTTGGATCATTTTTATCAATATATAAATGAACAAATGTTCTTTTGATTATTTGTTTAATTGAATTCTCTTTACTTTTATGACTGTGGAAAATAACTCATGTTTTAGATCATGCAGTATTTATGCAGAAATACTAAAAATTCAAAAGGTTTCACAGACTTTTAAGCACCATTATATAGGAGGATCTAAATTAATTTTATAATATTCTTTCTGTACAATTAGAAAAAGAGGCAAAAACTACCTACATAAAAAGTCTATGGAAAATTAATGTATAAAGTAAATATACTTGCTGCCTTAATAAAAGTATGGAACAAATTAGGTCATAGATAAATGTACACACTTTTCTCCATCTAAGCTTATGCTTTTCAATAAAATGTTAGTAGAAAAATTGTTAGAAGATTTTGATTTTTCTACCATCATCAGACTCTGTAAAATCTTAAGGAATCTCAGAAGTAGATTTTGATGAAATGAAGGAAGCAATGGCTTTTCTCTTTCTTTTTCATTCTCATATTGATTTTCATGTTATTTCTAGCTTCTTAGAAATTTTAGAAATTGTACCTAAACTACAAACTCCATTCAAGTACACAATTAGAGATTATTAAGCAGCTTGATACCTATTATAACAAGTGAGAATATATTCAAACACATAAATTAGCAAATAGCTAGGAAAATAATACTTTTTCACTATGTCTTCCTATATTTCTTCTGGTAGTCATCATTTACCTCTGACAAAAACTCTGGAGAAAGTCTAAGTTCATTTATACCAAACGTTCTTCTCAGTTTGTTCCAGAGGATCTACAGTGCATTCAGAAACTATTCTGACTCCCTTCAATTTGTTAATTTTGTTATGCTGCAGCCTAATTCTACAGTTGTTGAAATTCATTCACTCCTGTGTTGTCTTGGCTGTGTGCTTAGGATTGTTGTCATATTGGAAAGTCTGAGGTCCTGACTACTGTGGAATTGAGGATATCCCTGTACTTTGCTCCATTCAGTTTTCCCTCTACCCTGACCAGTCTTCCAGTCCTGCTACTGAAAAACACAGCATGATGCTTTTTTGCAAACTCCAAGTGGGCTTTCATGGGTTTTGCACTGAAGAGAGACTGGGGCATTGGTTCTTACCTGATACGCCCCTTCTCCAGGCAGGTGAAGACAGTGGTCATGCATGAGTTAACTTAGTCAGTAACCAAAAGAACTGAGTCTACCAAAGTGATGTCATCGTTTCTGTGGAGCATGCTCCCGCTTTTCTTGACGAAGGAGATAAGTAGACTGCTGTGCTGTGAACAATCGCTTTCTGTTTGGTGACTATACAACATGCTCCCAGATCCTCCTTGCGAAGTAGGCTAGGACCCTAAGGGTGGGGATGACCACTGTCTCCACCTGCCCGGAGAAGGGGCGTATCAGGTAAGAACCAACGCCCCATTCTCCCAAGTTGGTGGAGACAGCGGTCATGCATGGGACGTACCAAAGCTGGCGTGTCCCCAGGAGGGCATGAGACTGGCCTAGGAGCTGAAAGAAGGTAGAACCTGTTGGAGGACCCGCCTTCCGAAGGCTGCATCTGCTGATGCATATCTGTCCATCTTGTAATGTCGTATGAATGAATTAGGGGTAGACCAGGTAGCTGCCTTGCAGATTTCCTCCACCGAAGCCTGCTGCGCCCATGCCGCTGTCGTAGCCGCGCTTTGCGTGGAGTGAGCCGTAATGTTAGGTGGAGGAGTGAGATGGTGATTGCAGTAAGCTTGAGCAATGGCCGACCTGATCCATCATCCAATCTTGGATGGAGAAGCTTTCAGCCCCTTGTTGGTAGGGTGGAAGGAGACGAAGAGGGCTTCGCTGTGTCTGAAGACCGCTGTCTTGGTGATGTAAATCTTTTAACGCCCACCTGACGTCTAGTTTATGCCATTTGTGCTCCAGCCTGTGAGATGGAGCAGGACAAAAGTTTGGGAGAGTGAGGTCTAGCGAGCGATGGAATGCTGAGTTCACTTTCGGGACAAAGGTAGGATCGATGTGAAGTACCACCCGGTCTGGGTGAAACACACACAAGTCCGATCGGAGAAAGGGCCGCCAGCTCTGAAATCCTCCGTGCCGATGTTATGGCCACCAGAAAGGCTGTCTTAAGTGATGTGAGGTGATGTTTGGTTGTCGACCTGAGAGGTTCAAAGGGCGGGTGAGTAAGGAAGTCCAGGAGTTTGGTCAGGAGGGAAAATGGTGAATGACAGGAGGGCAGAGATTCGATGCCTCCTTAATGAATCTGCGGACGTGAGGGTGCAATGAGAGGGGCTCATCACGGTGAAGAGATAGAACCGAAGAGAGAGCTGACACCTGCCGCCGTAAGGTGTTCTGTGATAGTCCCTTATCAAGACCTTGTTGCAGAAAGTCCAGAAGTTGGGACACTGAAGCCTTCAGAGAATCTACCCCTCAGGCCTGGCACCAAGCTACGAAGGTCTGCCATGTAGATTCGTAGATCCTATTTGTAGCTGGGTGGCAGGAGGCCTGAATAGTATTGATTACAGTCTCAGAAAGATTATCCGCCCTCAGGACCGCCCGCTCAGCCTCCAAGTGGTTAGGCGTAGCCAGCGCAGGTCGGGGTGGTGGAGGGAGCCCTGATGAAGGAGGGACAAAATCATTGGTAGAAGCCACTGAGGTTCCACAGACAGATTGATCAGGTCTGAGTACCATGGTTGGCATGGCCAATTGGGTGCGATTAGGATGAGCTCAGCCTCTTCCTCTATCATCTTCCGAATTACCTCTGAATCAGGGGGAAGGGAGGGAATGCGTAAGGAGACCGCGAGGCCACATGCACTTTAGGGCGCCCGCCCCTTGCGCGCCTGGTGTCGTGTATCGAGACAGGTACCTAGGCAGCTGGTGGTTGGATGCAGTTGCGAAGAGATCCAGGATTGGAGTCCCGTACCTGGACGACAACTGAAGGAATATGCGGTGATTCAGGATCCATTCCGCCGGGTCGATTGTTGTGCGGCTCAGCCAGTCTGTTGTGGCATTGTCTGACCCCTAGATGTGCTTGGCGTGTAGAGAAAGAAGGTTGGCTTCCGCCCAAGCCCCTAGATGAAAGGCACACTCCATGAGAGACACCGCTCTTGTCTCCCACTGGCAATTGACATGTGCCTTGGCCGTAGTGTTGTCTGTCTAGATCAGCACGTGAGTGTTGTGAAGGGAGTTCTGGAAATAGAGGAGGGCCAGGTGGATGGCCTTTAACTCCAGCCAATTCATACTGTGGGATAAGTAAGAATTGGTCCAAAGACCTTGGGCTACTTGACTCTCCAGGTGAGCTCCCCAACCCGTTCGACTCGCGACCATCGTTACCACGAGACGCGGAGGTTCCCTGAAAAGAGATCCCTGAGCTATGGCCGGGGAGATCCACCAGTCCAGAGAGCGCAGAACCTCTGGAGTTAGGTTGACTTTCACTAGGGAACAGCTGCCGTTGGTCTTCTGGAATAGCAGAAGAAACCACTGCAGGCAGCGGCTGTGAAGCCGTGCCCAAGGGATGAGGGAGAAGCAGGAGACCATCTTCCCCAGCAGTTGAGAAAGCTGAAGAAGAGGGACCCGTTGCCTCCTTCGTACTTCCCTGGCTAACTTCCTGAGACTGCTCTGGCGGTCGTGAGAGAGGAAGACTTTCCCCTGAGAGGAGTCTATGAGGGCTCCGAGGTGCACCAGGCGAGACGTGGGGACAAAATGACTTTTCTGCCGATTGATGGAGAACCCCACATCTTGAAACACCTGAAGGGTGTCCTGGAGATCCCTGAGGGCAAGATTTGGACAACAAAAGAATGTCGTCCAGGTAACAGAATATCCAGATGGGTATAGCCCGCAGATGGGCGGCTATGACTGAAAGAACCTTTGTGAAAACCCTCGGGGCTGAGGACAGCCCGAAGGGAAGGGCCCGATATTGGAAGTGGTGGCCCGCATGAACAAAGCGGAGAAACCGTCTGTGACGCCTGTGTATGGGCACATGGAGGTAGGCCTCCATGAGATCCCCTGATGTTAGGAGATCGTGTCTGCGAACACTCTCCAGAATTGAGAAGAAAGAGTGCATTTGAATCTCCTGTACGTGATGAATTGATTTAGAAATTTTAAATCGAGGATGGCCCTCCAGTCCCCCGAAGACTTCGGCACAATAAAGAGACAGAGTAAACCCCCCGCCCCTCCTGGCCTGAAGGCACAGGTTGAATGGCCCGAATGTGGAGCAGATGGAGAACCGCCTGCTCTACCAGGAGCCTTTTTTGAGGGTCCCTGGAGATTGGGCACATGACAAAGTGGTTCGGAGGGCTGGAGCGCAAATCCAGGAGAAGGCTGAATCTGATTGTGGACCTGACCCACGAGTCGTTGGTGATGTCGTCCTGACGATCCGCGAAGGCAGCCAGATGTCCCCCTATTGGGAGATTCTCCAGGCAGTCACTTCTGCCTCTTAAAAAACGGTTGGAATTGTCCCTAAAAGGCTTTCTGGGCTGGAATCTCTGGTTGTTCCTGCCTGATCTATTGGAGAAGGAGGGGGTCTGTCTGGGAAGGGCCTGTTGCTGTGGACGGGAGGTGGAAGCACCCCCGTCCAGGCCACAAAAGGGCTGCCTGCGGTAAAAGGACTGGCTCCGACCTTCCTGCTTTTTAGTGGCCGGTTGAAGGACCTTCCTTTTATCCTTGGACTCTACCAAAAGAGGCTCTAACAGAGGACCAAAGAGAAGTGATGAAGAGTAAGGAGAGGAAGCAAGTCTCCACTTGGCTCGCGCTTCTGCCTGCCACTGTTTTAGCCAGAGAAACTGGTGGGTAGAGATGGAAGATGCAATGGCTTTGGACGCAAACCGGGCCGCGTCCAAGGAGGCATCTGCTGTGTATTCTAGGGCCATCTTAATTTTGTTAATGTCCCTGCGAGCCCTAGACTCCCTGGCTGGAAGGCAAGCTTGGAGTTGTCTCAGCCACAGGAGAATGGAGCGACTAAAGAAGGAAGCGGAGGTGCCCGCTCTGACAGGCCAAGCTGAGGCCTGGTGGCCTTTGACCAGAGTTTGTTCTATTCTCTTGTCCTCAGGTCGCAGTGTTTCCTCAGGAGCTGCTGAGGCCGTGTTGGGAGAGAAAAGAGCAATGATAGGTAAGTCAATAGAAGGTACCTCCAAAGCCTTGGCGAGGTCAGGAGAGACATTGTACTGGCGTTTATCCGAGGCATTGGGGAGTGGGGCAGTACCTGGAGATGCCCATTGATTCTGGACAACCACGGTGATGGGATCACCTCCTTCTCCACCGTAGGCTGGGTGAAGAGCGGCTTGGTGATGTCAGCCTTGTCTGCTTCTGAGTCTAATGCCTGCGATCTTTCTGGCTTTGAAAAGGAGAGATAAACAGCAGGTTTAAACAAACCGACAAAGGGAGGTGGATCGGGGGGAAGACCCTCATCCTCCGATAGATCTGAGTCTCTTGTCGGGCGATCTTCTCCCCCGAAGACTGACTGTTGGTTGGAGGTGCCAGGTAGGTTGTTCGCCGAAGAAGCTGAGAGATCACCATCCCTGTGCCTGGAGCTGGAGGAAGAAGCAGACCTGTGAGAAGCAGAATGATTAAAAGACCTGTGTTTAAGGGCAGCAGCAATACCATGTTCAATGGCCTCAGAGATCATATCAGCCATGCCTGGCGAGTAAGAATGGCGATGGCGGGGGGAGGAGAAATATCATCCTGGTAGAGGGGATCCTCATCAGGGGTAATGCTCCTGCCACCATCAGAGTCATCCCCACTGTTGGCCAAAGCCTCTGTGCCCCTAGCATCTGCAGGATTGAGGCAGAAGGGGAGATATCATCCTCCGAATCAGATGATAAGTCAGGAGGAGGGCTTGAATTGTCTGGCCTCTGGGCCCGAAAAACGTGAGGCTCAGTGTGCTTAGTCTTGGACCTGGCCATTTTAGCCAGGGCCTGTGGGGCCCTGTCCTCCTCAAGAGGTGAACGATCCTCCACGCCCCCCTGGTTAGGTCTGGGATCCTTGGGAGGGGGCTCAATGGTCTCCTCTGGAGCAGGGGGCTCGGTGGTGGGGGCTGGATTCGCAGAGACTGGAGGCAGTTGAATCCCAGGGATAGAGAGGAAGCCATAGCCAGTACCCAACAGTTTCTTGCTCTTCAAAAAGGCTGCCAGACAATTTTCACGCCCAAACAAAATGGCCACTGAGGCTAAGGAGCCTATGGGCCAGCGCCACGTGGTGGTCGAGGCGCCACGATGCAAGCGTGGGCACTGAAGGCCCTGCAGCAAGGCTGTGGGGCCAAGGACGAAGCCGCGGAAGGACAGCGAAGACCGGGATGGCTGGCAAGATGAGGTTTCCAGCAACGTGGTGGCTCCACACAGCTTCTGAGGGCTCCAAGCGGCTTTCGGGGCTTCTGGAGGTGGCGGCAATTAGCGGAGCAGGCGGCAAGGCAGGGACCTGGATTCCTTTGCTGAGGAGGATGCGAGCAAAGCCTCCCCCGCCTATTGCTGACAGTGCAGCTGCTCCAAAAAGCCTCGGAAGCCTGAAGGCAATTCAAGGCAAGCCTCGAAGAAACGAGGCAATACTCTCTAGCCTTCAGAGGCTATTGAGAGATCTTTGTTTTGTGAACTCCAGCCGAAAGCCCAGTTCAGAAAACAAAATCAGAAGTAATTTGTTGTTATTTTAGAGAAGTCCAATTAAATCCAATTAACACGAAAAAACTTAGTTGAGGAGAAGCGATTAGCACAGCCAGTTCTAATCGAACTGAGTCTAAAAAAGTGGGAGCATGCTCCACAGAGACGATGACATCACTTTGGTACACTCAGTTCTATTGGTTACTGACTAAGTTAACCCATGCATGACCGCTGGCTCCACCAACTTGGGAGAATAGCCATTCTGACATAAAGTCCAGATCAGTGGAGGTGGAGTAACTCTGTCCCATCTCAACATAGGATCTCTATAACTCAGTTATAGTGACCATCAGATTCTTGATCATCTCTCTTCCTAAGGCCTTCTACCCCTATTGCTCAGTTTGACTGGGCAACCAACTCTTGGAAAAGCCATTCGTGTCAAACGTCTTTCATTTGAGAATTATAGAGGTCAGTGTGCTCTTAGGGACTTTCAGTGCAGTAGAAATTTTATTGTAGCTTTCCCCAGATTTGTGCTTTGCAATAATCCTGTCTCTGAGCTATGCAAGCAGTTCCTTTGAGCTCCTTGCTTTTGCTCTGCTACACTATGCATTGTAACCTGTGAGGTCCTCTATAGAGAAGTGTGTGCCTTTCCAAGTCATGTCCAATCAATTTAATTTCCCATGGATTGATTCCAATCAAGGTGTAGAAACATGTCAGCAACGATCAAGAGAAATAGGAACTAAATTCAAGTGTTGCAAAGAGTCTGAATATTTATGCCAATGTGATATTTCAGTTTTTTCTTTTAAATAAGACATTTCTAAAATTCTGTTTTCATTTTATCATTATGGGATTCTGAGTGTAGATTAATGAGAAAAAAATGAATTTCAGCAACTGTAGAATTAGGCTGCAGCATAACAAAATTGACAAAAGTGAAGGGGGTCTGAATACTTTCTGAATGCACTGTATCCATGTAGCTATTAAAATACACACTCTCTTTGAAATCTAACATTACAATATATGGTCTGTCTTTCTTCTGGAATGCAGATCATGGTACCATTAAACTTGGATTAGAATTCCAGTGAAAGTGCTGCAAACTCTAATATACTTACAGATTTTTATATTCTGATAATTATCTTTTTCATTTTTCATTGGGTATTTGACTCCCATGGTTAAGGTTAAGGATGTGAATCACTAGATTTTAGTCTATAAAAAAATAATCTGCCGAAATAAAAGTATTACATAAAGCCTAAGCTTTAGTATGAAACATAATAAGGATTTACAGAGTTCAATTTATGTTTTAAATCTCATTATATCCATGAAATGTCACATACCAGGAAGAATTTTTTCTAATGAAATTAATTTTTCAGATGTGCAGTCATTCTTTATTATGATTATGGGGAGAATATCTCTATTTCTTTTATATTATTATAAAATTGATAATGTTATTGACTCCTTTTTGGGACAAAATTAACCAGCAAGGAGCTGAATGCAACAGGTTTAGAACCTCAAAAAGACATTGGTTCTTACCTGAGACACCTATTCTCATAGTGTGGAGGTAGCATCCAGACTGGGTTGACCTTCATCTGCTCAATGACAGGACTGAGTCTGATAAGGGTGTTAAGCCATGCCCCTGTTGCTAGGCAGACCCAGCTTTTTGCTAAAGAATTTGGTCAGACTCAATGTGTCATCCTCCCCAGAAAGTGGTGCAGACGTCCTGTGTCCCTGGCCAATATATTGCCCTTGATGTGATCCTGTAGCAGTGTCTAATGGTAGAGTCTGTTAACATATATCAATCAGACAAAAAGGAGGACCAGTCTTCCCTTGGGAGGGGCTGGATGTTACCTCCACACTATGAGAATAGGCGTCTCAGGTAAGAACCAACACCCTTTCTCCAAGGTGGTGGAGGTTGCATCCAAACTGGGACGTACCAAAGCTGGATCTGTCGCCTGGGAGGGTCTACAACTGGTCCGGAGAGACCTCCGCCCTATGGACAGCCTGGAGCACCCTGCGGCCAAAGGCTGCATCAGCCAATGCAAAGCTGTCCAATTTATAATTTTTAATAAAGGGGGACAGGGAAGCCCACATAGCTGCCCTACAGATCTCCGCCAAGGAAGCTTGTGTTGCCCAGGTGGCAGAGCTCCTGGTAGAGTGCGCGGTTAATCGTCCTGGAACTGGCGTAAACTGAGATTGGTACACAGTGGCAATATAGGCCCTCATTCATCTACCTATGGTTGGAGATGTTATTTCCTGCCCAGGGAGGCCAGTGGAAGGACACAGACAGCGTCTCTGATTTCCTAAATGGTAAGGTCCTTTTCAAATAGACCTTTTGGGCCCTCCTGACATCCAAGGTGTGCCACTTTCTCTCTAGAGGATATGCAGGTTGCGGGCAGAAATTTGGTAAAATAAGCTTGTGAGCCCATAGTGAAAGCAGGAGCACACCTTGGGTATGAAGGAGGGGGAGGGTGTCCACCCCTTCCATCCGTTGTGCTGGAACCGAGAATAGAACCGTGGGAGCTGTGTGTTGTGAGTGGTGGCGAATAGGTCAATCACCAGGAGGCCGAGTTGGTCCAAGATGTCCCAGAAGATCGACGGGTGCAGGCGCCATTCGGCATTGTCCATGACTGCTCAGCTGAGCCACTCCACCTGCCCATTCGCTAACCCTGAGATATGCTCCGCGGTAGTTTCTCTCAGTCCAAAGTCCCAGTCTCTTGGCTCGACCATGAGGGACCATGATCTGGTCCCTCGCTGCCGGTTTATGTGGGTCTTGGCTGCCACATTGTTCGTTAGCACAAGTATGTGCTTGCCCGACATTGTCTGATGGAAGTGGAGGAGGGCCAGGTGGACTGCTCGTAACTCCAACCAGTTTATATTGTGAGTCCGGTCCCCCTGGTCCCATTGTCATTGTGCCATCTGCACCTGGAGGTGGGCCCCCTAGCCAAAAGACTAGCCAAGTGTGTCCTGGTGACCCCTGGTGATTGCTTGGAATTTCCATCATAGGAGGGAACGAGAGATCTCCGCCGGAATGAGGATCTTTGCTAAGGAATAGCTTAAGAGTTTCCTCTGAAATGGCAAGAGAAACCATTGGAGGTCTCTAGAGTGTAACCGTGCCCAGGGGACAATCCCAATAGCGGACACCATGGTGCCCAGGAATTTAGAGAGTTTGGCAAAGGAAACCCTTCATTCCCTAGCCACCTGGCTCGCTAAGATTCTAAGGGCTACCTGTCTTTCCTGAGACAGGAAAATTCTGCAATCAGTAGTATCAATTAGCGTGCCAAGGTGCACCAGCCTGCGGGTAGGTTGTAGATGGCTCTTGAGTACGTTAATCGAAAGCCCATGGTCCTGAAGAGTCTGCATGGTGATCCTGAGGTCCCTACGTTCCTGACTCGCCGAAGATGACTGTATAAAAATGTCACCTAAATAGCACTGTAATCTGATGGGCACCTCTTTCAGTGCTGCGGCTAAGGCTGCCAACATCTTCATAAATACCTGAGGTGCAGAGGAAAGCCCAAAGGGCAGTGCTGTATAGTGGAAATGCTGACCCAAGTAAGAGAATCTAAGGAATTGCATATGGAGGGGTAAAATAGGAATATGGAGGTAAGCCTCCGTTAAATCAATTGAGGTAAGAAAATCCCCATGTCTGATGCTTAGACCACTAGAATGGTTTGTAAAGAATGATTTGTAAAGAATGCATTTTAAATCACTTGTAACATATAAAATGGTTTAACTTTTTAAGATCAAGAATGACTCTCCAGCCCCCCGAGGCGTTGGGAATAATGAAGAGTATGTAATAGTGTCCCTGACCATGCTGCTCCTCCGGTACCAGCTGCACGGCCCGTAAGTCCAACAGATGTTGTATCGACTCCTGCATGAGGCGTCTGTGAGCTGGGTTAGCTGACACTGGGCAGGTTTGGAAGATTTACCACTCTGGTAATGATCCGTCTGGTTCCTCTGTCTTGGAGTGTAACCTACCCCTGGGCCCCATAGTCCGACCCCCGAAAGGACGAACCAAAGTTCTGTCCTCGAAAGGCAGGCCGCCTGGGGTAGGGAGCTGACCGGGAGAAGCCATTCTTTGGTGATGTAGGGAGGACTTTCCTCTTCTCCTTATTCTCCACCAGAAAAGGATCCAGGGTATGTCCAAACAGTGAACTTCCTTTGAATGGAGCCAATGCCAAATGCCATTTGTGGTGCACGTCAGCCTGCTATTGTCACAGCCACAACAGTCTGCAGAAGACCACTGAAGATGCCGTAGCCCTGGAGGCGAACCTAGCAGAGATTAACATAGCATCTGATGTGAACTGGACAGCTGCCACCAGTTTGGTGATATCCTGGTGGGCTCAAAAGTCAGCGATGGGGATACGCTGCTGCTGCAGGTCTTGCAATCAGAGTTGGCAGGAACGAGTAAAGAAGGATGCCGTAGTTGAAGCACGAACCGTCCATGCCGCTGTCTGGTGGCCATGTTGCAACGTGAGGTCCACTTTCTTGTCCTCCGGTTTTAGGACATCCTACGCCCCCCCCCCCGGTATGTTGGCCAAGGTATAGAGGGCATCGATGGTTGGAATTGACAGGAACTAGGTCATGTCATTGTCCACATTAAATAACTTTTTGTCTATTGCAGAAGGCATTGGGCCAGAAGTTGGAGCAGCCCACTGACGTTGGACACAAAGATCTTAGGAGGAGGCACTGTCTCAGTTGGGGGGGGGGGTTGCTCTGAAAACAAAGTTTCCGCAGAGACAGTTATTGGACGAGTGGGGGCAGCCGAAGGTTTGGATCCCGAATTCACAGAAGTTTTTGCTTTAAAAAGCAGGGACTGGAAGAGGGGGTGAGAACAGCCTTTTGTTCGGGCTCCCTGCCTTCATCCTCTGAAAGCTCGGCTTCCCTGATTTCTCCCTCCTCTGAAACAGAGCAGTGGTCCCCTATGTCCTCCTCAGGTGCTGGGGACCCCTCTGCATGTGTGGGCTCCTGTGGCGCCATGGTGCACCCAGATGACTGCCTAGGGCCCTGAACTTCCTTTTGCTGTAATCCAGTGGCAATGCCCTGGGATATAGCATTAGCTATAATGTCCTGGAAGTTGGTCATGCACAGTGAATTAAACTGGTCAGGGTGGAATCCAGTAGAAGTAGATGGAATTGTGTCCATCCTGGCAACGTTAGATTGCTGGGTATATTCACTGGCTAACAAAGGGGTTTGTGCTTCATACACAGATCCCCAAATGCCAGAGACATCAATGGGAAATAGATAGTTAAGGGAGTCCTTCCTATCCTCTCTGCCCTCAAGGGAGAATTGCAGAGATAACTTACCTTGGGAATGCTGTCTCCTGTCTAAGGAATGGGAGGAGAGAGCTTTCTTGTTCGAAACCTTTTTATATATGCGCTCAAGTGCTCTTGTCTTTTTGTTTCTCAAATCTAGAGCTGGGCTTAGAGGATTTCTTAGCCTTAACTGATTTAGCCAAAGCTTTGGAGCTCTTCCTGTGAGCCTTACCAGCCTCTGCGTTGGTGGAAGTGGAAGGCAAAGAAGCTGAATCCAGGGTAGAAGTTCCTGATTCCACCCGGGGGCTATCAGTGTCTTTTGACAACTCCACCACATTGTCAATTGGCTCAGAGGCAGAGGAGAACACCATTTTGCAATAAAAAAAAAACGTGTTCAGAAAATGGCATTTTGCATCTTTTTAAACAGTCCGCCACTCACGCTGACAGCTGGCTTGCCTCCTCAATCGCGGCTTGTCTCTTAGAAGCGATTGCTTCACTGCTGCCAAGCATCTGAGATTGGGTCGTTCCACGGCAGCTACAGATGCTTTAAAAGCTGCAGAGGCTTAAAATAGAAATAGGAGGCTAATCCTGGCTGCCGCGGTTCGCCACTCAACTGTTGACAAGAGCGGTGGAGCATTTCTCCGATATACTTGGAACCTGGCCTCCCAAGTATATGAGCTGCTCTGAGCTGCGCTAGATCAAAGGATAGCCTCAGGCAGCTCTGTTTACAGCGGCGAGGTGGTTAGATGAGTATGGCTTTAATCCGATTCAGGCGCGAGTGTCAAGAGATTTAGTTTTATTGCTGACAGTTGGCAGACTGTCAAGAATGCCTCCTCGCCCCTCAAGGGCATGGAGGCCAAAGCCAGCAGCTCTCACCACACCAAAGAGCTTCAGGCAACAAGGGTCACCCTTAAGGTAAATGCCCCACTCCAAATTGACAGTTACCCACAAAAAACCAATCACTCTCTGTAAATATCCGAGTTTTCTGAGGGAGCAAGCCAATCACACATCCGTCCTCACTGAGGGACTGAGTCGAAAGCCTAGCGACAGGGGCGTGTCTTAACAGCCTTATTAGACTCAGTCCTATCAGTGAGCTGATGAAGGTCAACCCAGTCTGGATGTTACCTCCACCACTATGGAGAAGGCATTTCTTTTTAAAAAATAAAATAAAACCAAGCTATTGGGTTTTTTTCCCCTTTACGAAGATTTAATAAAATCCACATAATAATAATAATAATAATAATAATAATAATAATAATAATAATAATAATAATAATAATAATAATAATAATAATAATAATATTTAATGCTTCTAGACCGCCCCCTCTCCCGCAAGGGACTCGGGGCGGTGTACAGTTCATACAAAATATAACAGGATACAATAAAATTAAATTAAATATGTACAGTTGACAATTGACATGGAGGAGGTTAAAATGTAGTTAAAAGAACTGTACAAAGCAGATATAAAATAAATTCAAACCCCTAAAAACAAATACAGTAAATTAAAAAGCCCCTAAAATAACCAGATATAATACATTTGCCAGGAGGGACAGTTGAATTATGCCAGGCCTGCTAATCGGAACAGGTGGGTCTTCAGTTTTTGCCGGAAGGAGCGGAGGTCAGAAGTGGTTCTAATGTCGGGGGGGAGGTCATTCCAGAGGGATTTATCCACATGATAAATCTCTTGATAAGTGAAAACTTTATCAAACTTTTATATAAAATGGAAGTTTATCTTTAAATACAATTTGCTTCAGGTGAAAACAAAAAGGAGAAATTATCATCTCTATCACTAACCTGTTGTGGCCCAGCAGGTGCCGCTGCCGCTGCCACCAGACTCCAAGAGTGAGGGCCCCTACGAGTCAGCTCCAGAGGAGATGGGGGACCCTGGCCTGGATTCGGATGCTGAGCAGGGATCCAAGAGTCTGGTCGGCCACCAGGAGGCGCCTGAGGCATGGAGCAGCGGTGAGAGCCAGAGGAGGGGGGCTCCCGATGCCATGCCTTGGAGCAGCGGGGAAGACTCACGAGACAGTGAGTCAGAACTTAGCAGGGAGTTTCTGGACGCCCGTTACCGCCGCGCCCATAGACGCAAGGAGTGTGGGCGTAATTATAGGCGGTAAAGAGCTCTCAGCTGCTGTTTGGGAGGCTCCCTTTCCAGGTTATAAAAGGGTTGACTGTGCATACGCCCTTTGCAGCAGTCAACAGAAGACTTATGCCAGAAGTTCTAGTCTGGAATTCTAGCAAGCTGGATAGCTGCTTTTGTGTTCTGTTCCTGTGAGTTTTGTCTTGGTGGCTTGCTGCCACGGAACCTCTTGTTTGTTTGTGCAATAAACCTTGTTCGCTTGTACTGTTCCGGAGTGTGTGTTCTGTGTGGGCAACGGAGGAAGGGGGGTCAGAACACTAACCTGTCCATACCATGGATGATCTAATTGGTTATTATTAGAAAGAAAATGCTGGTTCAGCTAGATCTCTGAGTTAACCTAACACGATATTGTTGAACAAAATCTGAGAAAAAATTATACCCAAAGTAATACTGCATAGAAAACTATTTCTTAGTATTTCTCATCTATATACTATTAAAACTCTCATTTTCTTGACCTTTTCTTGAATGAAACTGAAGCAAAGAGCAAGTTTTGAATGAAGATCCAGAGTCGCATAAATTGCTATTGAAGCACATGACGGTCTGTATTGGTCTGTATTGCAGCAGAAATTCAGCATGTTAGAAAAATGAGCCATGCAGTAAGAGATTCAATGAGCATGTTAAGGTATGGCAATTATTCATATCCTATTGTGCTGTCCCGCACTCTCTCTCACACATATAACTGTTTTTAGTGGATTTATTAATATTCCTCAGCAACTCCCTTCACCAAAACCCCAGAACTTTCCCAATTAAGTCCAGCAATGGCCAATAAGTCCACAAGGCACTTGAAAGTTTCCCAATCAAAATAAACCCACCAGGCAAAATTAAATCCACAAAACAAGAGGGTTCATGAGGCAAGAAAATTGAGTTCATAAGGAACAATCCAAGCCAAGGCATGGTGTCAATCCAAAGCAAAGCAAGAATCCCAACGACCAGAAAATACAGAGCTAGGAAATAAACATGTTGTTCCAAGCTTCACTTTCATTTCATTTGGCTGCTGTGCTAAATAGCCAGCTTCTGGTGCATACCATCAAGAAGGACAAAGTATTCTCCCCAAGAGTAATCTCGCTGACCTTTCTAGGCCATTTCTTCGCCCTATGTGTTCTTGGATTGGGTGAAGAAGGCAGTTCCTCTTTCTCATCACTAATTGGCTGCAGTTGCATGCTTTCTTCACCTGATGCCTCAGAGCTGTCCTGCTGCAGTTGTGCTTGAGCAAACCCCCCCTCAGATGGCTGTTTGGAGCCACTGACCAACTTCCCTCCAAACATGCCTGGAACTGGTTCATCCTCCTCCGAGGTGACATCTAGAGAGGTATCTGGGGAAGCATTTGGAGAAGTCATCATACCTATCTACAGGAGGTGGTCTTTAAAAATGGAAAAGTCTGAAGGACTGTCAAATTGTAACATTTTAATGAGTGTTACCATACAATCTACAATTACTGAAGATATTCAATTATAATCCCAGTGTAGAAAAATGCTCATCTGTCAACTCTATCAAAGATGATATCAAGTAATGACACTGTCATTATTCCAATAATTATTCTCAAGTTATCAGAAAATGAAGATATCTCTCCAGAATCAATCAGAATTTGGGAATCAATTCCCAAAACATCCATACTTTGCTCTCACTATTTATAAAATTCAAGACAAATCATGGAGATTATGCTGATTCATCTGGAGAAAACATTATTTCAGGATGGTTTGCTGTATGTTGCTTTAAGTTGAGGAAAAAGAATGAAAAACAACAGGATATTCTTAAAGAATGACAGACCACCCCCAATCTTGTCATCAAAAGTGTCCTTTGTTAAATGAAAAATATCTATACTTGCCTAGCTATGGATCTTTTTCATTTCCTAAAATATTTTCTTTTCTAATATTTATGTCAGCATTCCAAATATCATCCAGAATTAAATCAGAGTTCAAGACATAACTTTCATCAAAGTTCAAATTTAATAAGACAGACATGTTGGTACTTCTGTGGAAATCTGAATCTGAAAGCTTCCTGGATTTCCACCCAGTTGAAAGTTCAAAACCTTGCCCCCACACCCACAAGTTCATCACATGGTCCAATCTTCCTCTGCCACGCTGGCATTTTCACCCATCTAGTTCCGGTCAGGTGCAGAGGTGCAGAGAGAAAGAATGACCTTGGGCTTCTAGAAAGGAATGACAACAACACATTCTACAATTCTACTCCTTACTATTCCCCCTCCCAATTACTACACTAATGAAACAGCATAGTAAAATAATAATGTGTGGCAGGCCAAAGATCCTAAAAGGAATATAACTGCAGGCCTGACAGTTTAAACCAAAACAATATCAATCTGCCTGTGGTCATTCTATTTTTCTATTTAGGTAACGAAATAGCTCTAAAAGGATGACTTAACACATCACATATTATCTTGTGTATTATAAGCCTTATAATGCTCAACTGAAATTTCTGTTAGTTAAAAAAAAACAAAAACCTTAAAATTTGGGAAGATCACCAGATTTAATTTCTTTTTTGAACAATGTGTCAATTATATACTGATAGTTCTCAATTTATGATTTGTCATTTAACAACTGAAGTTATGACACCCCTTCCTCCTAAGCTACTTACAACTCATTTTTGAAGTTACAATAATTGCACCTTCTCATACTTACATGATTGCATTTTGGGTATTTGTCAACTGGTTCACCTATATGGCTATTTGCAGTTTTACAATCACATAAATATTATTTGCGATGGTTTTCAAGATTTTACTTCTAGTTTTGAGCAAAAAAACCTATTTACATAACAATCATGCCTTTGCTTTACGACTACCTTATTTGAAATGTAAAAAAAATATAAGTCAGGTCATATGATGCCTTGACTTATGACAGTAATTCCAGGCTCAATTATAGTAGTAAGTTGAGTATTACCAGTACATGGTTTTATGTAGAGCACAAAATATATAAGTATATAAAGTTTACTTTCACATTTCTGTCGAAGAGTAAGTTCTATTTACAGTACATTTGTATGTATTAATTGATTCACATTTTCCCAGGTAACAAACAACAGATGCAATAGGATTTACCCATTTAAAACTTCCTGGTCAAATACTGCAATTTGGATTTTTCTTCTCTTTTTAGTCTGCCTTGATAATATACAATTGCTATGATTTCACAGATGTGATAATGCCTCCACATAAAAGTATATTAGTTTGTATGTTCTTTATGTTATATGTAGGATACCACTGCAACACAATTTGCATGCAATCCTATACTGACTTACCTGGAAACTTCTTATATTGAAGGGACTCTTCTAGGGCAGGGAAGGGAAGAATGACTTAATGCCATAAAACTTTAAGCTCTTTACAGGCTCTTAGAAAGTATCAATTTCTACAAATCCTTAAGAGGGACTAAGGATTTTAAACTTCTTTACATTCTTATGGATAAGCAGGCTATAATTTTTTTTCCAAATAATAATAATAATTTAAAAAGCACAGCTGTTTTTGTGAGAAATCAACAACTCTGCTTTTTTCCTTCTTTCCAGGAAACAGCAAAATTGCCCTCCACATAAAATACAAAAACAACAGCATTCCTTGAAAATCTAGGAAATAATAGAAATATTTGGGCAATGATATATAAAATCAATCAGTCCTCATGACAGAAAAGATGGCTAATTTTTAAAATATTTTTGTTTAAATTTTCACAGAAATAAAATATGAAATAATATAAAATTGTCTGTCTGTCTGTCTTCCCATCCATCCAATCCATCCAATCCATCCAATCTATCCATCCATCCATCCATCCATCCATCATCTTTCAATTATATTTAGAAATTTCCCATCTCCCTCACCAAAGGATCTTATAGTTAAGATTAAAGAAAAAAAAAGTGTGAGATAAGAAATTAAGAACAGTGAGTAAGATATATAAATAGATAAAAATACATAGAAAGAAACTACTTTCAATTTTTTACAGCAATTGGAAACAAATGTATCCTCTGTTTTTTTTTATAAACTTACACTAGAAGCTGCTGGCTAAAGGTAATTGATGCACAAAAAGAGAAGGCAGCCCCATCTCTCTATTCCAAACCCATGTTTTTAGATTTGTTTAAAAAATGTTGTATTTTAATTTCTTTTTATATTTATAATTGTTTGGATCTTTGTATGTTTTATTTCACCATAAGCCTCTCAGAGCTATCTCAAACTGCAAGATGGGCAGTAAATAAATTTAATCATAATTTACCTATTACATTCAACCCTTTTTAATAAGAAAATCCATAAATCACCAACCTGTTTTTTGCATTTTCAACAAAAAGTCCATAAAATAAAATTACAGTTTTAGTAAAAATATTTCTTGTCTCATCCCTGATTAAATAGATCAATTTTGCAATTCTGAAAAGCCTATTATCTTTACAATCTATGTCTCTTATATGGGTTTTTCAGTATTTTTTCATCTTTAGGAATATAATGGGGGTGTCAGGCCTGCAGTTATATTCCTTTTAGGATCTTTGGCCTGCCACATTCTCTATTATTTTACTATGCTGTTTCATTAATGTAGTAATTGAAAGGGGGAATAGTAAGGAGTAGAATTGTAGAATGTGTTGTTGTCAAAATAGAATGGAAGAAGGCATGAATGAGGGGGAAGCTGCAGGATGGATGGCGGAACAATGCGCACCTGCAATGCTCCAACAGGTTCTTATCCCACCTTCCTACAAAGAAGAGTTCTTGACAATGGAAAAAGGGATGAATGAGGGGAAAGCTGCAGGATGGATAGTGGAAAAATGTGATGAGGCGGTTCCTTTGTGGGGCCCAATAAAATGCCACCGTTGCTGTCAACTTGGCCACAGAGCATCAGAGTGCTTGGCTCTAGCCCCAATGCCACAAACATGCGCACGAACTGCCACGGCGGAAAAGAGAAGGCCCCAGATGCCCCCAGAAAAGAATCATCTGGCAAACAACCTCTGGAAGAGGATCCCCAACATAAGGTGCCAAAAAATCCTACCAATGGGGAGGCCTTGGAAGAGGGAAATGCCGAAGATGACCCAATGGTTAGTGCACCTATCCGCCCCTTCGCCTTCCAAGCCAACCTCCAATTATCCGAGACGGGGGTGGAAGGGGAAGTTGAAGCAGTTGTGGACACCGGTTGCACTCGATGCTTAATCAGTATGTCGATTGTAAAGAAACTGGGCATATGCACAAGACCTCTAACCTGTCCCATTCGGGGTGAGCAGGTGGATGGAATGCTAATTGGAGGGGCCCCAGCCAGGCTAATAACTGAACTGATAAAGTTACAAGTGGGCTGCCACTATGAGTTTCTCAGATTCATTGTGGCTCCTGAGATGCCAGAATATATTATCTTGGGGCTTGCATGGCTTGACAAGTGGAAGCCTATGATAAAGTGGGAAGACAGCAGTAGGAAACTGATGATTGTGTTTGGGCCGCTACCACCAGTGGAGGAAAAGGGCGGCCCAGGGACGATTGAACCCAAGAGCCCAGAACCTGCAGTACCTGCAGCAGAGACAAAAAAAACCAGGAATCCAACAAGTACCAAAAACCTTGCTGGAGGATGTTTTGTCGAGAAAACTGCAGGGCAACAGTAAGAAGGGAGAAGTTGTTCACCCCATCATTTCTTTCTCCCACCAAAAGACAGTTAAAGTCACTAACCGAAGCCAGGATAAGCTGATGAAAGTTATGAAATTGGTGCTCCCAACAGACCAGTGGCTCAATAATAACCAGGATATCCGAACGATGGAAGATGGATTAGCCTGGAAGGTGTCTAAACTGTACATCCCTGAGGGGTTGAGGCTGGAAGTTCTACATGAGGCAGAACTAGGAGGCCATTTTGGATTCCTAAAAATGCTCCACCTCGCCAGGCATCAATTTTTGTGGCCAATGATGGAAAACGATGTAAAAAGCTATTTGCACAATGATGAAACCACTGCCGGAGAAGTCCCCTGGACTTCTACAACAAGTGGCCAGCCCTAATGGACCATGTGAAGAGGTCACAATGGACTTCATCATCGAACTCCCAGACAGCAGTGGGAACAGAGTAATCTGGACAGTTATTGATTTGGTTTCCAAGCAGGCGCACTTCATCGCTTGCTCAGGGTTGCCGTCTGCAAAGAAATTAATGAAAATGTTTGTGAAACACATTTATCGCCTGCACGGAGTGCCCAAGAGGATCATTTCAGACCGCGGAGTCCAGTTCACAGCCAGGTTCTGGAGAGAGGTTCTGAGTTCCATTGGGTCCACACAAGAACTGAGCTCAGAGGTTCATCCCAGCATGAACTGCGCAGCACAAAGGGCCAATGCAGTGGTGGAACAATACATCCGGTGTTATGTGGACTATCAGCAAGACAACTGGTCGGATTTGCTACCCTTTGCCGAAGTGGCGTACAACGACGGAGTCCACAGCAGCACTGAATTAACTCCTTTCCAGATTACCAGTGGCATGGAATTTGTTGCCATGCCTGAGCTGCCTAGAGAACCCCCCTCTTCTATGTCTCTGAATGAATGGATGGACACACTAAACAAAGGATGGGAAAATACAAAGAAGGCTCTAGCAGATGCGTCAGAAGCCTACAAGAAGCAAGCTGATAAACACCACTTGCTCCAAACCCCCTTTTGTATGGGGGACAAAGTTTTTGTATCTACCAAATACATGAGATTAAGAATGCCTAGCAAGGAATTTGGTCCAAAATTTCTAGGTCCATTCCCAATAGTGAAGATAGTTAACCCAGATACAGTTCAACTCAGTCTACCCAGAAGTCTAGGGAAAATTGACCCAGAGTTTCATTGTAGCTTGTTGAAGCTAGTAATTGGGTCCAGCATAAGAGCATCCACCCAAGCTTTCTCCCCTCCTGTAGTGATAGAAGGGGAAACACAATCTGAGATGGAAAAAATCATAAACTCCAGGCTAAATTGGGGTCATTTCAGTATTTAGTGCATTGAAAGGGGTGCCCTTTGTCTGAAGCTACTTGGGTGAAAAGCTGGAACCTAAAAGTGGAGAAGTTAGTAAAACAATTCCATGAGAAGTTTCCCGATAAGCCAAAGGGTCCTCCTGGCGGGTGTGTGTGTGTGTAGAGGTGGTTAATTTTGTTATGTTAACTTTTTTGTTATTCTCTTTTCAGGAAACATTTTTCTTCTGAGGAGAGGCCGCCTGTCAGGCCTGCAGTCATATTCCTTTTAGGATTTTTGGCCTGCCACACACTCTATTATTTTACTACGCTGTTTCATTAATGTAGTAATTGAGAGGGGGAATAGTAAGGAGTAGAATTGTAGAATGTATTGTTGTCAAAATAGAACATTCCTTTCTAGAAGCCCAAGGTCATCTTTTGTCTCCGCACCTCTGCATCTGACTGGAACTAGATGGGTGGAAATGCCAGCGTGGCAGAGGAAGATTGGACCATGTGATGAACTTGTGGGTGTGGGGGCAAGGTTTTGAACTTTAAACTGGATGGTAACCCAGGAAACATGTCTCTCTTATTAAATTGGAAGTTTAAGGATAGTTCTGCCTTGGACTCTGATTTATTTCTGGATGATATTTGGAACGCTGACAGGGTTTTTGTTTTGCAGTTAACATATACAGTACAAAACCAATCTTCCATTTGTCTTTCCTAATTGCTTATCCATACATCCCACAAAGAAAAGCCATAGTTTCATCTGCATAGTAGTCTTGAAAAGCTGAGAAATTTTTACAAACACCATTTCAGATTTGGTGATTTGGTCTTAGTTAAAAGAATTATCAGGAAAGGAATTGTCAATTTTGAAGCAGAATTTGGATCCTAATCTGCAAAAAAGTTTTATTAGATCTTCAAAGTTACCAGTTTCAGTGCCTAGCTTCTTAGTTCCCAAGAAGAAAATTCCAAGTTCTTCAAACTTAACTTATGAGGTCACAATGAGGACTGTGCCCAACTACAAAGCTCTTCAGCCAATTAGAGTGATAAGCCATTACTCACCACCTTTTAAATTGGACTTATTGGAGAGATTGCAAAGTGCGCACATATTTACTAAGTTGGGCCTTTGAAATACCTATGTTATCAGAGTCAAGGAGGAACATTAATTTTTGATGGCATTTAACACTAGGTTTGGCAAATTTGAATACAATGTATTTCTGTTTGGATTATAAATTGTGAAGCTATGTTTTCTAGAAATATGAGTGGATTTTTTTCTGATCTAAGTGACAGATTTTTGATGATTTACCTGAATGACATATTTATCTACTATGAAGATGAGAAACTGTATGAGCACCATGTGAAAGAGGTCTTGAGTAGGCTATGGAAAAAATACCTTTGCCCTAAATTAGAGGTGTGTATGCTTGACTTCCTCTGTTACACATTTGGACTTCTTCAGTAAGTGAAATAAATCAACAAAATTATATTGGAAGGACAGCTAAACAAATGCAAACTCTATTTTTAGATACCAATAACTTCAGTTATATCAGATAATTTTTAATAATTTTATATATTTAGCAGTCTTATTGTTAATCACCTTATGATAATTGTATTTTTGAAAATATCCAAAAGTTTAGATGCTATATATTAGAAGCTATAAACATTGGAACATATTATGTTGTTTCAGCAGGTTCTGACCAGTCTTGGAGAACCGGTAGCGGAAATTTTGTGTAGTTCGAAGGACCGGTAAATACCATCTCTGAGTGGCCCCGCCCCCATCTATTCTCTGCCTCCTGAGTCCTAGTTGTTCAGGAGGGAATGGGGATTTTGCAGTAACCTTCCCCTGGAGTGTGAGGGGGTGGAATGGAGATTTTACAGTACCCTTCCCCTGCCATGCCCACCAAGCCACACCCACAGAACCGGTAGTAAAAATGTTTGATTCCCACCACTGCCTTCCACCATCTTGCAACTGATTCCTCTAGGCTTGTCAGATACCCACACAAAGACATTGGTTAATACAAAGCATAGCCATGTAAATGCCAATATGTTTATGACCAAGATACATATATTCTAAACTGTACTCATGAAAGCCAGAAATCCATTAGAAAATAAGTATCGTAGACTTGATTTAACACCAAGGAAAATGGGTTAGTAGGATTTGGAAATAATATAAATAATATAATAAGCAATCACACTTACATTTTAAATTAATGGTTTTGATTCAAGGTTGTCATTACTGTAATTTTAAAGTCTAATTGTAAAACTTAATTTATCTCCAAATGGATCAGCAAACAGCATAATCCAGAAGAGAAGAACCCAAAGTATATTGCACCTACAACCTGAAGAGATGCGATTCACTCTGTCATCTCATCTTGTTGTGGGAATAGACAAAAGAAGCTAATCATATTTCTAACATTACATAATGTGATTTATTTCAAGATCTGAAAGTGTATCTTGATCATCACATCAGATTCAGTTTACTGTTATCCTCTTCAGTCGAAAGGATATCAGGCAAGCAATGCTTGGTTAGTGGTAAATTTGGTTATGAATATGGCTGTTTATAATCCATATAGAATGTGAAAATAATTCTAAATGAACAAGAAAGAGTTAAACATTTGTGGAGAATTGATGGCCATTGCTTAGCTGTTTAATTTGTGGCCAGCAGGAAAACAGAATTTTCCTGCTGGCCACTTTATTTTCTACCACTGTCTTTTAGCGCTTCCCTGACACATGTAGGAAAGGGTAAAAGCTAATGAGTGTAGATGTCAGCACAATATAAATTACTGCAAAGGGGAAAGTTGATGCATGGCTCAGAATCTGAAAATGGAACCTCCACCACTTCTGTGATTATGGATCACATCACAATCTAATAGCAATTTTTATTTAATCAATAATTTCCATGCTGAACAGACAGGCCTGTTACAGAGGATCGACAAGTAGGTACTGATAACAACAGGGCTCTTATTAATCTTTACTTTGCCACCTTATCAGTCACACTACTGTAAAAACCACTACCAAGATAGATTTAATTTCTTTCCTCATTCTACATCCCACCCCTATTTCCTAATTCTGCTCTTTTTCAGATACATAATGCTTTATATTTTATATACAAAATATATTTAAAAAAACCTGGGGCAGTACACAAAAAGGCAATTTATTTTTAGCAATTTCTCAAATCAGTGAAACCTAGCCCAGTTCTCAGTACCATTATAGGCTAATAAATCATACTTTCTCTTTGAGATGTCAATCGCCAAAGCCCTTTATAAAAACGTTGGCATCTGTAATTCAGTAAAGCCTTTTCATCTTGAAATAAGATGCTCCAGACTGATAACGAGAATAATCCTTTCTTGATCAAAAAAAAAAAAAAAAATCTGCATTTTACCAATTAAAACTGCTGCCAGAAGCCAAACGGGCAGCATTGAGACTCCACTGAAGTTTATCTCTGCTAAACACAAGGAGGAATGCAGTTAAAGCTTTGTTTCATTTTCAGCTTGACTACTTTATCTCTCTCTAAGAACTGCAGCATCTCAGCCTTGATGATACCACAAAAATAGTATACCTATACTACAAGCCAGTGCAGCTACCTATTCTGACAAAGACACCACCCATTTATTTTGAAGATTAAACATACACCACCTTGAACAAAAGTCACAGTAGCATATGAGTTTCCAAAAAGAAAACTGCTGAATTTATTACCCTATGATAATAGCATCAGACACATCCTTCTGTTATGGTGCTACGGCACAACCAATGACACAGTAATGCACAACAAAGCAATACACAAAAAGCTAATAACAGCTCTTTCCTGTAAAGTTGATTGTGAGCTTCAGAGTCAAATATCTAGGAGATAAACAGCATAAAAATCCAATGTAAAATATCAAGAATATAGAAAAGATTCAAATTCCTTTTAAACACCATTATTCCAACAATGATTAACTACAGTTTTTCAGTAATTCTTAAACAGGTAGCCATTATTATCAACTATTGTCTTCTCTATATAACTAATATTCAAATACACTATTTTTGAATCTGCATGATTCCATCTGTTTGCAATTTATACTTTTCTTATACTTATGAAATTGTTGAATTTACTTTTAAACTAGACTTACATACTTGTTTTTAGTTGCATCTTCTGGAACTAATTTTTATATATTAATTGGGCAGTACAAGATTCAAAGATAATTTTTCAGATGGACAGAAAATTCTGGTTCTAATATTATAGATCTCTTATTTACCTTCTTCACATCATGCATTTTATAAATAACAATCATTACTGAACTTCTATCAGACAAAACCTAATGAAAATTCTACAAAAATTGTTATTAAAATAAACAAAACTCAAGAACAAAATTTCAATGTATAATAAATTTGTCTATGCAAAAGCCAATTTATTGACTTGGGATCTCTTCAGGAAGCATCTGAAAGTTCATTTATTTAAGTCAAACTATTGACAACCTGGGGTTACTGTGAACCTATACAAACGAAGAAACAATTTTTAAGTATCATGCTGTTTTAGCTTTTTAAAAAAGAATTACTATAATTTGGTCAACAGAGACATTTATAAAGACTTTCTATGTTGCAAATACAAAGGAATGAATGTTAAGTATAATCAACAAAAAAGAGCCCTTCATACAAAAAGCAGCACTATCTATTTAACAAAAAGCAGTCGTTCAGTTTATCCCACACTATAATCTTTGATTCAGAAATTATATTTTTATCTAAAACCAAAGGGAGAAAGTTTTCCCATCAAGATATCGCATGTGAAAGGATGCCATTGCTGCATGTTTTGAAAAGACATTTAAATGACAAATATATTTAAGCAACAAAAAGATCTGATTTAATTACAAATATACCCTGTGATTATTGTGAGCAGCTTTACTAAAGTTTAAGATATTACGGCCGAACTTTAATTCAACTCAACTTATTAGTCCAACTTACTCTATAACAATTTCTCCCTGTATATCTCCGTCATCCTGTCATCACTAGAAATATCCATTTCCATCCCGACTTCCTTGATCCTAAAGTATATCATCTGATAGTTAAAATTTCCTTTCCCATGTGTCACCACTGTCTCCATTGTCATAAGTTATGACAGCAGGCATACCAGTCTAAATTAATGTAAAATCCTCACACATCTACCTTACTAATTCCCAGAATGACTCAAACTATCAAGGAAATACTTTAAGAGCTGACCTGCTGCCATGATGCTGTAATATCGTAATGGTGATGCAATGGTAGGAATGAGTCAGCAGGGTTATTTGATTGTTACCACTTTAAGACACCGTATTATAAGAGAGGCCCTCTTGGGGCATATCTCTCTGTGTGTGCTTCCGTGCTGTAAATTGCTGATTGATTGTTTGACCTTTACCTAATATGTGTATTTATTAGTACATTGTGGTTTGTAATGGTTAGTGCTTGTACTGGAAACAAGCAACATGGCTTCCGTCAGCGTAATGGGAGGTTTCATGATATTCCTGCTAAATGAGACAAACTACCTGTCCTGGAGTATAAAAATGGAGATGTACCTGCAAAGGGAGGAGTTGTGGATGATAGTTACTGATCCACCAGCAGTCCAGGATGATGGGGAACAGAGGAAAAAATGAAAAGGCCAGCATAATTCTGGCTTTGGACAATCTGCTGATACATATGAGGGGTTTCCAGTCTACGAAAGAGTGCTGGGAGGCTTTATGCAGTGTGTATGTTAGTGAAACAGCAGGTACTAAAGTGTTGCTCACAAGGAGACTGTATAAAGCACAACTGGAGCCAGAGGAGAGTATGTCCACATATCTGCAGGCTATGAGAAAGACATTCCTAGAGTTAGAGGAATGACATTTACTGACACACAGGAGGTATATGTGGTGCTCAGTTCATTGGACACTTCATGGGACATTCTTGTGACTAGCCTAGAGTCTATGCAAGAGAGGGACTTAATCATGATGTATTTGACTGCCCGATTGTTGGAGGAAGAACAGAAACGGTTGGAGAGGCGATGAGGAAAAGGAGGAGATAATACTCAGCACAGGCCAACATCTGCAACATCCCAGGATGCCAGCAGAGCAACTGAGACTGTTTACACAGTGAAGCGGTGCTACACGGAGCATCTCCAGAGACACTTCCCTGAGAGGAGAAACAGAGGAGCAGCGAGACAAAGGTGTATAGCTTTGAACCACTCAACACATGAGGAGTGGTTCTTCATCATCATCTTTTTTCTTGGTAACATCATCATCTGAAAACACTAGAAACACTTGATTGTTGGACAGTGGGGCAAGTCAGCATATTGCTAATAATCCATGAATGTTTTCTGGCTTGAGGCCAGTTAAACCAATGGTCAACTATCTGCTGTTAAAGGGGAAGGTAAAGTCTATGTACCTGAGATAGGAGAAATATTAGATAATATTTTTTATATGTATCTGACCTAGATCATAATCTGTTGAGTGTTTCCAGGTTAGACAGTCAAGGGTATGAAATACTATTTGCAGGAGGACAGTACTCTATCAGGTAAGGTGGATGAATTTGTGCATGAGGGTTTAAGAAGGATGGTCTGTACATTCTAGGAAGGCAGGAAATGGCTGTACATGAACACTTATGAACCCTCATACACATGTATGGCACAGGAAATTGGAGCATGAGAGTTGCAGAGCACTGCAGAAGGTGCCAGACCTAGCTGAGGGGATTAAGCCAAAGCAGTGCAAATAGATTGCGCTGCTTGTAAAGAGGCAAAATCCAGGGTGTATCCTGTGAGTATGAAAAACGCAAGGCAAACTGTTGTGACCCAGCCTTTGCAGAAGCAAGAAACAGACTCCTCACAAAGAAAACCCTTCTTTATTTACACCTTGTGAATTAACTTCATTCACCCACAAAGTCCAGGTAAGAGTCCTACAAGGAGTTGACGAAGCAATAGGCCTTTTTTTTAAAACAAAGTTTTATTGGTTTTTAGGAAATAAAAAGGAAAAGGGTGATGGAAAAGGTGCCGCATATTGCAACTGCCAAAAAATGAAGCAATAGGCCTTATCAGCTTGTTACCATAATTGCAAGGTCATGCGCTCCCAGCCGAAAGGCTGCAAATTAAGTCAGTTCAAATAAACAAACCTCAGTTCTGGAAAGGCAGTCTTTGTTGCACGAAACACAATGAGCAAAATCTCCAGAAATGTGAACAGTTGTCTGCTACGACCACCACTCCCCATTCCTCCTATTTATTCCCCAGTCAGGGAGGGGCCATTCAGCATCCATGGTTTTTTTTTTTTTTTGCTTCCTGAGTTGACTCCTTGTCCTCCGTTGTTCACCTCTCATATTTGCTCTGTGCATAAGTGAATCTGGAATAGGCCCCAGTTGTTCTTCCTCCTCACTCATCTCTGACTCCAAAGGCAGCTGCCTCTCCGGTGGCTGGGAAATGCCGGATAGCCCTGGCTCTATCTCTATGTCTGACGCTGAGCATCCATAAGAGCCTTCCCCAGGCTCCAGAACTGGCCCAGGTTCTTTCCCAACCTCCTCATCTGAGTCTGCCGCCAACTCTGCTGGCAGCTGGTGGGCCACAACACAAACAAACAGATACCTAGGAGAAGGATAGGGCTAAATATGCAAGAATAAGTATTATCTTCCTCCATTTCACTTCTCATGCTGGAGCAGAACCAGATAAAATATAGTAGCCATTTAAACTGAATTGGCATTCCAAAACAAGTGTAGCAAAATAAAAAAATCTGCTTAAGGGGAAAATACCTCTGGGAAAAAAGCTGGCAGAAAGGAGACTTCATTCAATTGCATGATTTTTTTACTGATTTCCCTGATTTTATTTTATGTGACTTCTTCAATAAGCAATGTAATTTACCAACAGCTTATGGTAAATGTCTCCAAGGCCATGAAAAGTAAATGCCCTAGAAATGTATTTTTTTTCCTTGCCTTTATGAGAAAAGATGAAGTCTGAAAAGGGACAGGGAATATTCCAGGAGATTACTGGCACCACAGGCTGCACAGACAAAATAACTATAAAGCAACCATGACGTGGGTCTGGAATTAGTTACCACTGAGACCAAGAATACTCTCAGTTACTTTTGATGAGGGTTAGAGGTCTGGGATGCAATTTTCTTGTATATATTTTAACTAAAACATTCCATATTACAGCTCGGCATGAGGAATGGAAAAACAAAAGGGAATAAGAGGCATTTGGGAGTAAGGATGTGACCTTTTGCTCTCTATAAACTAGAATAACAAAACAAACAAGTTAGCTACTTAAAAAGCCTGGTGCTTTTTCTTTGTTTATTATTTTGCTTTTTCTTTGCTTACTGAAGCCAAGAAATCACAGCATTTTGCTACATTTATCTATTAATCAAAATTAAATTAAACTCAGAATTGTTCTATGAAGTTATTTCCAAAGTTGAAGCAAGGATTCTTACTTATTTCTACCACACCCATGCCAATAGAAAACGAAAATCTTTCTCTGTTCCAATATCTCTTTCATTTCATTTATACTTTCATAAGGATTCCCACTGCTAGACTTCAACAACGACTTTTTTTCTCTTGTACATACTGTCTATTTTTTCATAAATGTTTATATCTCTCAAAATAATTATTTTAGAAAATTAAGAATTCCAGAAGAAATTACCAGTAAGTATTAACTTGCTACGAGTCTTGTAAGCTGGGATTGTTTGAAGTTGAAGAGGATTAGAAACATTTTCTGTCCATCTCTAAACACAGAGAGGGGAAATAACATTAAAGGAGACAGCTACGTTGCTCTCTGATTAGGCTTATGGGCATCAGGAGCATTCAGACAGTCACCTTTGTTAACTGGGCACTAACTACCACCATAACAGAGTCCAGGATTTCTATTGTGAGTCAAGTCACTCACAAAACCAGACCCAATTTTATTAATGTTTCTTTTTAGAATGGGTATTAAATGAACACCACAGTCATTATGTGAATCCATGTATTTTTTCTGAATGCTTTTGGCCAGGAACAAGGAACTGCCATGCAAACCTTCAGGTCTTGCATGTTTAATTCTGTAATTCTCTTATTTCTCAGCAGTACCTATTCCTTCATACAAACCAAGAAGCAAGCTTCAAAATAAAATTGCAAATCAGGCATCCTCATTCTTCATCATCCTTCCTTTGCATTTTGGTGGAATTTATATTTAACCCTTGCCATTGGAGTAATGGCAATGGATATCACCACACACCTCACCATCTTGGTATAACTGCTGCTATATTCTCAATGCATTTTTGTGTTGCAGTCCATATTGTTAGGATTCCTTGAAAATTTCTTAAGGATCTCACTATGGGAAAGCCAGTAAAAGCAATTAAACATTCCTGATAAATAGCTTGCTCACCTTCCTGTGCAACATTGCAATTGCTAGGGAGCCATAAATATATGAATAAAAATCATGTAAATTAAGAGGGGAGACACAAACACACACACTTTATAAACATTTGAAGGCAATATATGAAAATCTCTTGACTCTTTCCATTCTAACTTTTGCCTGCATTTAAAAGAATTGGAAAAACCATAATAAAGAAACAGCTACATCAGAATTTATATACATTTCTGTCCATAGTTTTAAAAAATTCCTCTGAAATATCTGTGAGAGAGGACTGTTTTACTACTTTCTACCAATATTGGAAAGAATATGAGAGTATGCAAGTCTTCAGACAAATGTTTAAAAACCATATCTTTTTCTGGATGTGGGGTACAATTATATATCGATCATCAGCAAACAGTATATGTTTGTGGTTTTATATACAAAACTACCCCATTGTTTTTCTTTTTAGAATTAGCAGAAATAAATTCCAGACCCAAAGTCTTATTTGTTAAATACTTTTTATCAGTCTCTTTAATATGGGTTCCTTGCAAACATATTATATTATAATCTACCTTTTTCAAATAGTGAAATAACTGAAATATGGAATTTTAGTCTTGGTCAAATCAACTTTTAGCCTTAGATAATAAAATTTAACACGCATTAAAATGATTAATGCTTTAGATTATTTTTTATTACTTAATCAAAACTTCTGTAATTCTTTAAATGATTAACTTAATATAGCTTAATCAATGTTATACACCTAATTAATAAGGAAGCAGGTTTTTTAAAATTAAGATACCAATTCTAACATATAACAGAAAAAAAGCAAGGTAGTGCCAATTTGGTCTATGTAATATAGGAATTAAATGCAACAGGTTGATGTAGAGGTAGTTTAAAGATGTTCATCTAGCATTAATTAAATGTTCAATGATGTAAAGGTAAAGATCCCCCTTGAACATATGTGCTAATCATTTCCGGCTCTAGGGGCGGTGTTCATCTCCATTTCAAAGCCGAAATGCCAGCACTGTCCGAAGACATCTCTGTGGTGATGTGGCTGGCATGACTAAATGCCGAAGGCGCATGGAACACTGTTACCATCCCACCAAAGTGGTTCCTATTTTTCTACTTGCATTTTTATATGCTTTCGAACTACCAGGTTGGCAGAAGCTGGAACAAGTAACGGGAGCTCATTCCATTATGCGGCACCAGGGATTCAAACCGTCAAAATGTCAACCTTTCTTATCAACAAGCTCAGCGTCTTAGCCACTGAACCACCACGTCCCTCTTTCAATGATGTATCTGATATGAATATAGGCGTGCATAATATAGAATCATTAGTTCTGTGCAACAAACTAGAATTTGAATCATCTGATTTCTATGTTGAAATCTCAGGAAAAAAATAGAATTAGTTCTGTGGTTGTATCATTAATGCTCTTTTGATCTTAAATATGGTATAATCAAGCTTTCACAAAGTAAGGAACTGTTGTGACATGTGAATATGAAAAAATAAAAAAAACACGTATATTCTCATTGAATAATACATTTTCAAGATTAGTTTTAAATTAGATGCTATTACACTATACTGGCAACAATGACAAGGAAAAATGTTTGTTTTCTGAGTGCCATTTTATTCACACTAAATAGTATCTTTCCTTTCTGCCCTTATTTTCCCTAAACATTTATTTCACTCCCTCTCTTTG
Source organism: Natrix helvetica (assembly GCF_964273705.1). Classification (NCBI taxonomy): domain Eukaryota; kingdom Metazoa; phylum Chordata; class Lepidosauria; order Squamata; family Natricidae; genus Natrix; species Natrix helvetica. Next base: position 70,530,950 of record NC_138554.1, on the reverse strand, counting down.
GCAATTTTTCCCCATGTAATTGAAGAGATAAAAAACTAAGGTTCAGCAAATATAAGACTTAAGGGATGCAATATGCCATGTCTTATTAGCTTCTGGGCTCAGGAGTAATTTTATCATATCTTTTAAAAGATAAAACTTCCAGAATTTTAGTATCTTGTGGGCAGAGAAATTAATTAAAGAGCAGAATGATAAAAAGATCTTCAGCAAACAGAATCTAAACAATACAGCTGTTGTTTTCTTTGAAGGGAGGGAGGGAAAGAATTTCACTGGTGGTACAAGTGGGTAATCTTTTTAGAAGTCACATGCATTGTAAATGAGATTGGCAGGAAATCCAGCAGTCCAGGTCATAGTTCTACTCTCCAGCTTTGTGATTTGCTAATGTGAAACACATGTTATTATTTTGCTCAAAGTTCAAATAACCTAGGAATTCCTGCAGTGTAGCTCAGTAACTGAACCAGAACAAGGGCAGAACTTGTCAGGATTTAAGAGCTTTCAGCAAAGCCCGTCAATTGCAGTCAGCACCCCATTCCTTAGAAGGATATCAATTATAGATAGTGAGTTGCTTTAGCAAGGGGAGTCAGTGCTGTCAGACATTAGATAGACAACCATGAAGAATCATGAATCTTTCTATTAGCTGTAAAAGAGAGGAAGGCTGGTGGCAGTGGCGGGGGTGGTGGTAGCAAGAAGGGATGGACAGGTGCTATAAATAAGCGGGCCATCTGAACTGTTTAATGCAGTACTTCAGAGTATGAACATTTTAACTATACTGGGTTCTGAATAGCATTTGGCAATCAAAATGAACTACCACTTTACTTAACTTTACATTGATAAATAATTCAAGTACTTCAAAGTAGTAAGAGTTGGGATAGTTCAGTATTAACTGGTAAATTCTGGTTACATTTTAAGCAATGTTTCAAAAAAAAAACAAGTTTTCCAAAAGCAATGAATACAATTACTATTTCCTTTTGTCTAAAGTGATAAATTCTAGTAATCTTATCTTAAAGATCAAAATTACCTACTATCCTCTAAGTCTGGTGTTCTTTTTCTGCTTTGGAGTTCAAGTCCCATAGTCTTCTACCATGTTACTTTATACTATAAAGAGTAAACATAGGACACCTCTACTGCTTGAAGATTGCAAAACTGAAGTTGGGAAATTAATCTCAATTACAAATTACATGGAATTTTGTTGAAATACTCTTGCAGTGATAAATATTTGTACTTGGCAAGGCAATCACTGGTGATATATTTAATTTATTTAATGATGTATCTTTGTAAATGAATTCCTAGCCAGCATCTCCCAGAAAGCCCCCAAATTGGAGAAAACAGAAATATTAAGTTATTACATAAATGATGAAGATTCAATAGTATTTTATTCTCCTTTGGGAGAAGGGCGGCATATAAGTCCAATAAACCTAAACCTAAAACTGTATACCTCATTTTGAGATGGCCCTTGTTATTTTTTCTGATATATATTATTGTATTAGAAAAATAATGATGGTAGCTAAATTACTCTGCTTCCAAAATTCTTTGAAATATAAGTGGTACAACATTATTGTACTGGAGTGATATATTTTACTAATGTTTTAGAAATATGAATAATGTAGTGTAAGTCAGATGATGCACTCTAACTATGATCATTCTGAGTTTAATAGTTACATTAGTATGTAATATATATGTTACGGTGAAAGGCCGAAATCTGGTGAATGTCGACATTCACCGGTGAAAGACCGAATATTTCATTACATTGTTTTACATTCGGACCTTCACCGGTGAATGTCAACATTCACATAGTCGCTTGGTGTATGTCTGAAAATACCCTTATCCTCTCGACACCCTTACCCTAATCACCTTACCGGGGACTCGGCTCTGGATCCCACCCCTGCCTCCGCACCGTTCAGCCGGAGCTCCCTGAACCTAGAAGCGGAACCTCTTCCGCAGATGAGCTGTAAAAAGCAGATTATGAGGATTCAATCCTGCCCGATGGGGGCGGGAAAAGACCGTCAGGACAAAAGGCACGTCAAGTGCCACTGTGATCGTCCTCGCCACCCCCGTCGGGAATTGACTGCAGACTCAGACTTCCTACCCAGTCCACATGCTGGCTTCGCGGCACTTCCAAAGGTGCCACCGCGCCGCGTGCCTCACAAGCAGGACAGGGTATCCATCGACCAGTGACGTGCGGTCAGTAGAGGCAAGGGAGGCAGGGCCTCACCTCTCTTCATGGAATAATAGTATATAATATTATATACTATATATATAATATTATATACATCCGTCCGGCCGCGCCTGGGAGACGCGGAGGGAGAAATGTTGTCGGCGCCTCCGGATGACGAACCAGTCTCCCGGGCGCGGATGGATGAAGGTAGCCATAATGGCGCCGAAGCAGTCCGGCGAGCGAGCGAGGCAGCGAGATCTTCGGTCACTCGTCCACCGGACTGCCTCGGCGCCATTCTGGCTACCTTCGTCCATCCGCGCCCGGGAGATGTGGAAGCAGTCCGGTGGACGAGTGACCGAAGATCTCGCTGCCTTGCTCGCTCGCCGGACTGCTTCGGCGCCATTCTGGCTACCTTCGTCCATCCGCGCCCGGGAGATGTGGAAGCAGTCCGGTGGACGAGTGACCGAAGATCTCGCTGCCTCGCTCGCTCGCTCGCCGGACTGCTTCGGCGCCATTCTGGCTACCTTCGTCCATCTGCGCCCGGGAGATGCGGAAGCAGTCCGGTGGACGAGTGACCGAAGATCTCGCTGCCTCGCTCGCTCGCTCGCCGGACTGCTTCGGCGCCATTCTGGCTACCTTCGTCCATCCACGCCCGGGAGATGCGGAAGCAGTCCGGTGGACGAGTGACCGAAGATCTCGCTGCCTCGCTCGCTCGCTCGCCGGACTGCTTCGGCGCCATTCTGGCTACCTTCGTCCATCCGCGCCCGGGAGACGTGGAGGCAGAAATGTTATCGGCCTCCCGATGACGAAAGCAAGCGACTGGTTCGTCATCTGGAGGCGCCGACAACATTTCTCCCTCCGCGTCTCCCAGGCGCGGATGGACGAAGGTAGCCAGAATGGCGCCAAAGCAGTCCGGCGAGCGAGCGAGCGACGCAGCCTGATCTTCGGTCGCTTCCAGAGCCGGAGCGGGATGGAGCAGCCACCGCCTTGGAAGTGAGTCGCGCGGACGGAGCTTTGGGGCTGAGGAGAGAGGCAGGGACGGAGGGAGTGGGGGGAGAGGAGCCACCCCCCTCACCCCCCAGGCAATGGGGAAAGCTTTCCTGAAATGGGGGGGGTATCGCGGGAAATAAAAAGGGCGCGCGCTGGGGGGGGACGAAGGAGGCTTTGGAGTGCCTTAGAGGCGGGCGGGCAAGCAACGAAAGGAGCAGCGAGGGCGGGCGGTGGCTGCAGGCGGCAAGGCTTGAGCGGGGTGAAAGGGACTGGTGCCAGTGGAGGAAGTAATGCTACGCCGCGGTCCCCTTAATGTTCACTCAGGAAAGCAGAGAACGAGACCACGTGGTCTGCACACGTGGTCCCATTCCCCGCCTTCCTGATGACGTCACCAGCCTCCCCAGCCATAACCCTCACCGCACGTCACTGCCATCGACCCTTCAGAGGCTGTGCAAGGACCCGGTGATCGATCCGGAGCCGGCGGCCTGTCCCTTCCCCTTTCTTCTTAAGGATCGCAGGTTTTTAAAAAAAAACTCCGCGAATAGAAGACGCTTAAAAGGAAGCGAGGAGCCAAGGTATTAGGGTAAGGGGATTAGGGTAAGGGTGTCGAGAGGATTCCTTTTAAGCGTCTTCTATTCGCGGAGTTTTTTTTTTTAAACCTGCGATCCTTAAGAAGACGCTTAAAAGGAAGCGAGGAGCTGAGGTATTAGGGTAAGGCAGTGCTTCTCAAATAGTGGGGGGGCACGAGGCTCCGTAAAGGGGGGCATGCAGCAGCTGGCTGGGAGGGCTTCCACCACCACCGTCCAGCGACTGCCGCAGCGCAGCTGGGAAGAAAAGAAAGGGGAAGGGACAGGCCGCCGGCTCCGGATCGATCACCGGGTCCTTGCACAGCCTCTGAAGGGTCGATGGATACCCTGTCCTGTTTGTGAGGCATGCGGCGCGGTGGCACCTTTGGAAGTGCCGCGAAGCCAGCATGTGGACTGGGTAGGAAGTCTGAGTCTGCAGTCAATTCCCGACGGGGGTGGCGAGGACGATCACAGTGGCACTTGACGTGCCTTTTGTCCTGACGGTCTTTTCCCGCCCCCATCGGGCAGGATTAGGGTAAGGGTGTCGAGAGGATAAGGGTATTTTCGGACATACACAAAAGAGACAGCTTTGACATGGTGAAAAAAAAAAAGATAGGGAAACACAATACCAAGGGAATATTATCTGCAAAAGTACAAATGTGTAATTTACTTGTTCAATCAAAATCAGAAGATAAATGACTTAAAGAATAAACTACACCTATGAAAACTAGATACCTAAATAAAGGAGAAAACCTACGCAAGTTGACAAATAATGAATAATAAAGGACAACTGCGTGAAAGCTGCAATTAGAATATAGCCAATGTAGATGGACTGCTGAGTAAAAAGATCAATGAGCCAACATACAAGGATTGTTAATAAGCAGTTAACACGATGAGGCAGATACTTAAAGTTTAATTTAAGACTGCTTGTAAATAATAATCTAAAACTTATAGTACTAGATACACAGATTCAAATTAGTCTGGAGATAAATTCAGCAAGAAATCAACTACAGCATATATGACAACTACAGCATATGGAACCATATCTATCATGTAATGCAGTAAGAAGTAAACCAGTACAGCTCTAGAATCTGTAAATGTTGAATCTAGGTACACGTTGAATTATAACAGCAATTGAGGTTTTTTATCGCTATGGTTGTAAAATATGTGTTGGTTTATGTTGTATCCCCAAGATGCACAGTTGTTAAGTGGAAAGAGAGAAGAAACCCAGTAAGGAGTGAGGGGATAATTGGAGGGATAGGGGGGAGGGGCCAGCATCGCAACGATACGCACACAAAGCTTCGGATCTCCGGAGGAACGGTGATATTCTACCGTTTTGGGGACTTCTTCAGATGTCAGAATTGTCTCATAGGGACAGTGAGGAATGGGAGCATGGGGAGACATGAATGGGGGAACCGCAAACCCCCTAGAATGTCTGCAATAGCTCCCGACCTGGCGGGAAGGAAGACAGCCATTGCGAGCTGTCAGAGTTGGGGCGGCCTCACAAAGAGAGAGAAGAAAGCGGCTTGGAGCTTCTGGGCGAGATAGTGATACTGCCCTGGGGCACACTGGTATTCAAAAGCTTTTTTTCATCCCTGATTGACTCAGAACAAAAATAGAGAAGGCAAAAGGGGTGAGGGTGGGGAATGGATTCATGATTATCCCTTCACCTTCCGGAAGCAACGGCGGCGGAGAAGTGAATGCCAATACAGATAAATGACTCATTAAATAGTCTTGGGAGATTGGTTTGGAGAAATAGAGGGCAGACTGGACAGAGCTGATGGCTAATTAAACTTTTAAATCTTGTTATTGAATATTCAAAGAGTACTTAAAGAATTCAGAACTCTGAGGTTGCTTTTCGGTTTTTTTTCTTTGGGGATATAGCTGACTTCAAGATGTGCAACCATTAAGGAAGATAACTATTATAAATTAAGAAATCAAATTGAAATGGATATACAGAAATGGAAAAACTTACAGCTATCTTTTTTTTCTTTTCTCCTTACCTATTTTTTTTTCAATAACAACAGTGCCATCTAATGGCAACAGAGAGAAGATATTAGGAAGAACAAGAAGTGAAGTTAGAAATAATCACCTTAGACAATGCATAGTGGCTTGATAAACAGAATGGTGACAAAAGCTGCCTCATAAGACAAAACACCAGCTGTGGATGTATATATATATATCCTTTTTTAAATCAATAACTATAGACCAATTTCTTTATTAAATGTGGATTACAAAATCTTTGCATCGATAATGGCAGAAAGACTCAAAAGATTACTAAGTGAATTTATACACTCAAATCAAAATAGTTTTTTTTACCCAGAGACAGATTAGAGATAATATGTGGATTATATTTAATTCATTAGAATATTATGAAGTACACCCTGGGAAACAAATGGCACTGTTATTTTTCGATGCACAGAAAGCTTTTGATAATGTAAATTGGCAATTTATGATAATGCAACTGCAAAGGATGGATTTGGGGGAGGGATTCATAAACATGGTTAAAACTATCTATAAAGAACAACAGGCTAATGTGATGGTAAATGGAGATATTATAATAATAATAATAATAATAATAATAATAATAATAATAATAATAATAATAATAATAATAATAATAATAATAATAATAATAATAATAATATATTTATTTTTTAGCCGCACCCTCTCCCGAAGGACTCGGGGCGGCGTACAACAAAACATACGAAATAAATATGTAAACAAAACAAACATATAGTAAAGACATACACTGTAACATACACAAGGAGGAGGACGATGATAAAAACAATTAAAATACAGTATATAAAACCCCTAGAAATTAAATATAATTAAAATACCCAGTTAAAAACCCGTCAGGAGCGATATGGTTAGATCAAAGTTGAGCCAGGCCAGCTGCTTGAAATAGGTGGGTCTTAAGCTTAATACGGAAGGAGCGGAGGTCAGAGGTATTCCTAATATCCGGAGGGAGGTCATTCCACAGGGCTGGGCCCGCCACAGAGAAGGCTCTACTCCTAGGCGCCGCCCCACGACATTGTCTAGCGGACGGCACCTGGAGGAGCCCCTCTCTGTGCGAGCGAATTGGTCGCAGGGATGTATGGGGCAGAATACGATCCCGCAAGTAACTAGGTCCTAAGCCATGGAGCGCTTTAAAGATAGTTATCAAGACCTTGAAACGCACCCGATAGGCCACAGGAAGCCAGTGCAGCTCGCGCAGGAACGGTGTCACATGGGAGTACCTAGTACTCCCCATAATTACCCGCGCGGCTGCGTTCTGGACCAACTGCAGCCTCCGGGTGCATTTCAAGGGAAGCCCCATGTAGAGAGCGTTACAGTAGTCCAAGCGAGACGTCACCAGCGCATGAGTGACTGTGCGCAAGGCATCCCGGTCCAGTAGGGGGCGCAATTGTTGCACCAGGCGAACCTGGTGGAACGCCCCCCTTGCCACGGCTGTCACATGGTCATCCATGGACAGCCGGGCATCCAGGAGGACGCCCAAATTGTGCGCCCGCTCCACGGGGGCAAGATGAATGCCCCCAATGGCCAATGATGGAATTAATTGGCTGAACCGGGGGGCTGGTACCCACAGCCACTCCGTCTTGGAAGGGTTGAGCTTGAGTCGGTTGTCATCCATCCAGATCCGTACGGCTTCCACACACCGGGACATCACTTCGATGGCCTCGTTGGGGTGGTTCGGGGTGGAAAAGTACAGCTGAGTATCATCAGCGTACAGATGGTATCCCACCCCGAAACCACGGATGATCTCACCCAGCGGCTTCATATATGTGTTGAACAGGAGTGGCGAGAGGACCGACCCCTGTGGCACCCCACAAGTAAGGGGGCGTAGGGTCGACCTCTCTTCTCCTGTCAACACGCGCTGCGTCTGGTCAGAAAGGAAGGAGCCGAACCACCGCAAAACGGTGCCCCGGACCCCCAGCCCCTCCAGCCGGCGCAGCAGGATACCATGGTCGATGGTATCAAAAGCCGCCGAGAGGTCTAATAGGACCAGGATAGAGGAACAACCTCTATCTCTGGCCCTCCAGAGATCATCCACCAACGCGACCAAGGCCGTCTCCGTGCTGTGACCGGGGCGGAAGCCGGACTGGCGCGGGTCTAGATAATCATTTTCCTCCAGATGTCGTGGGAACTGGTAGGCCACCACACTCTCTACAACCTTCGCCAAAAAGGGAAGGTTGGAGACAGGACGATAATTGGCTAGCTCCAAAGGGTCCAGGGAAGGCTTCTTGAGCAAGGGTCTCACCACCGCCTCTTTCAAGGCGGCCGGGAGAGACCCCTCGCCCAACGAAGCATTCACTAGGCCCAGGAGCCAGTCTCGTGTAACCTCCCAGGATGCCAGTACAAGCCAGGAGGGACACGGGTCCAATAAACATGTGGTGGGTCGCAGTCGTCCACGCAATCTGTCCAAATCCTCGATGGCAACCAAGTCAAACTCCTCCCAGATCGAAACCTCAAGACTCGCCATGGGCGTCTCCACTGGACCACTGACTGGAACCCAGTCTCTCCGGATTTGAGCGATTTTATCCTGCAGATATTTACCAAATTCCTCTGCCCTGCCCTGTAAAGGGGCCTCCCGCGGCCTCTGAAACAAGAGGGAGCGGGACACCCGAAACAGGGCGGCAGGGCGGTTCTCCGCGGACGCAATGAGAGTGGCACAATATTGACGTTTGGCCGCTCTCAATGCCACAAGGTACGTCCTTAAATGGGCTCGTACCTGTGTTCGATCAAATTCGGAGCGAGAGGATCTCCAACGACTCTCTAGACGTCTCTTGCGGCATTTCATCACCCTCAGCTCCTCGGTGAACCAAGGGGCTAGGGTGGATCGTTGCCGCCGGAGAGGCCGCAAAGGCGCCATCCGGTTCAAGGCCCCGGTAGTTGCATTATTCCACGCAACCACCAGGTCCCCTACCCGGGGGCGGGTCAAGGTTACAGGAGGTGGCCCAAGCTCCGTCTGGAACCTATCAGGTTCCATCAGGCGCCTGGGGCGGAACCATCTGGAACTTTCCGGTTCCGCCTCCCCGCGGCGGGAGGTAGCACCAGGGAAGTCAAGACGAAGGAGTGAGTGATCTGACCATGACTTTTTCTGATATGACAGAAAAAGTGCCGATTAGAAAAGAGACTAGGTAAGGGTGCCCGTTATCTCCGCTATTATTCATATTGACACTATAAGTTTTGAACAGAAAGATAAGGCAAGGTAAAGATATAAAAGGAATGAAAATTTAAAAAGAATATAAATTGCAAGCACTTGCAGATGACTTGGTATTTATTATGTAAGATCCAATAGAAACAGGTCCAAAACTACTAGATAAAATAGAAGAGTATGGAGAAGTGGCAGGATTGAAAATTAATAAAGATAAAACAAAAATTCTAGTGAAAAACGTAACAGAAAAACAGAAAAGAGAAATAACGGAAAAACTAGATATTCAAATAATTAAAAAGTGAAATATTTAGGGATACAGCTGACTTCAAGATGTGTAACCATTAAGAAAGATAACTATTATAAATTAAGAAATCAAATTGAAATGGATGTAGAGAAATGGAAAACTTACAGCTATCATTAATGGGAAGAATAGCGGTAATTAAGAAGAGTATATTACCAAGAATATTATTTTTATTTCAAACTGATAAAATTGGAAATATTTTTTCGAAAAACTAAATAAAATAATAGGAAAATGTATCTAGCATGGAAAGAAAGCGAGAATTAATATAAGAATATTACATGATTCAAGGATTAGAGGTGGATTTGGTGTACAGAATTGGAATTATACTACCAAGCAGCAGCTTTAATGTGGATAAAAGAATGGATATTATTAAGAAATGAAAGGTTATTATCCTTGGAGGGATACTATATGCAACTGGGTTGGCACACATTGTTGTGGAATGGGAAAAATAGAATACGTGGTTACTTTCAGAGACACTATGTAAGAAATAGTTTATAAACTATTTCCCATACTACAGTATGGGGAAAAGTGAAAGAAAAGAACTATATGGAAATACCAATGTGGCTTTCAACGGTGGAAGCTCTGACACACTCAAATATTAGTAGTATGAAAAAGGTTACTAGATACAAATATATACTAACAGCACAGAGAGAACTAAAATAGAAGAATTAGAAGAACAAGGGATTGATATAGGACCATGATGGCGAACCTATGGCACGCGTGCCACAAGCGGCACGCGGAGCCATTTGTCAGGGCACGCGAGGCGCTGCCCTGTCAGCTGGCCAGCACGCATGCGTGCGCTGGCCAGCTGAGTTCACCTTTTTGAAAGCTATTTTTCGCTTTCCCCAGGCTCCAGAGGCTTTATAGGAGCCTGGGGAGGGCGAAAAGAGCCTCCCCTGCCCCCCCCCGGAGGCTTCAGGGACCGTCCCTGAAGCCTTCGGAACGCTTAAAACCACCCTCCGAGCAAACCAGAAGTGACTTCCGGTTTGTTCGGAGGGTAGTTTTAAGCGCTCCGAAGGCTTCAGGGACTATCCGAGGCTTCCCTGATGCCTTCGGAGCGCTTAAAACGACCCTCCGAGCAACCCGGAAGTCACTTGTGTGTGTAAAAATGAGTATAATGACGAATAGATACATGTTAAATAGCAATTATAAGAATGTATATCTATGAATGAATTTGAAAGGGAAAAGATAAAAAACTTTTTGCAAAAAAAAAATTGAAGGGATGAGGGAGGACCTGAGAAGAGTTGTGCAGGCTGCATATGAGTCATAGTGGCCGGAGGCCAGGAAAAATCTAGGGCAGCAATGGTGAACCTTTTTTGTCTGTGTGCCATAAGGGGGGAGCGCAGAGGGGTTGTGTGCAGGCATGCCGCACCCATAATGCAACCTGTGACCCCCCCCCAGTGTGCATGTGCGCATGAGAGGCACTCCCCCTATTTTTTGCATGCTTTTTTTGCCCTCCCCAGGCTCCAGAGGCTTTATAGGAGCCTGGGGAGGATGAAAAGAGCTTCCCCGCCCACCGGAGGCCCTCTGGAGGCTTCAGGGATCTTCAGGAGGCTTCCCTGAAGCCTCCGAAGCTTGTAGGATCGTTTTTTGCCCTTCGGAGGCTTCAGGGAAGCCTCCTGAAGTTCCCTGAAGCTTCCAGAGGGTTTAAACTGACCCTATGAGCAAACCGGAAGTCACTTCCGGTTTGCTCGTAGCATCCTTTTTAGTCCTCCGGAGGCTTCCGGGAAGCTCCTGAAACCTCCAGAGGGCCCCGGGGGGGGGGAAGGCTCTTTTCGCCCTCCCCAGGCTCCTATAAGGCCTCTGGAGCCTGGGGAGGGTGAAAATGGCTTTTAAAAAGGCTGAACTCTGTTGGCCAGCACATGAATGTGCGCTGGCCAGCTGACAGGGCAACGCCTCACGTGCCCTGACAAATGGCTCTATGTGCCACCTGTGGCACGTGTGCCATAGGTTCACCATCCTGGGTCTAGAGAGTGCCAGTACAGGCTGCACACAGGTTGTGGGAAGTTGGGGAGCTTCTGGGAAGTGGTGCAGGCGATGTGAAATATGGGAAATCAGGGACGGCCTCTGGAGGCTCTACATGTGTGGGGAAGTAAAGAAAAAGCAGAGCTTACTTGAATGATTTGCAACCTTCCCAGCAGGCTTCCCCACTGACTTTGGAAAGCTGGAAGTATGTTATAATAATAATAATAATAATAATAATAATAATAATAATAATAATAATAATAATAATAATAATAATAATAACAACAACAACAACAACAACAACAACAACAACTCCGCCATTGCTGGTCCCAAGCCCGGATGAGAAAGGAGGATGGTTGGGGTCAGGTTGGCAACCTGGCCCCATAAAAAAACTCGCCAACCCATACAACATGGTGAAAGAAACGAATAAAAATTCTATACCGCATCGGTCGTCGCGCGGGTTAACAAGGGCCGCGGCGGATGTTGAGGTCCCTGGGCATCCGTCGACAAGTGGGCTACAAGTGGACCAGCCAACAAAACGACAGAAATATAGTGCAGATGAAAATCGTGCCATAATGGCCTGTTATTACAGCTCAGAGCCAAAAAAAAGAGGCTATTTAAAGCGAATGTATGATTTATGGAAACAACAATATCCAGATTCAAATGTTAGTGGACAACGACTAGCAGATCAAAGGCGATTTATTATACGAAATAAAGTGTTTAGCAAAGTTGAACTTGAGGAAATTCAGGCAAATTGCAAAAAAAACAACAACAACATCACAAGAGGAAATAAGTGATACTCATGACACAACTAAAGAAATCATAGGAGAACTCCCAGAGGAAGCTGCCGGAGAGGAAATAAAAACACTACCACCAGAACTACTTACCATTGAACCAACTGATGAACCAACTCAAAAACAAAATGAACTGAAGGACAAGATCATGGAACATTTTCTGGCTAGGGAGGAAAGGCAACGTTTACCATCATTAAAAACTGTCCCTAAGAAAATTTTGGGTCCTATCATGAAAATGGTTAATGCAGTGCTTTCAACAATTGAATCGGGATCCATCTTGGAAACAAATCAGTTAATGTACAGTGCAGCTGTAATAGTCACTAATGAACTAGGCATTAAAATCAAAGTACCTAATCACACAATTGAAAAAGCATCAAAGCCAAAGTGGAAAATCCGATTAGAACAAAAAGTCAAAAAATTAAGGGCAGATGCTAGCAACTTAAAGAACATGCATGAGCAACGGCTTAAAAACAGAAAAATCATAGATCAGCTAATCAGAAGATATAGATTGGATACAAGAAACATCAATGAAGCTGTAGAGATTGTAAAACAGCAGATAACAGCAACAGCTAGAAAAATTGAAAGATATGAGGCACGAATCATCCAGTATAACAAAATCAACAATTTCGATCAGACCAACGGCGTTTTTTATCAAAGTCTTAATGTGAATGGTGGCACCAAAAGTCAAAAACCAGAAAAGCAGGCCACAGCTGAATTCTGGAAAGAATTGTGGGGAAATGCAAAGGACTACAATAAGGAAGCAAAGTGGATACATGACTTTGAGGAAAGCATTGGTAACAAACAAATGCAAGTATTAGAAATAACAACTGAGATGGTCAAAAATCGAGTAAAAAAAGTAAAGAATTGGACATCACCTGGAAATGATCAATTACATGGTTTCTGGCTCAAATATCTGACCAGTTTACATGCAATGTTGGCCAGGCAACTGAATGAAATTTTACAAAATGGTCAAATTGATGAATGGTTGACAACTGGAAAAACATACTTGATTCAGAAAGATGCAACTAAAGGAACAATACCTGAAAACTACAGACCAATAACATGCTTGCCAACAACCTTTAAATTACTCACAGGCATTATTGCAGATAACATTATGGATTATTTGGAAACAAACAACATCTTGCCAGTAGAGCAAAAAGGCAACAAAAGAAGGAGTAGGGGCACAAAAGATCAGCTCCTAATTGATAAAATGATATTAGAAAATTGTAAGAAAAGAAAAACGAACTTGAATATGGTCTGGATTGATTATAAAAAAGCATTTGACTCATTGCCACATAGTTGGATCATAAAATGCTTAGAAACAACTGGCATTAGTAAAAATATTACATCCTTCACTGAAAAGGCGATGAAACAATGGAGAACTGAGTTGGCAGTAGGGAATGAGAACTATGGAATGGTTAATATCAAGCGAGGAATTTTCCAGGGTGATTCACTTTCACCTCTTCTCTTCATCATTGCGATGATCCCACTATCAGTAATCTTAAAAAAAATGAAATTAGGCTACCAAACAGCCAAAGAAGCTGAAAAAATTTCACATTTATTATATATGGATGATTTGAAACTCTATGGAAAGTCAGAAATAGAAATCTAATCACTGACAAACACTGTCCGAGTATTCAGCACCGATATTTCAATGCAGTTTGGCATGGAAAAATGTGCCACTGTATCCATAAAAAGGGGCAAAATCACTACATGTGAGGGAATTGAAATGCCCAATGGCCACCTAATTAAATGCAACGAAAATGAAGCCTACAAATACTTAGGCATTTTGCAGTTGGATAACATCAAACATGGACAAGTAAAAAATATTGTCAGGAGAGAGTACACCAACAGAGTTAGGAAAATTTTGAAATCTAAATTAAATGGTGGAAATACAATCAAGGCCATAAATACCTGGGCAATACCAGTTATAAGATACACAGCTGGTATAGTTAACTGGACACAAGCTGATTTGGACATTTTGGACCGAAAAGCAAGGAAACTAATGACAATGCACTACAGTTTACATCCACGTGGTGACACTGATAGACTATACCTGCCCCGAAAATCAGGTGGCAGAGGATTATTACAAGTGAAGCAAATAGTTGAAGAAGAAAAACATGCACTAGCTGATTATTTAAAAGAAAGTCAAGAACATCTATTAATCGAAGTAAAGAACAAAAATCTACTGAAGGCCCAACAGACAAAACAAGAATACAGAAAAGATGTGATAAAATCAAGAATGGAGAGTTGGCAGAACAAAGCCTTACATGGTCAATTTCTGGAAAAAATAAAAGATAAAGTGGACAGTGAAAAAACTTGGTTATGGTTAACAACAGGTACATTAAAGAAAGAAACAGAGTCACTCATCCTGGCTGCGCAAGAACAAGCTATCCGAACAAATGCCATTAAGGCCAAAATCGAAAAATCCTCTGATGATGCCGAATGCAGACTCTGCAAAGAAGTTGATGAAACTGTTGACCACATACTCAGCTGCTGTAAAAAAATCGCGCAGACTGATTATAAATTGCGGCACAATTCAGTAGCACAAATGATCCACTGGAATTTGTGCAAAAATTATAATATTAAAACAACAACAAACTGGTGGGAACATAAGCCTGAAAAAGTCACCGAAAATCAGATGGTCAAGATCCTGTGGGATTTTCGTATACAAACAGACAAAGTACTAGCGCATAACACACCAGACATCACACTGGTTGAGAAAAAGAAGGTTACAATCATAGACATCGCAATACCAGGTGATAGCAGAGTTGAGGAGAAGGAACATGAAAAAGTCGCGAAATACCAGGACTTAAAAATTGAAATCCAACGATTATGGCACAAACCAGCAGTGGTAATTCCAGTGGTAATCGGCACACTGGGTGCTATTCCAAAAGCACTGGAATTACATTTAAAACAGTTAAAACTTGACAAAATCACCATCAGTCAAATGCAAAAAGCTGCACTGCTTGGATCTGCACGTATATTGCGAAAATACGTTACGACGTCCTAGGCCCCTGGGTGGGGCCCGACTAGTAATCAATGCCAAATCCGGCGAATCAACTGGCCGCTGTGATACAATCGTATAATAATAATAATAATAATAATAATAATAATAATAATAATAATAATAATAATAATAATAATAATAATAATAATAATAATAATAATAATAATAATAATAAATTTTTATTTGTTAGCCGCACCCTCTCCTAAAGGGGTTATAAACATTATAAAATGTTTATAGGATCATGGCTCCCTGTAATGTTGCAATCACAGACGGGGCACACGAGTACACAGATAATAATCAACTGACCATGGAAATTCTGCAATGGCCAGAACCTCAGCAACTAGTCCATTTTTCCGGCACCATTGTAACTTTCAACAATTGCTGAAAGAATGGACATTTGGCAAGGATTACCTGTACTGAAACAGAACAAGCATGCAGAAAATTTGTGTAGCTCTACAAACTATTGATAGAATTCAAAATTTTAAAAACCATTCCAACCACATTAGAACTGAGAACAGCATGGGATATACAACATTTCATACCCAAAGCAGTTCAAACCCAATATGAAAGGGTATTTTAAATGGTATTACAAGAAGGACATTTAAAAAATAAAATAAGTAAAACTGATATCCAATTGATGCCTTTGCCTAGTAAATTATTTTTGACACTGAGAAAAGCACTGTACATGAACAATGTACAGTGGTATAATCCAGGGGTGAAATTAGACCGGTAGAAACAATTTGAATTGGTTCACCAAACTGGTAAAACCCACCTCTAGTTTGCCCCAGCCCTGCCCACCCGGTTGCTGCTCATCCATTCCGGCCGCTTGCTCGCCCCTTCCAGCCACTCGCCCTGTCTGGCAATTCGCCCTGCCCATCAAACCTGCCCTATATATGGTGCCTTCACCACATGGCCCAGCTAATCGCCTCTCCAGTTACCTTGTCCACTCAGCTCACCAAAGGTAAACAATGCATGCCGCCTATTCGCCCTTCGCTTTGGATCGGAGCCCAGGGATGTACCATTTCCCAAGGTCCCAGAGCTGCCGCCCACCTCGACTGGATCAGGGAATGCACCATTCCATGGCTTCAACCTTGCCCCAGAGCTGCTGCCTGCTGGGAATGTGTCATTCTCCAGCTACAGCTTTGCCCCGGAGCTGCTGCTCGCCTTGCTCACCTACCTTTGTGCCTTGGTGGAGGGGGACCTGTCAAGGCTCGGCTGCCTTTTGTGCCGAGAAGCCTCCAGCTGCCAACTGTCATTTTCAACGCTTTCCCTTCACAGTAGAGCTGCTCAGAAGGCAGCTACTGACCATAGTCTTTAAGGATATGATTCCGGGAGGGAGGGGAGACCATAAAGAACAGACTGTGGTCAGCAGCTGCCTTCTGAGTAGCTCCGCTATGAAGGGAGGGAAAAAAGTTTGGGTTTTCTCTGCCATAGCATTCAACATGGCTGCTTCTCTCCTCCTTCTCGGGCTCCTACACATAGAGCAAACATGAGAAGGAGGAGAGAAGCAGCCAGGTTGAAGGATATAAGACTTGGCCAGCTGAACTTTTCTGTTGTTTCTGTGGACATGGCTTGGTGGGCATGGTTTGGTGGGTTGCTTTGAGTGATGTAAACTTGGCCACGCCAACTCAGTCACATGACACACACACACCAAGTCACACCAAGAGAACTGGTAGGGGAAAAATTGAATTTCACACTGGTATAACCCATCACTTGTGTGATCTTATGAGAAGATGAATGTTAGATATATCACTTCCATCCATCAAATGTTTCTTTCACGGTGTAGAAGAGAGAAGTATCACCTGATGTCCTAATTTCCATTCCAATTTTGCTACTTTTATATATACAAAGGGGTTAAAGTTGGAAAAACAAAACTTCTAATTTGGGATTGTTTGTGTTAATTACCTACAGTAATGAACTTTCAGTGGTTCTGGAAAAAATGTATTTTGATAGATTTTGGCAATGCAGATTGTTGGTATTAAATCCTTTCCCCTTTTTATTTGTTGGTTCATTTATTTCAGCTTTCTCATGACTTGCAGGTTTGTCATGCCTTTGTCCACTTTTTCCAATTAATCATTTTATATTTACTAATGTTTAATAAATAACTATCAAGCTAAAGTGTTTGCTACCTGAACTAATGGCATGTCCATTCTTTCTGATTTGGCTATAGAGACTGACTGGGAGTATATTGGATGCAAACCAAAACATCATAATTTTCCAATCATGTATTCATCTTTTATCATTCAAAATTATTATAGGTGCTTACTATCTATGAAAACCATTTTGAAGTTACATGTTGTACTTTGTCCCAGACAAAACTCCTGCCATGTTATGGAAAGCCCCAAAAATGAAAAGCCCCAAAAGTAACGTATTTTTATTTTCCTAAATAATTTACTTCACCTTGTTAAAATAGTAAAATTTTGATATATTAAGTGCATCAAATATCCTAGAGTTGTAGGGGGGAAATCTCCATCTTTTGTTTCTATTGTTGCAGCCAGTTTGAAGGGACTGGAGACATCAAGCTTCACAAAAAAGTTAATAACAACTCATGCCCAGCTTATTCTTTCTCAATAACTATCAAAGTCTGTAATTCAAAATACTATTTTATGCCTTACAGGATCAGAGCCATTACACACACTATTGAAGACTTTATTGAATTTTACACTAAGCTTTAGCTGACTGAACAGGTCAAACAGTATAGCATGGAGTTTTGCTTTATTCACAGAAATCCATAAGCTGTCTCCAGTCAGCAATGTGGTTTGCAAAGAAACTTGATTCAGCAAGGGGTCAGAGAGCCTGACCCTTTAGAAAAGGTCAGATAGTTTTCAAAGCTGGCTCCTGAATGCCATTAACTTACATGCACTAGTTGCTCCTGCATGTCAAACTCTCTTGAACAGCCTTCCCAATGGCAGTTTGTCTCATAGACCACTTCAGGTTCTTGCTTGCTTTCATCTTTCTCCCCTTCCTCCTTTACTGAGGTCATTCCTTCTGGTGGTTCCTGTCAGGGCCACGGAAGTGAGGAAGCAGATGAAAAAACAAACACTTAGGTCTTAACTTATTCAATGTTTCTACTATTATTGTAAAATAACCAAGCTAATATTGGGACCTTGAAAAAGGAAAAAGATACATGTTAGAATACTTGTCTATAATCCTTAATCTTTCTTCCAAACCATGTAAAATTTCTCAACTTTGAAATAAAATAAAAATTAGAAAGTCTGTTACAGATTTGTTTTGTTGTTCAGACTAAGACCACTTCTGATAAAGTTTTAAACCTTTGCTAACAGAACTGTAAAACAGAGCAATTCTTTTAGAACCACCATCAGCTGTTATACAAAAGAAGCTATTTTAAATGTAAACTAGTATTGACATGATATGAAGAAAACTGTTCAGAAAAGGAGTCCAGCTCCTTAGCCACAGCTTTTAAGTTATCAATGATGTGCAATCTGTACTCAGCAATTGTTCATATTATCTCGATCAATTTTATTACCACTGGAACTGCTATTTAAAGCAAACGTTGATGTCTCAGAATAAAAATGATAATTTAATGAAGTGATTTCTAAATGATACCTATGCAGAGGTTGATTTATGAACAAATTCATGATCACAGGAAGGCAGCTTTCTAGAACCTCACTTATTGCCTTTTTATGGGAGGGGGCAACAAATATCCAAACAAGGAGGTACCAATGTCATGTTTTTGGACTTGGGCTTGGATTTTCAGATTTTAGAGAGAGAGAAACTGAGGATGGTCTTTAAAAAAAATTCATTTTCAGGGCATACATTACCATTTTGAGGTATTTCAAGCTTCAATCTAATGAAAGATTGCTCCCCTCAACGTGGGGTTTTGAAACAGCCTTTAGAGGACTCAATTTTTCCTGATCAAGCAACCAATAACTGCCACTGTTAAATGTTATGCAAAGACTAGTAGTATTAGTAGATGTAGAGTATATGCTTTGGCAAAGATTACTCACTACAACAATTAATGCAAAATGCGTCCTCTTCCTAGGACAGATAAAAGCATAGTTTACCTGCATGCATCCAGCTCCTGGGCTGGGGAGCTCATCATCTGGTTTTATCTTGGAACGCTTGTTATGCATTGGGTCCCCTGTGCTGCTCACTGCAGATTCACTTGTGGGCTTACTCTGAAGCACATATTTATATTCAAAAGATATAAGTAGACTTTGAATTAAAATACAATACATCCAGAATATTCAAAGAAATTTTATTAAAGTTCACTAAGTTCAGATTTCTATGATTGAGATTATGATCTTGATTTCTCTTCCATTTTCAAAACTATAATTTCTCATTAATGCATTTACTTAGAAAGGAAACATGCTGATTGAATGCTATATAATAATTTATATAATTTCTTTATATAAATTATTATATAAGGAAATAAACCCTTATCACTGAAAGTTTTCTGAACTCAGTGAAAAACCAGCCCAACACAAGAAAAAAGGATAAACTGTTTATCTACAAAACTTTATTACTGTAGTCCATGTAAATTCGCCTGGATGACATTTTACATGTTTTATTATTTACCTTAAAAAAATAAAATAAACTGTTTTTCATTGTCTTTTATCTAAAGGACCCATTTTGCTATCTTCTACTAGAAAAAGGTAGACATACATTTACTTAAACAAATATTGAGCAGAGTTAGTTTATTCAATATATGTTCTGAATTATATTATTATAATTGTATAGTCCCTTAGTTTAGGATGGCCATGATCTGCAATGAATTAACATAGGATCTTTGAATGAAATGAGATGAAGACAGCAGAATCTTACAAATTTGCCAACATGGCTTTATCCTCCATAGAGAATGGAATATCATGTCCATTGATTTGGGAATTATTATATTGGCACACTATATTTTTTCAAATTGTCTGCTTCTTTTCTACTTAACATAGCCTCTTGGAATTTTCAGATGGTACTCCTGGAAATTTGAGAAATACCTAGCTTAGTATTCTGTGTAACATGAAGTATAAAGCAAGAGAGAAATTGCTGTTCCTAACACTTAACACATGTTCATGGGTGTCTTGGTCCTAATCTTTGATTCAACAATTAGAGAGATTTTTGTCTTTTACCTTCTTCAGCAGGGGTATAAATTGTATCCCTTTGCTGTTCAAAGATCCTTTGCCTGAACATTCTGAAACTGTAAGTTCCTATACACTGAATCTGGAAGTTAATGAAATATTTATAAGGGATGGAAAACCCTCCATCAATTCAAAAGCATGATGTACTCTAGGTAATTTATAATAAAAGACTGCATACATTGCAGCCCCAAGATACTTGTTAGCAAATCTGTTCTAAGAGCTGTGATGATTAATGGCTACTGTGGACAAGTCAGTATGGTGCAAAAAGATTTCCTTACATTCCCTTACCTGTGCAGCCTCTGAAGGATCTGAGCTGACCTGAACAGGATTCAAGACATTAGGGATGCCAGGAATAGGCCTCTGTGTAGGAAAGGTTGGAGCAGGATGGATGAGTGGAGGACTATGCCCAAAGGCTGAACTCAGACTTTGCTGTCTACTGATGATCTGTTGATGCATCTGCTGGAGGGATACTGGTGTGGGAGGGTATGCAAAACTTAGCGCTGGGCTGCATTATAACAGGGAAAATAGAAGTAAGTAAAAATTATTTAGGGAATTGAGTCAAGAGATATGTGAATTATTATTATGTTCAAAACAAGCATAGGTTTGCCTTAACTGATGCTTTCACTAGAGATGACATGATGCCTATTTCAAATCATGTACCAGCTTTATATGGAAGTTATCACTGTGAATATTTTTGAAAGTGAAAAATTAGTTAAAACTAGTTCACATGTGGAGCTCTGATACTAAGTGCAAACAGCATGTAAACCGATTAAATTATTTTTTTTCAAAACTGATGGTAGATAACTTTTTTCTTTAAAAAAAATACTGTAATCCACTTTTATTTGAGATGTTTCAAACTCATCCATCTCCTTCCACTGGACATACAACACAATTTCTGTTAGTTTTTTATTCATATTCCCCACATACAGGACCTCCTGTATACCTGTCATGCTTTATTTCCACAGATGGAAAAAAATGATACAATAATTCTTTCTATTCTGAATAATGAATATATCAAATGTTCCCCTAAGGCACCTAAATGAAAAGACATTTCTTCTGCATGTGGGGGTTATTTTTGTCCTCTTCCAAACAAAATATTTCAAGAAATACCTATGCGTG
Organism: Natrix helvetica; assembly: GCF_964273705.1. NCBI lineage: Eukaryota > Metazoa > Chordata > Lepidosauria > Squamata > Natricidae > Natrix > Natrix helvetica. The sequence goes on along the minus strand of NC_138554.1, from coordinate 70,509,802 downwards.
GTTTTTATCTCCCTTTAATACAAAATATTTTTAAAACTTCCCTGAATCTAATTTACTTTCTGTTGACTGTAAAACGTCTTCCCTTCCTTTAGTTAAGAGCTTACCTAAAGTGACAATGAATATGATCAGGGAATAAATAACATCCTGGATATATAGATTGTCAGAAATAGTAGTGTGCAAAATTTCAAATGGTGCAAGTTTGAAATTCCACATCTTGGCTTCTAGCTACTTCAATTTTACCAAAGTATCCCAAATTTGAATGACCACCCATGATTCAGAAATTTGACATTGAGAAGATTCCTCCAGCATGTGTAGTTGAAGTTGAGAAATGATTTGAATTGCTCAACATCACAGAAAGACAACAGATGAGCTATGGGAGGAAACAAAAACAATCATCACTGAAGTAGCCCAAAACATATTACATACAAGAAATCAATAAATTGGCTAGATGGATAGCAGAAGCTACAACAGAGATTGTAGAAGAAAGGAGAAAAGCAAAAGCCTGGGTGACAGAAGAAATGCAAAGATTAAATGGAAAATTCCAGAGAGAGGCAAGAAAAGACAAGGAAAAGTACTAGGCTGAACAATGTAAGAAACTGAAATAAGCAGCAATGAGGAATCATACAAGAGAATATTTCATTTATATGAAGGCCAGAAATCAGTTTATGACAAGAAAGACAATGGTCACAGGGCATGATGGGCTGGAATTGCATAACCAATGAGCAATTAGAGAAAGATTGGGGTATGTGTGCATGGAATAAGCAGAACAACTTTACACAAATGAAAAACAAGGCCAAGCCATAAATGGAAAACCTGATCTACTAGAAATGGAAGCAGATATTCTGGAGGAGAAAGCAGTGTGGACACTCAACCAGTTGCCTAACCACAAAGCCCCAGGAGTTGATGGAATTCCTGCAGAATTGCTGAGACCACTGCCAACAAAAATACTGATAGCACTTTGCCAAAGTGTATGGCATTCTTGCCAATGGCCAAAAGAATGGAAAAGATCAATATTTATTCCAATACCAAAGGAAGGAGATATGAAAGACTGTTACAACCATTGAATCATAGCCTTGATGCTATATGTGCAATGGTGGGATTCAAAAAATTATGCTATCGGTTTTGTGGCCATGGCTTTGTGGCCATGGGATGGCTTTGTGGGCGTGGCAAGGGAAGGATACTACAAAATCCCCATTCCCTCCCCACGCCACTGACCTGCTTTCCAGCTCCATTCTCCTGTTCAGGGCAACAAAAGAAGAACAGCTGGGAAGCAGCGGGGGTGGGGCCAGTCTATTTGCCAGTTCTCCGAACTACTCAAAATTTCCGCTACCGGCTCTCCAAAACCTGTCAGAATTGGCTGAATACCACCCCTGCATATGTGAGTAAAACTCTCTTGAAGGTAAACCAGCAACATTTGAATCCAACCGCCAACAGAAAAATGCCTGATGTACAAGTAGGATTTTGGAATGTGTGATTATATTGTCAGTCTCTGCTGGATGATGGAAAAAACAAAGGAGACCTCTAGATGTGCTTCATTGACTAGACAGAAGCCTTCAACTGTGACCATGGCAAGCTCTGGAACTGCCTCAAAGAACTGGGATATCACCACCCCATATCCAGCTCATCCAATCATTGTGCTGTGATGTAAGAATGGAACATGGAGACAAAAAATGATTCTGAAATGAAAAAGGCATTCAGCAAGGTTGCATCCTGTCTCTTATACTGTTCAACATGTACACAGAGATAGATGCATATTTGGAGGAATCTAATGGTAGCAATATCAACAATCTCCTATATGCATATGATTCAACATTGCTGCAAAAAGCAGGGAGGACCTGCAGTGGTTAATTCTGACAGTCAAAGATGAAAGTGAAAATTTTGAAGTGAACATCAGGAAAACAAAGATAATGACAACTGAGGCGTACACACAGATCAAAGTGGACATTGACAATGAGACCATCGAAACAGTAAAGGAATTTATCTTCCTGGCCTCTAAAATAAACAAAAATGGTAACTGCAGCCCTGAGATCAAAAGGTATATAGTCACTTGGAAGAACTGGAATGTTGGCATAAATAACATCTGGAAGAGTAAAGACATCAGACTCATAACGAAATGCAGATTAGTTAAAGCAATAATTTTTTCAATTGTTACTTATGGTTGCAAAACTTGAGCTCTGAAAAAGGCAGATAAGAGAAGATGGATACCTTTGAATTGTGGTGCTAGAGGCAATTATTATGCATCCCATGGACTGCAAAAATAATAAAGAAGTCCTAGACCAAACTTCACTAAAATATCACTTGAATCCAAGATTGCCAGACAAGGCTGTTATATTTTGGTCATGTCATGCCAGCTGATCCACTCGAAAAATAAATCATGCTGGGAGTCATCAGTGGAAAAAGGAGAAGGGGGCTGCTAGTATCTGCTGGATGCACATGGAGAGTACTGATCCATAGAATGGCCAAGGGTTGGACACAACTGAGTGGCTTACAATGACGATTCCAAATTTGAAATGCTTGTCCTCTTGGGACTGTTAGAATAATACTGGACTACTCTGAATAATGTTGTAACAATCTGTGTCAAATTCAAAATAATTTGTATATCCAACTTCTAAATTAAAAGATAGAATCAAGTGAAAACTGATAAAAATCAGCTGCTGTAGAATGAAGACAATCTAAAATAAAATGATGTTAATCATGCAGAATTTACTTCCAGAAAATCTGTTGAAGAGTCCTTTTAGTAATAAGGTCTAAGAGAGGCAATAGCAATTGGTAAACCATAATATTATAAGCAGGTCTTACTATTATTAGTAAGTATATTACTATATACTGGAATCAATTTCTAGACATTCAACTGACAGTATATAGCAGTGATGGTCAACCTTTTTGGCAACCTGGAACAGCAGGTAGCGATGGTGAGTGTGGCCACAGAGAGGGCTCTGTGTGTTATCTCTGGCACTCATGCCATAGGTTCACCATCACACATATGTAGCAATAATTAGGACATCAGAGCAGAACAGGGAATAACTGAGTTACAATTGCAGTCTTAATCAACAATGAAATTTTCAGAATGACTTCTCTGTGCTTTTGTCTGACTATGTTGCTGAGATATAGGATGACACAGTTTCATAAACGTAAGTGTTCCTCAAACCATTTTAAGAATAGTCTTATTTTAGTATAATCTAATATTCCTTAAATTACTCAGAACAATTTCTTATTTTCATCTAGATCCAATCAGGTGAGTGGGAGAAGGAAAAATAGTCTTATATAATTTTATTAAAGAGCAGTTTTCTTTGAAATACACACATAAACACACCTGTACATGTGCATGTGCTTGTGCTGATATTGTATTTTAATAGCTCAAAGAGAGTAGTTACACTTATTCTGTCCTATGGCTACTGCAAGCATGATGAATGGCTTGTATACTGAAGAATAAATTGAACAAACTGGCAAAGAGCTCACTGAACATGAAATCAGCTATTAGAAGAATGCTTGTGAACAAATTCTGAAGCTGATATGCATCTTTTGATTAACATCCTATCAATCATCCATAGAGGCTACCTTAGCTAAGTTGTACTGTAATCATTCATGGTTGCTGAAAGAGCACAAGCCAAGACTGCAGGGTTGCAACTGCTGAATATTACTACCTATTTCTCTCTGCCTCCCGCAGTGAACAACTATTATGTAGGAGACATTTTTGTCCCTTTATTCAAAAAGTACAATGTTAAACTGAAAGAGATTCTCTTAAAACCTGCAAGATCACTTCAGCTTTTCTTAAAAGGGTAACTTTTATAACAGAGAGGTCTCCAAGAATAATAGTAACTTAATTATACTGAAAGGCCCATTTTAAAAATTAAATGGTAAAAATATATTTTTTAAAAAATTAAAATGTGGTTAGCTTTTTTTACATAATTCAGAGTACCATTTTCTGTTAATCTGCTTAACTGCATCAATAACTCCAGAGAGTGACTTTAAATCTACCATGATTATAGTGTATGTTGATTTTTCCACATATGTGTATATGTAATACAAAGCATATAGTTATTACATTTTTTTAAAAGTACAACCAGAGCTTTAATTTTCAAGTTAAGCTATTCCATTATATGAATTTTTTTGAGCTTTAATTACAGAACATTCAGTTTTATATGATATAATTAATTTTTGCCATAGGATGTTTTTAGGCCTGAGCAAGGTCTAAGAAATACTGTAATGAAGTGATTACAAACATTAACATGCAGAATAGACTTTAATAAACATTTATTGCTATTTGAAAAGCACATGGGCACTTTTTACTGCAATATTTTGACACTAATATTCATTGATCACTAATTTCAAAGGGGAGAAAGATTAATCCATCAGTCTTTCCGCCAAGAAGATACTGATAGAAATTCTTTAGGTGACATTCTGAATGATCTGAGCTTTCCATCTTTGCAAACAAATGAGTGATATGGCAAACATAGTGTTCAAAACACATTTAACCAATTGATTTTATTTCCTGTCCTAATAAGATCTTTAGAGATATGAATGAATGAACCACAAGCCAAGATTAAAAACTGCTTCATAAGAGAACATAACAGAGCAACATAAAGTAATAAGGTTATTGTAAAACATCATATCATCTATTATTTTTCTTCAGTTAAAATTCATTATTGTAATAAATATTTTTTCTTATTGTTTTCGTAAATTTTTGTTCAGGCAAGTTTTGCATATTCTTATAAAATAATTAACATTTTAAAAAACTTTAGAACTTATACTTTTATATGTTATCAATGGGTTTTCAATTCAAAAAGATAAAAATTTTAAAAAAATAGGTTATAAAACCTGAATTTTACATAAATTATCTGTTGAACTCTATAAAAATGGCTCCTACAACATACTGAAGTATAGTTAAATTCTCACTTATACCTGCAGAATGCCCTTTTGGAAAGCACCAGAACTCCCCACCACCATCACCACCTTTTCTCCCTTACAGAAATCTGTATAACTTCACAAGTTGATAACTGCTATTCTTCACTCCTTCCCATTTGCTTCGAATTGACATATATTCAATAATTTGTTTTATATTTTTAAAGATTCGTTTTCATTTTAATTATTTAAAATAAGCAAGTAACTTACTGGTTGACAAATGGGCAATAAATTAGGACTATGAAAATGATTTTTCCAGTTTTGAGTCATGGAAAATATTGCAAGTATGCTAAAATACAATGGGACTACAGTTTTACTCCAACTGTCTAGGAGTAGGCCCCATTGAAAACGAAGTACTAACTAGAAAAAAATATGCAGAGAATAAAGCTTTGCAGCATATATTATACCATGCTATTAACTTTATTTGTATATGGAAGAGAACTCAAAATAATAATCTAAATCAGGGATGTCAAACTCAAGACCTGCAGGCCAGATCCGGTCTGCGATGTGGTTACATCTGGATCATAGAGCCTCCCTGGAAACAGTGAAGGACTGGCCCACTGTGCCTGGGAGCTAATCTACAATTCAGTGGCAGCCGTCTGCCTCGGAAGGCAGTCAGTCTTAGATCTGCGGGGGCGTCCTGGAGCCAGCAAGGGGCCACCCTCCCCATCCCCTGGGCACATGGACAGGAGTCAATGAGATGCACAGGCTATAGCATCCCTGGGGACTGTCTTCTCCCACAGGTTGACAGCATTCTAAGCACCTCCTTTTCACCAGGACACCAGCAGCTGCATGCTCACTGCCTCCTATGTGTGCGTCCAGGAGGCGGGCCCAAGGCAGCTGGGTGGTCCCTTGCTGGCTCCAGGAGGGCCCCACAGGTCAGACCTAAGGCTGGGTGCATGAACCAATGCTGTCTGTAGCCCATGTACACTGCTCGCTCACATGCATAGGCCTTACTGTTTGAGTGCAGGAATGAAGCCTTCAATCCATGTCCAGCCCACTGGACATTCCATAGTCCAGTTCAGAGGCTTACCCGGCCTAGGTTTAACATCTCCTTTTGATTTCAGGAGATTCATAATTGGTAGTGCAATGCTAGCGAATGAGGGGATAGGGTATTTCTGCAAACCACCCAGAAATCAAAGAAGCTGGGTCCAAAATATGTGGGTCCGTTTCCCATTGTTAAAATCATAAATCCTGTATCAGTAAAATTGGCATTGCCAAAAACCCTTAGGAGGATTTATCCTGTGTTTCATGTGAATTTACTAAAACCAGAACACACTTCTTCTATACGTCCGCCCCAACCCTCACCCCGTTCCCCTTCTTATTGAAGGAGAGCAACATTTTGAGATTAAAGAAATCTTAGATTCCAGGAAACATAGAGGACACATCCAATATTTGGTGTCCTGGAAACATTTTCCCCCTTCTCAGGCTGAATGGGTGGACAAATCCCATGTTAGGGCTCCCAAACTTTTACAGAAGTTCTATACCAAATATCCTGATAAGCCTTGATTTTATTATATGGTATTGGTTGTTATTGTTGTTTTATTTTGTTTCGTATTTCCCCAGAGGTGATGCCCTTTCTGAAGGAGGGCTGGATGTCAGCCTCTGCTTCGCTTGCTTGCTATCGGCTGCCATAGAAACGTGGAGGGTGGGGGCATGTATTTGGGATGGGAATTATATGGTACTGGAGGAGATGTAGAAAAGGTAGTTTTCGTCTCACCATCGTCTGCGCATGTTGGTGGCCGGTGTTTGGGCCTGGTCATACCAACTTGATGCCTTTTGAAGATGCAACCCACATGACACCTTAGGGAGTTGCAGATTGGACACTGGGGTGGGGTCGTTGGAATGAGGGGCCTGGGTAATCATTTGATATGTATTGTTCGCACCTTTTTGGCTCAGATCTTGCTTTTCTTTCGCTGCTATCTTTTTATAACCATAAAAGTATTTTAATTTCCACGAACAATGGAATTTAGAGTTTTCTTTCTTGGTTATTGATGGAGGTATGCCTGACAGTTCAATGCACTGGGCCACAGACCCTCCTTGCTTAGTTGAAGGATTTGTTCCTATTGTTCCCTCAAACAGTAAGGCCACTGTGGAATTGGAATTGACTGGGCACACGAACCAATGCTGTCTGTGGCCTGGTTGCACTGCTTGCTTGCATGTGCGACCTACCACAACTATGCCCACCCTGCCCACAGCCACCCAAGGTCAACCACCAGTATGAAATCGAGTTTACACCCCTGATCTAAATATTAATAACATATCCCAATATGAGTGAAAAAAGTAAATGAATATTATAAACATGTTTGCATTTTTTCTTTATTTTCTTTTAGCTACAAATTCAAAAACATAATTTATTCTGTGTCTCTATGCTACTGTAAAGTATAAATACAAGTAAATTAAAATGTCTTCCATTTACATAAGGTTTTGTTTATCTATACTTCCTTCAAATGCAATGATCAATCTCTGCCTAACTCCTTCAAAACAATATTTGAATTCTATTACTTATCTCTTACTGGTGAATAAAATACAAAAGAATCATTCATTTTTAAGAACTAAGGAGGCACAAATGAAAAAAGAGACATCATAAATAGCAGTGTAATTAATCTCACACTGTATAGAATTTTTTCTTATTTCTACTAAGTTTTTTGCGGGAGTGGCAGATTCATTGTAAATTCTAACTCTGAAGAAGAGTATATTTATTTCTATTAATACCTAAGTCAAACACAGTTGAAACATCAATTAGTGCAAGAGGATCTTAGAAGAAACAGATACATGATTCCTACCCAAAGTTGATTGATTATCTTAGAATAGGCTATATCTTAGATCCCTGCTGGTGAACTTATGGCATGCAGAGCCCTCTCTGTGGGCACACATGCCGTCACCCCAGCTCAGCTCCGTCACGTTTCTTACTGTTGTTTGCAAGGAAATAAAAGTTTGAGGGACAAAAAAAATGTGCAAAAAAGCATTCTGTCTTCGTTACAGTACATTTGCTGTTGCTGCCCCATGGCCTGCCCCCTACTCTCACAGAGTCTTGCGCAGCACAGTCAAATTTAGCACAGAGCCACATTGCAACCCCGCGTTGTCTCAGCTCAGCAAAAAAAAAAAAAAAAGAAAGAAACTGACATCCGGTCAGTTGCTTTTCCAGCAGAGCTGCGGGTATTAGGATGCCCCACCTTCCTGCTGACCAGCTGGTCTTCCGGGGTGGGGGGGGGGAGGAGAGAAAGAGACTCACAATGAGGTGTTGTGTCTATTTAGAGAGAAATAGTAATAAATGTTGCGAGCAGGCTGAAATGAGGAAATGCTGCAGAACTGGATGGTGAAACCGCAGAAATATTAAAATAGGGATTTTCTCTGCTGATCAAGAGGAGAAATTAAAGAAATGCAGAAAGTAACAACTTCAATTTTAATTTCAAGTGATATCTAGTTAACTAGTCTACTGGAGGATTAAAAAATATTTTACAAACTCAAATATGAGTTTTTTGGCCCAAATATGAGGGAGGAGAAATTATGAATTTTCTTTGAACTGAGGAGAAGTGAGATTTCATGTCTGAGGAATTACGCTCAATCCGGAAAAGATTAGGAGAATGGGAGCCAGAGGGTGAACTTGGGACATTTAATTTCGCTGCATAGAGCTTTAAAATGTTTGGTGCTGCATACTTGAACTTGGGCTTTTTTATTTGCGCTCCAATCCCCTGACACATTTAATTGTAACTCTTAAGTTCAGGGGTTCCTCTCACCTAGGGAGAGAGGGGGGGAGGGAAGGAGAGAATATGAGAGAGAGAGGGAGGGAAAGAGAGAGGGGGGGAAGGAGAAAGAGAGAGAGGGAGAGAGAAAGAGAGAGGGGAAAGAGAGAGGGAGGGAGGAAAAGGGAGAAATGATATTACCAAAGTTTTTCTTTTTTATTGTTGCTAAACGTAATATTACAAAAGCAGAAAAAAATGAAGGGGCATAAAAGTGCATTTATCACATTTTTCTTAGAACAAATAGCTGAACTCTGCCTTGTTTATAATTATTTTATGTAATTAAACCTCATTATTCAGGTTAAATTGCTGTGTTGGCACTTTGTGATAAATAAGTGGGTTTTGGGTTGCAGTTTAGGCACTCGGTCTCTAAAAGGTTCACCATCACTGTCTTAGATCATTGAAATCCAATTCAAATATGTGGAATAAGGCATGAGATTGTTTACAGGAAACGATCTTCCAGCACAATGTTTCCTAATATAAAAATAATCTAACTATAAATGAATAGCTTTATGGAAAGTGTGTCCTTTGACTTCTCTCTCTTAGCCCCCAACTGCTTAATCCGTTTTCAACTTGTTTAACATCATTTCAACCAAAAAGAAAAGTTAAACTAACCAGATATTAAGACTTCACTAATTTCATGTTTATGCTGAGGAAGCCTGCTCATAATGTTCTCAAATAAAGAACGGAAATAGTCTATCAGAGGAAAAATCAAAGGTATGCTTGAAAGAAATCTCAGCAGAAACCTACTGCCAACTCTGGTCATGCATTGGATTTCTAGAAAAAAGTATTTGTATGAATCTCTGCATTCATTTTCAGATAACTGAAAAACTGGTCCAAAATTGTTAGTCTTTTCCCTCCAACATATATTTGCTCTAAACAATTTAAATCAACCAAAATTTTAATAAATATTTAATATTTAATAAATAATTTAATTTAATCATGTAAATAATTTCATAATAAAGTAACTATTACAACAGAAAACTAAAAGCAACTACAATTATCTAGTTATCTAATAAAAGAGATATGAAACACATAACATCATCAAGTAAAATTTACAGTATGCAAAATGAAGTTCTCATTGAAATGAGGTAGAATGGATAAGATCTCCAAAAATTCGATACTGCAGTGACTAAATCAAAGTGTGCCACATCATAGCTGAAATTGCTTTGAGATGCATATTAACAGGATGCGGCACATACATGTTTTAATAAAAGACATACATATAGAGAGAAATGCTTCCCATCTATATTTCCACTAAGGTAGTGTGTCTCAATCTTAGCAACTTTAAGATGTGTGGACTTGAACTCACAGAATTCCCTAGCTAGCAGACTGGCTGGGAAATTCTGGGAGTTGAAATCCACACATCTTAAAGTTGTCAAGTTTGAGAAACAATGCAATAAGTTTTGAGTACTTATTTGTGTATACTACCCATCAAACTTGTGCAAAAGATAAAATGTTGAGCATATAAAAATTTAGGTTACCCACAAATAATAATAATAAATTTATGTACCATGAAACTACAATCTCATGACTTGTACTAAGTCCTGTATAAGCTTGCCTCTGCTTAACTGAAGCAATGAGGGGCGCTTTAGTAGCGCTATGGCACAGACGAAGCAGCAGCTTCAGACAAAGCAAGCAGGCAGTCCTTTCCCAAGTTTGCAGTTATAGCTAAGTGGCTATGGATTCGTAATTGTATACTCTACTGTATAGAGGCAATTAGACAACACCATTAATCAGGTCTCTTCTTTCTGCCCAAGTTAGAATCTTTTATCAATAGGATTACTTATGCATCAACATCACCAAAAATGTATTGTGATGAATTGATCTTTTCATATAACTATGTGTTAGCTTTCACAAACAGACATTTTTCCAGTAGCTCAAAAACATTCAAATGCACCTTTAATCAGTAGCAACACTCAAACCTGGTCAAATAAATAATAATAATTGATACATTTCAAAATAATGAACTAAATTTCTTTTTAAAATGCATTGATTATGGAACAGGATTCCACTGGATAATAGTATTTTAGATGGCTTTAAAAGAAAAATAGCTCAATTGCATTAAATTGTTTCATATATAACCAATCTGTCCCAGCAGAATAGTAGTCATCAAGAAAGAGTAACAAAAGAAAATCAAGGGTATTATTATTTTCTCATAAAAGGTCCTATTCTTCCCAGGATTCTGAAAATGTACTCATTTTGAAATATTCTTTTAAAATATTCGTTCATTTTAGTACATACCTCATTTGAATATGTTGCATTCCTTGTACCTCCTCCTAACATTGCACCTAATAAATTTCATTTAAATGGTTTTGATTGCTCAGGATCTTTTATTTTTAGTGTTCATACTATATTTTAAAAAAAGGATATTTAAATAATACAATATCCTTTGGGAGGGGATTAAATTCTTGATCCCAGATACAGTTGCTTGAAATGAAAGTTGTACAAAAATTTGTTCATAAAAGTAATTATGAAGTCTTGCAAGACATATATATATATACCAGGATTTACCTTATTGCACTTGCAGATAAATGCCCATAAGATCCACTAGCTGAAGAACTGTTACGGGAATTGTTCAGAATTGTCACCAAGGAGTTTGGAGATGTGCGGATCACGGTCTGAAGGTCAAAACTATGATCAGACAGCGGTGATAAGGACAATGTTCGTTTTCGACTTGGTCTTGTTGGTAGCCTGGGACTTGAAAACCTAGTGCCTGTTGTATTTAAAAAAACAACAACCCCAGAATTATTTATCAGAGCACCAATCCTCTTTTTTAATTGCTGCTGGCAGTGAATATAAAGAGTTTTGACACTAGTACATGCTTTTGACAAGTGCACTCTTTTCACTTATGATCTACTAGATACAACTGAAAAAAAATTAAGAAAAAACATTTATCTTTCCATTGCTTACCTCAAGGGAGCTCTCTTGGTTAATGTACAAACAAAATGATAAATTGCTAAACAAAGGGAAAAGACTTTTATATGTTATCTTTTGTATTTCCAGTGATTTATGAATCTGATGGCTGCTTAGACATTCACTTTATTAATTCACTAGAAGCAAGGGGATGGAGTGGTTCAAATCTAAGCTAGTAGTTAACTCAAAACCTTTTCTAAAAATTGCTAAAAAGGTTTCTAACATATATTCACCCAACATAAGGAAAATCAAGATGCATGTTTTGTTCATGAATACAGTAAAAATTCTTCCAAAATCTTTATATGTATTTATATTTCATATTTTCTCCAGGAGGCTTAGAATGAAATAACACTTAAAGCTTCCTAGCAATTCTGCTGGATTTAAACCAGTACCCTAAATATTATTTTAAGATAGCATAAATGTATTTATTTCATTCATTAAAAAATCCTATGTAACCATAGGACTTTGCTTTTAAATGCACCAATATTTTCTTCTAATTATGTTTGGATATATGGATATTAATATATATATATAATTTAAAAATAAAATCTGGAAGCATTCAGAGTGAATTCTGAAATTCACTATCAGTTAAAAAATTCACTAAATTTTAATTCTCAAACTTAGCCTTTATTACTGTAAAGAATTGGATTCAGTGAGGAGGCTTTAATTATGTATTATTTTATCCAATCCATAGGATTATACTCTTGATACGGCCAAAGTGGCATATTTATTTTAACAAGAATTGTAAATCTTCCAAGGCAAATGTTTTTTTTAACTCATCAATATATTTGTCTTAAGAAAATAAAATCATCACTGTTGGATGAAACATATACAGTAATCCAGCCAGAATGATATGCTGCAATCTCCAATGTCTAATGATGTGTGAAAAAAATGTTCTATAAAAGGGTAATCCACCAATAAAAATCCACTGTGCATTTGCTCAAAATATTTGTTGCTTGAATTCTTGCTTTATTGCTTCCATTATGACATTATCTGAAGTCTAGCTATATTCTATATTTACTTTATTTTGAAAATCTTTGGTCACAAGTAAGACTGTCAATTATCTCCAGCATCTGGTTTGTGTTTCTCTTCTTTCTTCTTTGCTTCTATAAAACTAGAAACAAAACATGTTGCTCCAGTCTTGCTCAGGATATAGTATTGACAAGTGGGTGAAAAATCCTCCCCCAACCTTCATACTCTTTTCATCTCTTGTTTATGTACTGTCACTGGCTGCGTGGCTCTCTGCTACTTTGATTTAATGCAGAATTTAAGATTCTTTGAAATTATGGGGGCCTTTCCTTTCCTTTGAATGAAAACAGTTATCAAAGTTTATATGAAAGTTTGTTTAAGATAGCAGTTTAACCAATTACAGTCAAGGGGATGGTCGTTGTGACATCAGAACTTCCACTATTTCTGATCTTTCTATCCATAACATGCTGCAGTGAAAGATTTGGACTATACTTCAATTGTCTACCAGACATAATTTGAAGTTCTGATGTTTAAAAACCTGGGCCCTGATTATCTCATAAATCATTTCCCCTGCTATATACTTGCCCAATTACTTAAATCAGCAGGGGAGGCTCTTTTTAAAAACCTCCTACTTCTTGAAATGTACCTGTCCTGTGTGCTAGAGTCATCTACTGTGTGACATTCAAGCCTTGAAATGTTTCCTACATAAGTGAATTTAATTGTATTGTTTTTTATTGTTACATTTTCTAATTTGTATTTTTAATTTCTGCATGTTCCCTTGAGTGATATAGAAACATAAAACTAGGATATTAAGAAATCAAGTAAATATAAAGAATAGTAATGGCTATTATTCAGCAAATCTTCTCATGTAAAGTAGGATGATGGTTAGTAAATTTAAGACGATTAGTATATTATTTGATTATATACAATCAAATATCTTTACCTCTAATAGCTTCTCATGTTAGAATAATGAAAATAAAATTACTCTTAATAAAGCATTAATTAATAATTAAATTAAATTAATGCTTTAGTAAGTGATTTTATTACTTTTTATTATTCTATCATGAGAAAGTATTAGGGGTAACGATTTCATTAAAACAAACCCAGTTATAACCTTTTAGTTCCCTTAATCCACAGTGAGTAGTAGCTCAGGAGCAGTAGAGAGGAATATTTTTTTTATTATCTGATTTATTATCAGCAAAAAAGAAGTCAGTGACATGAGATTAGTCATATAAATTTAAATACAAAATCCAAACCAAATAGAGAGATGCCGATTCAAAATAATGTAAACATGTTAAACATTGTATTTAAAAATACAATGTATAGAAAGAGCACAGATTCTTTAACACAATGTAACACAGATTTTAACATTTAGCCTTAAATATAATTATAGGGTTATTGTTAATCTTAATCTTGATTTTCTGCAAATTATTTTGTTTTTTGTTTTTCTCATCATAAATTGTTACCTTCATGACCTTTGTCACAATTATGATGAGAAAAACAAAAACAAAATAATCAGCAGAAAGTCAAGATTTGAATTTATTAATAAACTCAATAATTAATAAATTCAAAGGGTATATTCAGCATGATGGTTAAATTCCTGCTTAATTAAAATTAATTTACTATACATTCATGTTGAAATAGTTTTAATTAGTTTTTACAAACACTAGCCTCTTTCTTTAGATAAAAGTTCTATTGCCTGACTAAACAAATTCTCATCAAATAGAGCAGGTGAAGTTAAAATGAGCTTTTTATAATTCATTCCGAATTTATTTCTCTACTGATTGTTTAATCAGTCAGCTTGCTAATATATTGTTTAATACCGAAAATAGTCTTTACCAGAATAATTGCTGCTAATATGACACAAAAATATTGCCTTATCTAAAAAAAAATTGATGACAGATCACCAAAAAGAACTAACCCTTTTTCTATTGTTCTTGAGGTTGTGACTACATTCATCTGTTTTGGAATTCCATCCATGCCCAACTATTTTGGAGTAGAGTGAAGGAGAAGAAGCTATTGAGAATATTAGACTGCATTTCTTACTCTAGCCGTTGACCTTCTTTCAATTAAAAAAACCCTTGCTAAAGAGGCCGTATTCATTCTGAAGAAACAGAGGTCAAAAGATTGCTTCCCTTTAGAAAATGTTTACCATATTTAGTTGCTTGGATTCATTTCTGTGAATTGAATTTTGTATATCTGAAACTTTTTAGATGCTCATTTATGATTGTAACTGAATTAGTTAATAGAAAAAATGTTCAAATTAGACTCCCTTAGATGAATTATAGTAATAGATAGTGTACATTGTCTTTCTTATTTGAGAAAATTCTAGCATAGATAAGTCTTTGCAATATGGGTGGCTCTGCAGTATTTCAAAATGATTTTTCAGATAATTAACAGAAAATATATTATTTACCTGTAACTAAGAGGATTACGTATAAATTCCTGGTTATAGTTCATGCTATTATCTGAATGTAAGGGCTACCAGAACTGAGTTGCCAATATCTAGATAACTACTGCAGTAGATGCTAGAGCATTAAAGAATTAAAGCTTTATGGATCTGTTTGCTGCCATGTAGTTGATCTAAGATTCTTTGCAGGCGTGATCTGGTGTTTCTAAGCAATTAATAATTATGTTGCTTAGAAGAAGTTTGCTGAGCACTTTTTCATGACAGAATAAAATTTATAAATAGCATTCAGAGAATATCTCTTCTATATTGTAAGCTTTGTGCTTACATTTTTACTGGGGAAACAGCAAAATATATATCAAATGGGAGAGTGAGGGGAAGATCAAGCTACTAATGTTCATGAAGGACAGGTACTGCTTGAATTACAACAATCTGATTGTTGATTTAATGGCCTTCAAGGTACTTCAAACCCTTGCAAAATGTTGCACATATCCCATGGGGATCACAATGATTGCAATCTGGATGCTTGGCAAACTGTTTGCACTTATAACTGATTGCTAAGTATTCGATTATCACATGATTTAGATCAGTGGTGGGTTTCCATTTTTTTTTTTTACTACTGGTTCACTCGTCTGCGCACGTGACGCTTCTGTGCAGGCTACATGCAAGTATCTCTCTGCTCAGAGCCGAAAATCCTGTTAGGATTTCAGCAAAGAGAATTGCAGCTCATGAGCAAAGATACATTCACATCCAGCCTACACTGGATCTCCCAGGATCTCCTCCATTCTCTGTGAATTAACCCGCACTCCGTATATGGGACTCCATCCACTTAAAAAACAAGTCATTTAACAACCACAACCAGGAATGCTGGGATTATGGTCATTGAGTAAAGCAGCATATGATACCTTGTTAAAGTTTGCTTCCTCAACAACCAAGATTCCAATCATAATTGTGGTGAGAACTGCCTGTTAGACCCGTATGAAAGATTGTGTCTGATTAAAAAAAAGATTAAATTGATTAATCTTCCTGAAGATTTGAACATCAGATATTAAGATTCTATTATTGGCTGCTTTACCAATTTATAATAAAGATGTATAGTGAGAAAGTGAGCAGTTTTATGGTTCTCAGCAAATTTCTAGATATTCTCTTCCACATTTATTTCTTTGTTTGATGGTCTGTTTGTTTATAAAATACATAAACCACCCTATCTATCATGACTTCACACACATTGTCTTATGAAAGATCAGGGAATGATTTCTTCAGTCAAGTGAAAGCTGAGGTAGAGGCTAAAAAAATCAAGCTTTGATGCAAGTATAATGCAAAAGATATGCCTGAAGAGCAGGCATAGAATAACACATTAATAACACATTTTCAGGAGAAGAAAATTTAACATGACAGAGTGACTGCTCATGAAATATAAGCAAAATATCTTCTGAGCAACACTACCCGAGGTGATTAGTGGTGGCATATTGTTCAATGCCCCACTGAGCTGCAACTGTTTAGTGCTCTGAGATGTATTATGATGAAATGTTTGGTTGTAAACGTTGTTTTTGGACATGTTTTCAAAAGGTGAATCATTCCGA
Source organism: Natrix helvetica (assembly GCF_964273705.1). Lineage (NCBI taxonomy): Eukaryota > Metazoa > Chordata > Lepidosauria > Squamata > Natricidae > Natrix > Natrix helvetica. The sequence goes on along the minus strand of NC_138554.1, from coordinate 70,493,282 downwards.
AGAATATTTGACAATGTAAATACTATGATACCTAATTTTCATCAAAATGTTATGTACAACTCCCAAAATGTAATTAAAATGGCTAACATCCCCTGCATAAATTTGTTAAATTTATTTCTTTTTAATAATTTGTAATGTAAAATACAAAAATACAAAAGCAAATAATAGGAAAAATAGGGGAGAAAAAAAGGGAAGAGAAAAATATACAAAAACCCATAATCAATGTTTCATTTTTTTTCCACCTCAAACACAAAATCCAGAGTGGTATCCAAAAAGAGACAAAAGTACTTGTACTTTTTTTTCTTTTATCAAAGCAGTCAATTTCTCTATCTCTGCATACTCTATCTGCTTTTGCAACCATTCATCCATTTCGGGATTGAAGTGTCCTTCCATTTTTATGCATAAAGTAATCTTGCTGCCATCAATATATATAACATCAAAGTTTCAATTTTTTTTCCAAGTATTTTTCCATTAAACCCCAAAGAAAAGTTTCTGGTTTATCTTTATATTCATTTTATGAATGTTATGGATGAGAATATGAATCCTACTCTGATACTTCTTTGCCCCTGCATAAATATGAAAATACGTATCTATATATGTATAAAATGCAAGGCTGAAAAGACTGATTATTATGTCAGCTTCCCTTTCGTGCTTTTTATTTTATTTATTTATTTATTTATATTTAATGCTTCTAGACCGCCCCCTCTCCCGAAAGGGACTCGGGGCGGTGTACAGTTCATACAAAATATAACAGAATACAATAAAAAGTTAAATATGTACAGTTGACAGTTGACATGGAGGAGGTTAAAATGCAATTAAAAGAACTGTACAAAACTAATATAAATATAAGTTTAAACCCCTAAAATAGATACAGTAAATTAAAAACCCCTAAAATAACCAGATATAATACATTTGCCAGGAGGGACAGTTGTAATTATGCCAGGCCTGCTAATCGGAACAGGTGGGTCTTCAATTTTTGCCGGAAGGAGCGGAGGTCAGAAGTGGTTCTAATGTCGGGGGGGAGGTCATTCCAGAGGGTTGGGCCCATCACAGAGAAGGCCCTACTCCTCGGTGTCGCCCGTTGGCATTGCCTAGTGGACGGCACCAGGAGAAGTCCTTCCCTGTGTGAGCGAATTGGCCGCAGGGATGTATGTGGGAGGATGCGATCCCGCAAGTAACTAGGTCCCGTGCCATGGAGCGCTTTAAAGATGGTAATTAGCACCTTGAAACGCACCCGGAAAACCACAGGTAGCCAGTGCAGCTCGCGCAGGAGAGGTGTTACGTGGGAGTACCTCACACTCCCCATCACAGCCCGCGCGGCTGCGTTCTGAACTAACTGCAGTCTCCGGGCGCGTCCCAAGGGCAGCCCCATGTAGAGAGCGTTGCAGTAATCCAGGCGGGACGTCACCAGCGCATGAGTGACCGTGCGTAGGGCATCCCGGTCCAGAAGGGGGCGCAATTGGCGCACCAGGCGAACCTGGTGGAACGCCCCCCTCGCCACGGCTGCCACATGGTCATCCATTGACAGCCGGGCATCAAGGAGGACGCCCAAATTGTGCGCCCGTTCCACAGGGGGCAATTGTTCACCCCCTATGGCCAGCGATGGGATCAGCTGGCTGAATCGAGGTGCCGGTAGCCACAGCCACTCAGTCTTGGAGGGGTTGAGTTTAAGTCTGTTGTCCCCCATCCAGACCCCGACGGCCTCCAAACACCGGGACATTACTTCGACAGCCTCGTTGGGGTGGTTTGGAGTTGAAATATACAGCTGAGTGTCATCAGCGTAGAGGTGATACTCAACCCCAAAACCACGGATGATCTCACCCAGCGGCTTCACATATGTGTTGAACAGGAGAGGCGAGAGGACCGACCCCTGTGGCACTCCACAAGTGAGTGGCCTCGGGGTCGACCTCTGTCCCCCTGTCAACACACATTGCCTCCGGTCGGAGAGGTAGGAGCCGAACCACCGCAAAACGGTACCTCCGACTCCTATCCCCTCCAACCGGCGCAATAGGATACCATGGTCGATGGTATCAAAAGCCGCCGAGAGGTCTAATAGGACCAGGATAGAGGAACAACCTCTATCTCTGGCCCTCCAGAGATCATCAACCAACACGACCAAGGCTGTCTCTGTGCTGTGCCCAGGTCGGAAGCCGGACTGGCGTGAGTCTAGATACTCGGATTCGTCGAGGTGTCGTGGAAACTGCTGCGCCACCACATTCTCAACAACTTTCGCTAGAAACGGAAGGTTGGAGACTGGACGATAATTAGCTAGCTCCGTTGGGTCGAGTGAAGGCCTCTTAAGTAAGGGCCTCACCACCGCCTCCTTCAAGGCGGTTGGTAAGGATCCCTCACCCAATGAGGCATTCACCAGGCCCAGAAGCCAGCCTCGGGTCACCTCCCAAGATGCCAGTACCAACCAGGAGGGACACGGGTCCATTAAACATGTGGTGGGTCGCAGCCGTCCACGCAACCTATCTAAATCCTCGGGGGCAACAGAATGAAACCCCTCCCAGGATGGTCTCACAAGACTCGCTGTTGGCGGCCCGTCCGGTCCACTGAGGGGGGCCCATCCGCTCCGGATCTAAAGTGCTTTGATGAAGCACTTTAAAATAAATTAATATAAATTAAATAAGTTAAAATAAATATCTTGGAGTAAAAAGTAGTTACTTTGCTCACAAACTCTTTAAAGTGCAATATATTCTACTAAAATACATGCAAGGATTATGGAAAAGAATAATAGTGAAAGATACAGCTCACAAAAAAACATCTTTTGGTAAATGTCTTAAAGATAATCAATTTTACCATTACCAAAGTATTGTGAAATACTTCAGATTAGTTGTTTAAAACTGAAGTAATTCATAATCATAATAGTGCAAAATCCAGAAAATAGATGGCAGTTAAAAGATGCAGAAAACTCTTAACCCTTTATTGCCATCCTCTGCTTGTCCGGATCTTTCCACTCCAAATCTGGTAGCCCTATTTAATGACCTTTTAATCTGTTTTTATATAAACTTTATTATGTAGTGAATTGTACAGTCAGATTTTTTTTTCCCCCAACAATACCAGACCCTTCATTTAATCTTTTTGGCTACACTTGTATTACTTACTATCCATAGCGTGGAGATATTCCATATGAAGGGCACCTGCTCCTGCTGTGGCAGCTGAAGGAATGATGTCCGCGTATGGGCTGCGCTGGCCTGCCAGTAAAGCCATCTGATGGTAGTATTCTGCTGGACTAACCCCTGCATGTGGAGCTAAAGTAGATCATTAAAAGAATGATTTAATGACATTAGAAACAGGAATCTCTCTCTCTCTTTCTGCATTGATTTTGAAACATTATGCAGGTCTGATGACTTGCTATGTATTTTTAATATACTGTATCAATGCATAATATCCTATATAATCTTGGTTACATTTAATTCCATTGACATCTATTTAACCAAATAATCAATGCTAATTGTATCTTATAAATTTCAGTGGTCTAGCAGTCTTCATGTAAATCAGGCATAATTGAACAGTAGCAAAAACGCAACAAACATGATCTGGATTTAATTTGATGATGCAATTTTCTTTAAAATGCCAGGTTTTTTATATGTAAAAAAGTCACATCAAGATAAGTCATTTCAGAATCCAAATGAAAATCTATGGGGTGAGCTGAAGAGGGCTGAACAAATTTCCCTGGCAATTTGACAGATTTGGAATGCTTTTGTATGGAAGAGCAAGTAAAAAATTCCAAGGCTAGATGTGCCATGTTGATAGGCTCCTACTCCAAAAAATTGAATGTTTTCATAAAGTCAAAAGGTGCTTCAACAAAGCATTAGTTTAAATGTGTGCATTTTTATGCAGCCACGTTATTTTGGTTCTTTAAAAATTATTATTATTTTTCTCTTAAAAATCCCACCACCCGACAGAAACATCTGAAACTGTCAAAGCTGTTGGCTTTGATGAACTAATAGATATGGTAAAGTACTTCAACAGATATCCAAGTTCTAAGAAGCATATAAGTACTGTATAGGATATTATTTGTTTATATATATGGCAAATACTGTAACACTAGAAAGCAAAATAAAAATCCATCTAATATATTTTTGAATGTGAATTAAGTATATTTAATGGGTTTCAGCATAAAAAAATATTGTATCACTTCACTAATATTGCATATTATCAAGAAAATGTTAAGGAAACCAACTGGGATTGGTAAATTTTGAAGCTTTGTAGTATTTGACCATGCTTTTCAGATACACTTAAAAATAACTCAGAAGGTTTCAGATATGTGTATAAATTAACATTATCTCAAAAAATTCAAAAGTAAGTTTGGGATATCTACAAAGGTGTGAAGGGATAATGTTAAAATATTCAAATAGTCTTTTGTTGAAAGAAACTACAGCTGTAAAGAGGTGAAGCCTTCACTTTTAGATAATATAACTATACAAATCTGGAATATAAGAGATAAGGAGCTAATTTTACTACAAAGTTTGTACACATATCATTGTAATAAGAATTTATTTCTGAAGCCCTAAAACACTGACCTGCTTCAGATAATCATTTGAGACTCCATAATGTGATTGATCATCTTCTTACTCTTTTTTCCTGTTCTCTTGCAGCATGACAATCCTGATTTTTATTAGACTTTTATTATTCTGCTGTTAAGCAGAAATTGGGTAATTTGGGCTTAAAATTAAAGAAGGCTTATTTTCAAAGTTTTAATTGACAGTCAAATTCAGATGGGCACGGATGACACTATTTCCCCTCAGTGACCTTACCCCCTTCACAGAGCTCAGTCTGCTTCTGAATCAATCACTGGATTTGCAGATGATGGTTGTTAACAAGGAATAAATCTCCACAATAAATATGCACCAAATGTGACTGAACCCTGATTTATTAATAGTTATCCATGCTTTAGTTACACGTTTTGAATATTCCAACATTCTTTACATAGAAAGAATTGTACAAACTGCATTAAAAAAAGATGAGAGGATCACATGATGTCTAATTATAAATCTTCATTTTCTATTGCATACCCTTTTTGTGTATGTGTGCATGTGTATACTTACATTCAGATCATTCTTTGTTCTTATCAACTGCCTGGACTAGTTCTTAAAGGTTTTTTTTGGGGGGGGGGGGGCAGGGTTTCAAAAAAGACCATTGCCTCCTTGAAAGGGCTGAAAGAAAAAGTGACTGATCAAGAGTCACCTAGCAGGCTTTGTGGCCAAGGCAGGACTCAGCGTCTCCTGATTTCTAGCCTCATGCCTTAACCCAAGGCTGTCAAACTCATGGCCTGCAGACTGAATGCATCACACCCTGGCCACACCCACACCTAGTTTAGTGAAACTTGGGGGTCATAATTCCATTTTTTTTCTGGAACCCCCAGTTTCTCAGGAGGCATAGGTCGCAGGATACAACTACATGCCTATTTTAAGACATTTTAAAAAGGTAAAATGTATTCTTTAGTCCCTTACTATTGCACAAAATTGGTGAAACAAGATCGGAGCTTTAAGGGTAAATTGAATATTTTTAGCTTTCGTAAGATGAAAAGCTCCTATTTTGTTTCACTAAACCCTAATCTTGCAAAACTTCAGGAAATAAACTAATTTGCCAAACATTTTTGCTCATTACATTGAAAATGTACACCAGAGACCTCAGAAAATATGCTGGAAATATATTGTGACTACATACAAATACTAGTTTTAGGTATTTGCCAACACTTTTAACTTTTTCCTTTGAGTCTGATTCATGAAAAAATAAATTAAAGCAATACAAAATTAGACATTGAAGTAAGTATCTTTGAACAAATTTAGTCTAGTATAAGTAAATACTGTCAATTTACAAAGCATGTATTGAACCTCAATTTGAGAAGCATAGGTTGAAATTAAGAAAACTGACTTTACTGATAAATGTTAATTTAATCGTGGGAATTATCAAAAATAAGTGTTTAAGTGCTGAGAGTTTTAAATTCATATACATATAAAGAAGAATTCGTTTGTGGAGTGGAGAGATTGTGAAATCCTATATCTTCCTAAAATTAGCTTATTTCAAACTTTCTTTAGAAATTCTGGACAAATTGTTTAGAAATTGAGATTTTGTTTTATAGAGAGAGAATAACATGAATCTGCTTGTTTCAGGCTCTAAATCCTTCTAACTACTTTATTAACATATCTTGGCAAACTAATGGTTTTACTGGGACCCTTTGCCATTACAGTAGCCTCCTGAATGTCAATTTATTTTATACACAAAGCATCAAAACAATTTAACAAGACTTAATTAATGTAATGTAATTAAATCTTGTATTTAATCACTAATATGTTCTTTTCAAAAGTATTTTTTATTTACTCTGGTTATATAAATTATCATTATGACTAAGACTAAATTGGTATTCTAATATCAAATGAGTAAATGTTGAATTTATTAAGCTTCCTTGTTTGGGACTTTCTTTTTGTTAATATCAGGTTGTTGTTTTTTCATTTTGATTAGGAGATGTATGTATGTATGTATGTATGTATGTATGTATGTATGTATGTATGTCATTCATATATTCATATAAAGTTATATAGTAAATTGTATCTGAATCAAGAGTAAGTCTAATACCCAAAGACAGATTATAAATTTAAGTTATTTAAAGTATACAGTTCTTATAAAAACATGAAACTGTAAAAATACAAGAAATTATAGAGACCAAATTTAATTATAATTAATCTGATATCTAAAAGTGTCATATTTTTAAAATCAGATTTTATTGTTTAAAAATTGCTTTATAACATCGTACAATTATTTATGTAATTCTTAATATAACTGTTGGAGATTTAAAAAATTAAGCAATAAAATATTTTTCTATCACTAATAAAATGCCCTGCTATACAGGTCATTAAAACATATTCTCATAAGAATAAGTATCATTGGATTAATTATATATATATCAGTGGTGGGTTCCTCCCGGATCGCACCAGATTGCGCGCGCTCCCTTTCAGCGCTCCACCTGGCTTGCGCGCTCCCTTTCAGCGCTCCACCTGGCTTGCGCGCTCCCTTTCAGCGCTCCACCTGGCTTGCGCGCTCCCTTCCGGCGCTGAAACCGGAAGTACAGTTTTGCCCGGCCCTGGCGAAGCAACGACGCCTGTCTGCGCTCCACCAGCTCGGCTGGGAACGGAGATGTTTCCTCAGCGGAGCGGAGCGCCTGAAAAGTCAGCGCTCCGCTCCGCTGAGGAAACATCTCCGTTCCCAGCCGAGCTGGTGGAGCGCAGGCAGGCGTCGTTGCTTCGCCAGGGGCGGGGCAAGACTGTACTTCCGGTTTCAGCGCCGGAAGGGAGCGCGAAAGCCAGGTGGAGCGCTGAAAGGGAGCGCGCAAGCCAGGTGGAGCGCTGAAAGGGAGCGCGCGCGATCCGGTGCGATCCAGCAGGAACCCACCACTGATATATATATAAGTAAGGATTAATTAGTTATTATTTATTCATTTAGGCAGCAAGAACAACTCATTTTTCAAATTCAGGTAAAGGAAGAATATCTGTTATGTAAACCTGCCATTTTATTCTATTCTGTGAATGACATTTCCCTTAATTAAAATAGTTTTGTTGTCTTCAATGCACACTACCAACATAATTTGATCCATTATAAGTCAATTTAGCAGCAATTACCATTAGGCAACATTTAAACTGCGGTTATATTCTTGTTCATTTAACACAGCAGCAGTCAAAAAAAAAGAATATGCTTTTGCTGGAGATGAAATTTCTAGTAAAATCAATGTGTGATTCACACATTGTTTTATTTTGGATTAACATGACAAGGGAAACCAATCATTATATTTTCTAACACATGATTTATGATTTAATTGTTATTTGTGAACCTAGATAACACCAGCCATCTTTTATTCCTTTACAATATATAAATGTTATTTTACTTTGAATAGATGTTTAAGGAATTGTTTTCACAAATTGAATGAATCCTTTTTGTTATCCAGGGATGCATATTTTTTACTTTATTACTGGCTCTTATCTGCAAGTATGAAATAAAAGCAAACATGATAATTTAATCTATGTAGTGAATTGCTATTAGAAAGATTTTCACAAAAGGATTTGTTACAGTTATTAATTTTTATAAATATATATATTCATCATGTAGTTTTGGATTTTCAATTATGTAATGCTGAATGACCTTCCTAAAGATATGTACTCAGAATATAAAAAATCTGCAAATCAAATGGGTGATAAAACTTTCCTTATGTCGCCTGAGATTTATTGTATGTACTCATCAAAAAGATATGGATGGACTGAATTAAAACAGTGTTGTAACAATGATCATCTTTTAAATAATAGATGATACTGACATCTATAATTTTACAGCAAGGACAATCATAACTAAAGCTCCAGTGGTACAGTGGTTAAAGTTCAGTATTGCAGACAAACTCTGCACATAGCCTGGAGTTTGATCCTGATGGGTCTCAAGGTTGACTTACCCTTCCATCTTTCCGAGCTTGGTAAAATGAGGACCCAGATTGTTGGGGACAAGATGCTATTTTGTTTGCCTGTGCCTGCGTTTTGGGCTTGAAAATAAGCACTCAGGCTTATTTTCGGGGAGATCTTTTTTTTTTTTTAAGTACAGGAGGTGTCGAGTGTGAGGGCCGATGGGAGTGGGAGTACAGCTACCACTGGCCCCACCCTCTCAGCATGCTTTGTTCTCCTTGGCGTAGCGCAACTACTGTTAATTCCGAGTGTAGAGGCAGAGGCAGGGAGGAGAAGACAGGCGATTCAGACATGCTGCATGGCTATCTGTCCCATGAGAGGCTCGCAGGAGGCTTGCATGGCAGCACCAGCAGCAGGCATGGGGGATGGAGGAGGCAGGCGATCCCAATACCCCATGCACGTGCCCATTTGGCGCAGCTGCAGGCAAGCTGAGAGACGGTGAGAAAAAGTGAGCAGCGCGTGGAGATTGCCTCTGTCTCTATCTGGCTCTGTTACACACTTTTCGCCTAGAGGGAGACAAAGCTTCGTGTACTTGCAAAGGGAACGCTTTGAAATTGATTTAATTGCTCACTTTCAAACTGTTCATTTTGCAAGCACACGAAGATTTGAGTTTCCGTCATTTCTCCGCCCAGGCAAAAAGTTTTTGGTCACCTCTTGGGTGCTTAGGAATGAACTAAATCGCTCCGAAAACATCAAACGAAGGAAATGAAAGTAATCTGGGCAAAAGTGGCCAGATGACTGTGAAGTGGCTGAGGAGTGGGTGTGTCATGGGGGGAATCTTTCGTAAAATCCCTGGTCTCAGCCGCAAATCGCTCATCCCCCAGCCCGGCTTATGAATCTATAGGCAACTGTGGATTGCCACCCTTATTTCCCAGCCTTTCAGTTTCCTTCCTGCCCCATTTCATACCCTATGCCCATCAAGAATGGGGGGGGGGGGGAGAGCAGAGCCCAGGTGGGGAGGGGGGGCAGAAGGCAAAAGCACCCTCTTCGCTATTTGTTCCTGTTTTCACTCTCATGCACTTAGGATTTTAGGAACGATTCCCCCCATGATCCACCCATTCCTTGGCTATTTCAGACTCATCTGGCCATTTCCCCCAGATTACTTCCATTTCCTTCGCTTGAAGTTTTTGGAGAAATTTGCTCCATTCCACACACCTGATAGGTGACCAAACACTTTTCACCTGGATGGAGAAATGACAGAGATTCAAAGCTTCATGTGCTTGCAAAGGGGACAGTTTGAAACGGAGCGATTACGTGAGCGATCACCCCCCCAAAAATCACACTAGGGCTTATTTTTTGTGTGAGTCTAATTTTGGGAGAAACACAGTACATTGTAAACCATCTAGGGCAGGAGGGTCAAACTGGCAGCACATGGGCGGGATGCATCACATGCAGGCCACACCCACCCCAACACTGCAAAGGCAAAAAATGTTACAATACATCATGTGACGCAATTGAGTTTGACACCCGTGATCTAAGGAGTGCTGTAGAGTGCTGTGGAGCGGTATATAAGCCTAAATGCTATTGGTAATTGGGCCAGGATTGAATCCTGTGAAGATACTAATATAATTTCCATTTTTGCATTGAATCAATGAATGGAATAATTATGTATGCAGGGAATCAAAAGCCACTTTCCTTCTTCCATCAAACACACTCAAAATTGTGAAAATTATTTCAACAAGCAGTAAGTTCAAGTAGCTTAGTTTTGATAAGATACTAAACAAGATGAAATATTTGTACATGAACTGAAGTCAATTGTGCTTCTTTCATGAATTTCTACAACTATAATAATCAATACTGTAGAAAAATACCCTTTTTAAAGCAATTCATGCATTAAATTTGTCGTAACTTTTACTGGATTCACTGTCATCTAGATCAGAGGTCTTCAAACTTGGCAACTTTAAGATTTGTGGACTTCAACTCCCAGAATTCTCCAGCCAGCTATGGGAGTTTAAGTCCGCAAGTCTTAAAGTTGCCAAGTTTGGGGACTCTTGATCTAGATGGATTAATTAATGTATTCCTTCATGGATAACAGTAGTTAGATCCCTAAATGTCTTTTTACGACACCTTCCCCAAACAATTCAACTTGAAAAGAATTGTATTTTTTTTTTCAAATTATCAAAATACTATGGAAAATAGTTAAATTTGTTTCTCATTTCTTATGGCATGTGCCATAAAGTAGCCTTGTCTTGGTAGCCTCAAGAATTTCTCCTTATATTTATAATTTTACCTGAGCAGGATGAAAAGCATATTTTTAGTTTACTTCTATTTTAGAAACAAGTACAATGTAATATATAAATGGCTGGCCTTAAGAAAATAAAATACTAAAACAATTCTGATGTAATAAGTACTGTAAGAATAAGAATCTGTAAATGATTGGAAGAAATGCTTTCAAAGAATTAATGCAACTATCAAATCATATCAATCTGTATTAACATTATAGGCCACCATAGATAATGCAATTACAACAGCAAATAGGAAACCAGATTTTAACTCACTATCTGTAGGGCTCAGTCCCCGAGCAGCTGAGATCATGGAGAGAGAAGGGCTGCTGTGCAATGATCGGATATAATCCATGTAAGGATTAATGTATGGATGAGGTGGACTAAAAGGAGATTCTGATGCTGCAGCAGAATTTCTGTGGGGGGATATTCTGATGAATGGTAAGTCTGAATAAGCTGGAGCAGAAGGCCTATAACAGAAAAGAATAAAATGTTAAATCTACTTGCCTTTCTAGGTAAATACAGCTTCCCTACTTTTAAAGTTCTATCTATAATTATGATCAAATGTTTAATTAAATACATAAGTTTAAGTGAAGCCACTTCCGTTTGTGCAGCGGAACATCTCTGAGTTTTCCTCCACCCTTTCAATGCACCTTGCAAATCTATTCAAAGCAGATCTGGAGGACATATAGCAATGATGATGAACTTTTTCGGCACCAAGTGCCCAAACTGGAACATGTCCATGCATGGATGCATGCACACACTGGAAACTCAAAAACCAGTTGGGCGGTGCACATGTGCGCGCTGGCCACCTGGTCTTCTGGCTCGCACAAATGTGCTGGTCAGCTGATCTTTACACGTCAGAACCCCAGAACCACAAAGACCAGCTGGCCAGTGCGCATGCAGCTCCCTCCAGCCAGCATTGGGCCTGGTGGCTGCAGTAGTTGAAGGACGAAGACTCAGAGGGAGCCAAGACAGCCGGCATCATTGTTGTAATTCGATCCGGGTAGTGACGGCCATAGGGGCTTTTAGTGGCTCCTCTAGTAGGCTCCCTCCGGCCTAGCCCAGTTGTTGGGTGCTGGTTGTGCGCATCTCAGCCAGGCATCCTTGGCCGCCGAACCGGCCCACTACATGCGCACACTGGCCACTTGGGTCTTCGGGGTTCTGGCACAAGCGAAGATCAGCATGCATGTCAGAACCCAGAAGAGCAGCTAGCAATGGCACACATGCCCACAGAGAGAGCTCTACGTGCCACCTCTGGCATGCATGTCATAGGTTCGCCACCATGGACATATAGACACTGAGGCAAGATTAAAAATCAAAGAACACTAGTACATTTTAAGGAGTACTTAGTCCAAATCCATGTACAGATATTTTATCTTTATATTTAGAATCAGATCAAAAGTAAACTATTTTAAATTATGCATTAATTTTCACAATTTTAATTCAATTATTTTTTTAAAAAAATTAAATATATCAATATTACGTTTACTTTCAGCCTTGAACATAAGATAACAAACAATCTTTGTGAAAGGGGGAAAGCAGAATGAAATTTAGTGCATTGTAAAACCCCATTCTCATGCTTTGGAAAAAACATGGCAATAAGAATGTGTTCTACATCTCTATTTTCTACTGAATTAATTCTGTGTTCCCAGAGATAAATATCTCAACGCTCTACAATATGCAGTTACATTTAATATTATGAGTTAACGTACATAAAGGCTATGTCATGATTCTACATTCTGAATGTCAAATATTCCTGCCATACAGTTAACTTCATTAATAATAATGTGATGTCAAATTTTTGGTTCATTTACATCAATTTCTCAAAAGAAAACTAAGTACAGTTCTCATTTTCCCAAAAAAATCTCCTGTTTTACTTCCATGCTTATATTATCAAACTCATATTTTTCTGTTTATTAACTAGTAGTTCTTCTGGACATTGTATTTTAGTATATGTCAAAAAATTCTATATCTCTTATAGATTGCTGACTGAAAGCAGAATTAAATCTTCAGAATCATAAATAGAATGTCAAGCCTGAATTTGATGGGGTATGGGATTGTCTGTATCCTTGGGCATTCTGACATGAATTCAGTTTGACATAGGTTGGGGATGAAGGGGGATGGAGCCTTCAGTCACAACATCGTTCCTAACTGATGAGTCAACCACATCCCAATGTCTGGCTGACCAGGAGATGAGAAGATAGACGTCGCTGAGCAACCAGCTCCCATCTTGATTGGACAATGTGACAGTTGTTTTGAAAACTTGAGAAAACTGAAACTTATATTGGGTTGAAAAGCCTGAGAACTTTAGTATTGGTTTTTCACCAGTTAGTGCCAATATGGCTCAACTCCCTCTGGGCCTTCGTCCCTCAACCACTGCAGCCACCAGACCCAATGCTGACCAGAGGGAGCTACAACTGCAGCGGCAGTTGGCTCAGCTCACCGTGAACCTTTGTCCCACAACCGCCATGGAAACGGGGCCTGATGCTGGCCAGGGGAAGATATGACATGTGATGCAAGGGGCTCAAGTCACCGGGGGCCTTCATTCTTGTCTCGTTGCAGCTGTCGAAGCTGACCCAGCCTCCCTGCTTACAGGCTGCTTCTCCTCCAATCCATGAAGGTCCGCAGCCGAGGCAGCGGCTTAGCCGATGTGTTCTCCTGCAGCCGGGAGAAGCTCCTGCTACGCCTGTCTGATGAGTCAGCTGGGGCAGCAAAAGCCCTGACCTGCCAAGCTCAAATGAGTCAAGCCCCGAGGAGCCAAAGATCGATGGTGGGGCCTGTCCTCACCCGACTGCCACTTCTCCCCAATGGCCAGCTGTATGTCAAGTCAAAAGGCAGAGTGTCAACATTCCGGCATTCACCAGGGACACAAGAAAAGCAGTTTCGTGGTTTAAGTGCTTTATCTCTTTTTTAGTGAAAACTGTGGTAACCAGCAGCATATGACGAATGATACAAAGAATACATGCGAAGTCAGCTCTAATCCAGTTAACCTTACACCCAAATATATACACATAACCCCACCCATAACCACCCATATGTCACAGCCCCATCCCACCCTACACTAAGCCATGCCAAACCCCGCCCAGTGTCCTCCCCCCCCCTCGTGAAAGTAGTCCAAGCCAGTCCAGAGCAGTCCAGCCAGGGAATACCCGCAGACCAGTCAGGAGATGACCTTGAACAAGTCTCCAGCTTTTCTCTTAGGCAAACAGCTCCCGGAAAAGGAACATTCTCAGCTGATGATGTCATCGCTCAACCAGCTGCAACTCAGGGAGTGGAGGAAGAGCACTGAGCCATGCTGCTGCTCTGAATGAGTAAGGGAGGAAGCAGCCAGGATGGACGGGGTAGTGCTGGGCTGGGCCACACTGCTGCTTCAGGAAGACTGGAGGTGGAAACAACACTTGGAATGGCAGCCTAAGGGCTGACACAGTCTCTGAAATGCCGACTTGTCAGGAGGCCCCTCCCCCTGCTGAGCGAAATGGAGGAAGCACTAGAGCAATCAGACGAGGCGGTGAGGAGGCGGGGGAGGTGGTGAGGAGATCCTCCCTGGCAAACTGAGAAGCAGGGGAGGCAGCAAGAAAACCCCCCACAGCTGGCTGAGGAGCCGACAAAGCAGCCAGAGAACCCTGCAGATGGCCCCAGACCAAGACTCCTGACCCCGTGACACAGAGGAGGAGTCAAAGGAGGAGTTAAGAAGGGGAAAAATTTACCTGGCAAGCTGAGAGGGCAGGAGAGGTCTCCTGCCTCCCCCCAGTGAGTGCGAGGGGAAGCCACAGATTTATGAAAACGATGGTGAGTGAACCAATAAACCCTTTCATTATAAAGTTGAAGATAATGGCACCAAAGACCACGAGGATCTAGAGGCGGTAATTGACAAAGTTTATCACCGCTGTTTAATCACCTTGCTTACCATCCTAAAACGGGATCAGGACGAAGAAATTGACCCAACACATACGTTTTGAACAGGTCAATGGATCGTTAATCAGCAGGGCCTCTGCCAAGTTCCTCCCCGAACCCTTAAGCCTGGAAATGGGTCAATACCAGGAAAGCCTCCGCTTCATAATAGCACCCAAAATAAGGGAGATGATGATACTAGAGTTGGCATGGCTGGACAAGTGGGTGCCCATAATCACTTGAAGGAATGTTCACCGAGAGATACCGATTGGGGTAGGACTGCATCCCCCAAGTCCAACTGCCAAAGAGGCCTCCCACCATGAGATGACACTAAGCAAGTCGAGAAGTCTACAGCTGCTTCGCAACTGCCCCCCCCCCAGATCCCTAGGAAGTACCAGGACCTTGCAGAGGCAATCAGTGAAGAGCATGCAGGTGTGCTGCCACTCACTGTCTGACTGACTGTCCCATCAAACTCGTACAGAGGGCCAAACTAGCCAAACTGAAGATGTACTCCATGACCCCAAAAGAAATGAAGGACTTACGGAAGTACATCAACACCAACCTAGCCCGTGGATTCATCCAGCTGGCAAAATCTAAAATGGCCACCCTGGCCCTCTTCAAGGAGAAAGACAGGTCGATGAGGCTGTGCGTGGATTTTAGGGGAATCAATGCTGTATGTGTGGAGAACACATACCCACTCCCCCTCATGAAGGACATTTTGGTCCACCTAGCCAAAAAGAAGATATTCACCCAACTGGACCTACGAGAGGTGCACTACAGGGTTCGGATCAGAGAGGGAGACAAGTGGAAGACTGCCTTCAATTGCCCTCTCGGTAGCTTCCAGTTCAAAGTGATGTCCTCTGAGTTGCAGGGAGTACCCATAGTCTTCATGTAACTGATAAGGGAGGCACTTCATGACCATCTGTACAAAGAGGTCCTTGTGTACTTGGATGACATCCTCATCCTTACCGAGACTCTAGAGGAGCACATGAAGCTAGTGCAGGGGTGGCGAACAAGTTCGACAAAAAGAGCCAAAATTTTAAACTGTGAGAGTCAGAGAGCCACACCACGCAGTGACCTGCCAAAACAGACAAACACTCACACAAAAGCATATAATTTTAACAATAATATATTAAACACATAATATAACATGCTCAGTCAGGTGTTTTTTGTTATAAATTTTTATAAATCCATTAGAGCTGCTGTATAACTTTTAAATCCATAAATAAGTGGAATCTCTGTCCACCTAACAACCTACAAGATTACTTGATGACCACAACCAGGAATGCCACACTTGCAGTCATTAAACAAAGCAGTCACATATCTCGCTTAATGACTGCTTTGCTCAGTGACGAGATTGTGATTGTAAATCGAGTACAACCTATACATGGGTAAAGCCTGGTCCTAATATTATCTTCCTTTAACCTAATATATGTATTATAATATATATATATATGAGTTTGGATTATCTTTGATATCTATTACAATTACAGGCTGTGAGAAAAACACTCGTAGAATTTTGGGAAATATACTAACCATGGAAATTCAATTAAATGTTTTCTCCTATTTAAAACTCTGCTGCTCCTGAACCCAGAGCTTCAATATGCAATCATTATTATTAATTTGAGCAATCATTAGAACCTCACCGGAATCCTGCAGCAACTGTGCTAGACTTTGAAGCATTATTTTTTGGGGCGCAGCAGAGGGCGCTGTTGAGCTAAACCCGGAAGTACGGTCGACGCGACGACGCTTGCCTGCCCTCCACCAGCTCTGAGCTGGTGGAGCGGAGGCAAGCGTCGTCGCGTCGACCATACTTCCGGGTTTAGCGCGCGATCCGAGCCACAGTATACTAAATAATGGTAAGAGGCAAAGAGCCTCAGTTATTTTGGCCGCGAGCCGCATGCGGCTCGCGAGCCGCGTGTTCGCCACCCCTGAGCTAGTGCATCAGGTGTTGCAAAAGCTTCTGGCAGCTAAATTATACACAAAGCTGTCAAAATGGGAATTCTACAAGACCCACCTAGACTACCTGGGCTATCGAGTGTCAAATGAAGGGGTAGAGATGGATTCAGGCAAAGTAAGAGTGGTGCTCAATTGGCAGTCCCCACGCACGTGCCAACAGCTACAAAGTTTCCTAGGGTTTGCGAATTTCTACTGGCAATTAATCCCCACCTTCGCTGACAGCCTATCACCAAACTGTTGAAGATGGGGAGGGGTCTGCAACAGCCATGACCAAGTCACCTCTGAAATGGACCCTGGAATGCCAATGCACCTTCAAGCAGCTGAAAGGATTGTTCGCCAAAGAGTCAACCCTCAAGCTCTCTGACTCAGACCAGCCTTTTGTGATCCAAGCTGACGCCAGAGACAATCATCGCAGCAGTCCTCTCCCAGAAAGACGCAGAGGGCATCTTACATCCCTGCGTGTGCACCTCCAGGAAAGTGACTGAGACTGAGCGGAGGTGGGCAGTGTGGGAGCAGGAAGCTTACATGATCCACTGGGCCCTCCTGACCTGGAGACATTTCCTTAAGGGTGGTTCCATGCCTTTCGAAGTATAGACCGATAACAAAACATAGAGGCACTAAAGACACCTCACAAATTCTTCCCAAAACAGGTCAGGTGACCCAAAAGCTGAAAGACGAACTACCATATGACTCATGGTATGAGGACAACCCGGGAATACTGACCCTTAAGGATGGACTGGGCTGGAAGGAGTTTAAATTGTATGTGCCCAACAGCAAGTGGCTCCAGATCCTTCAACAAAGTCACAACTCTAGACAAGTCAGGCATTTTGGCTACCTGAAGACCCTGCACATGGCCAGGCAACAATTCTGGTGGCTGAAAATGAAGAAAGATGTGCCACTTGCGCACCACATCATATTGGAATTCAATATAATGCGAACACAAAGCAATACAACTTTAAAACAGCTGATTTTAACGAACTCAGAGAGTGCCTAGGAAAGATTTCATGGATGAAAATCTTAGGAGAAAACAACACTTGAAAAGCTCTGAAAAATATAGTCATAATAAAGAAGTCCAGCACAACACCACTGAAAAAGAAAAACAAGAAATCCAAGAAGAAATTAGTATGGTTGCACAAAGATGTCCCTATAAACTGAAAGATTAAAATGACATGTACAAAAAATGAAAAGAGGGACACATAACTAAGGCAGAATATCAGCAGAATCTGCAAGGATGAAGTCAAGAAAGTAAAGGCTCAGAATGAACTAAGACTTGCAACAAAATTCAAAGATAATAATCAAAAAGTTTCTTTCAACATATAAACAACAACTAAAAAGACTACAGAGCAGTCAGCTCACTAAAGAGAGAAGATGGCAAGGAAATAACAGGTAGTAGAGGGAAAGCAGAGCTGCTTAGCTAATTCTTTGGATCAGTTTTCATGCAAAAAGAAAATATAGTCCAATGTATGACAAATATAACCGTAAAAGACAGATTAGATATAAAAATTAAAACAAGCAAGAAAATGGTGAGAGAACTAAGCTGGCAGCAATAGCCAAAATCAAAGAAGACAAGCTCAAGATCCAGAAGGATCTTGACAGACTTGAACAATTGGTCCCATCCAACAACATGAAATTTAATGTGGAGAAACACAGTCTTTACACAGGCTAGAAAAACAAAAGGAACAAGTACAGATTAGGTGAAACCTGGCTCAAAATCAGTAACCGTGAGAGGAATCTTGGACGATCCTTTGAATACTGTGTTTCCTCAAAAATAAGATCCAACCGGAAAATACCACCTAGCAGTTTTTTGACGTGCACCTAATATAAGCCCTATGCCCCAAATAAGTTCCAGTTAAGTTAATCAGCCCAGGGAGTTGGCATAGACATAGCCAGCAGGTGGCGAACATGTCTGTGTGGATTCCGGATCCTGTCGCAACCAGTACGCTGCGACCGGTCTGGATGTCCACCTCGGGCATGTGACTGCCCTGCGATGCCCCAGCTGCTTGGCGAGGTCACGCAGACACTGTACACTGTGCTCGTGTGCGCAATTGGCATATTTCTCTCAAAAAGAGGTAAGGAAGGTGGGTGGGTGGGCCCATCGAAACACCATTCTGGTATGGTGGCCGCTACCCCAGCTCCACCGGTACGCCCGTACCAGGCCATACCTACCAGACCCCACCACAGGAGCACGTGTGATGGCTTAATGTAATGTTTTTAATTTATAAATAGAATGCTACTACTTCTCCTCCTTCTTTTCTTTCTTGGCCTTGCTTTTTTCCTTGTCATCTTTTCTCACCTTCTTCCTCTTCTCCTTCTCCTGCCTCTCCTTCTTTTCAGCATCTCCATTAACAATCTTGTTGATGAAGTTGTGTAGCGCTGCCACCAAATGGATCAGGAGAGGCAGGAGGTGGGGTGGGGTGTCGCCATGTTGCAGCCCCTGCGTGCTCCACCCCTGCCTCCTCTGTTGTTCTTCAGCACTTATCTAGCCCATCCATGTTTGTTCACTCTACTCCTGCAGTGGGAAAGAGGCAAGAAATGCACTCGAGGCTCCAAAGCGCTGTCCGTTGCTGCACCAAAACGCTAACTTGATAAGAGGAGATTGATTTTTCTGCAGACAGTTTCAGGAAAGTGGATCAGGTGAGGTAGGAAGCGGGGCGGGCACAATGGCCCTGTGCGCTCGGCCCCCACTGTCAGCATGACGGATTGTGGGGTGGAGTGCTCAGGGGCCACAGCATGGCACCCCTAACCCTAACCCTCTTCCTGAGTTGTCTGATCAGTTTGGTGGTAGCGCTGCACAAGCTCATCAACAACAAGAAAGGAGAGAGCAAGGGATCGATATAACATAGTATTCTCATGTGCAGATAAAGTCTAGATATAAGAAAGATGTTAAATTACAGGGCTTTTACAAAGAATTAATGGAGTTTGATACAATTCTAACAGGAACAGAAGAAAGATTAATAATTACTTATGGGGCATAAGGAAGAGGAACAAGTAAAAAAGACAATGATAGCATGGGTGAAAAAATTTGGCTATACGATAGAATTGGATAAATGGTAGAAATTGTTGATAGGAATTACAAATTAACAATGTCTTCTGTATATGAAGAGAATTTGTAAAGATGTTTTATGGATGGCATCTACCACCGGTGAGATTGGCAAAGATGTTTAAAGGCAACTCAAATAAATGTTGGAAGTGCCACCAAATACCTGGATCTTATTTTCGTATGTGGTGAACATGTGGAGAGGCAAAGAAATATTGGACAAAAATTAAGACATGGTTGTAAGAGATGATATCACAACGTATGAAGCCAAAAACATTTCTGCTGGGAATTCTACCTGAAATTTATAATAAAGAGAATGTATATTTTACTTTATATATTAACTGCAGATAGAATTGTATTGTACAACATTGGAAAAGTGTAGAGATCCCTATTGATGAGAAGGTGATAAGGAAAATATTAGATTGTGCAGAAATGAATAGACTAACATTAGCAACTAAAGAGAAAGAACAAACTGAATATTATATGATTTGGGAAGTATTTTACCAATGGTTAGAGGGAAAAAAAGGTGTTTGGAAATGAAGAAAATTAAAAAAATAAGTAGATAATATGCTTAGATAAAGATATAAAACGGCTAGTATGTGTATGGTAAGAATAATGATGTTTAATGTTGATATATTATTACTAGAAGATAGTAAGAAAAAAAATGGAGTTTTATAATGTTTAAATGCTTAATATATTATAATACTAAACTTAGGAAAATAATGTTAATATGAATGTGAAAGAGGTGGCAAAAGAGGAACAATGTTGCACAGAGATGTTTGTACCCAGGCGACACACTGTATAAGGAAAGATGGAATGTTTATTTTTGTAATTGAAAAATAATAAAACTCTTAAAAAAACAATAACAAGAAGATTGCCAACAGAGATGTCGAGAAGGAGGGTCAGGAGAAGGAGGAGAGGAAGAAATAGAGGAAAGATGACAAAGGAAAAGGAAAAAAAGTGAGGCAAAAAAATGAGAAGAAGTAGAAGTAATATTTTCAGTAATGAGGGTTTCTATTTGTAAATTAAAAGCATTAAATTAAGCCCTTGCATGCTTGTTCATCGCCTTCTGTTTTGGCCAAGCTCCCCTCCAGCCCCAATGCTGACAGTGGGATGAGGCAGCGCACGGCTCTGGCAGTAGTCCTGGCCACTGCCATGACAACCGGTGGTTCAATGGGAGCGGCAGGAGGCGCCTTGCTGGCTGCCACCAGGTGAGACAGGGAAGAAGCTGGTCCAGCTACCACCACCTCACCCCGCCAGAATCAGGACTCTGCAGGCTTCACCGCCCAACAGCATCCTTGGCCACTTGTCTGGATGGGGCCCGTGTGGAGATGGGAAGCCTTGCGGGGGTTGAGGGGGGGACGTGGCTGCAGAAAGGAGGGAAAGGGCCCCATGGAAGGCAGTGGTCTTCTTCTTGGAAGGCCACGCAAGGCCAGCCGTAAGGTCAGGCTGCCTGTGTTCCCCACTCTGCACTCTACCCAGATGTGGGATTGAAACTTTGGCTTTTCTCCAGAAGAGTGAAGTGACCTGGTAGGCAGAATGGTGTGGTTTTCACCCAGTTCTTTCTGCCTTTCCGTTTTCTTTTTCCTGGATGGACCTTTTCCCACACTCCATCTACTTTGTCTTTTGCTTTGTCTTTTTGACATAGGAGGCGGTGAGCATATAAGGGCTGAGTGTGGTGCCAGCCCTACCCTACCACACCTCCTGCCTTGCCTCGTGGCAGCAGCAGCAGCCCGCAGATGCGCTGCACAGTCAGCTGTGTTCAAAAATAAGACATCACCAAAAAATAAGCCCTAATGGGTCTTTTGTAGCAAAAATTATTATAAGACCCGGTCTTATTTTGGGGAAAATATGGTATAAGCCAGTGATGTGTGCCAGCAGCAGCCAAAAAAGCAAATACAATCCATACAATGCATAAACAGTGGCACAGAATCAATATCACATGATGTATTATTACCTCTTTATAAATCCTTAGTAAGAGCACAGCTGGAATACTGCATCCAGTTTTGGTCCCCAAACTTATAAAAAAGATATTGAGACTGAAAAAAGTCAGAGAAGAGCAACTAAGATGATTAAAGGCCTGGAGACTAAAACATATGAAGAACGGTTAGCAGCAATAGAGTAGGCTAGTCTAGAGAAAAGAAGGTCTAATTGTGACATCATAGCAGTATTCCAGTATTTGAGAGGCTGCCACAAAGATGATGGGGTCACCTTATTTTCCAAAGCACCAAAAAGCGAAACAAAAAACAATGGAGAAAAAGAATCAAGGAGAGAAGCAACCTGGAATTAAGGAAAAACTTTCTAACAAGTGAGAACAATTAACCAGTGAAACAGCTTGCCTACAAAAATTGTGAGTACTTCATCACTGGAGGTCTTTAAGAAACAACCAGACAGCCACTTGCCTGAAATGGTTTAGTATTTCCTACTTGAGCAGAGGGTTGGACTAGAACAGTGATGGCGAACCTATTTTGGCTCGCGTGCCACAAGTGGGGGGAGCGCGGGGGGGTCGAGTATGGGCGTGCCGCACCCATAATGCAATGCACGACCCCCCCAGTGCGCATGCACGCACAATGCGCAACCCCCCTTAATTTTGCATTTTTTTTGCCCTCCCCAGGCTCCAGGGGCTTTATAGGAGCCTGGGGAGGGTGAAAAGAGCCTCCCCCGACCCCCCGGAGGCCCTCCGGAGGCTTCAGGGACTGTCCCTGAAGCCTCCGGGGGGACGAGGGAGCCTCTTTTCGCCCTCCCCAGGCTCCTATAAAGCCTTTGGAGCCTGGGGAAGGCGAAAAATAGCTTTTAAAAAGGTGAACTCAGCTGGCCAGCGCGTGCATGCACACTGGCCAGCTAACAGGGCAGCGCCTCGCGTGCCCTGACAAATGGCTCCGCGTGCCACTTGTGGCACGCGTGCCATAGGTTCGCCATCACGGGACTAGAAGATCTCCACGGTCCTTTCCAGCTCTAATCTGATTGATTGATTGAAATAATACAAATGTTTATGCCAATTTACTTCAATTGTAAAATAATAGAAGCTGATGCAATAATGTATTGATCATTTGGGTCATTACACAGATGATGTAACATAATGCAAGCTTCATTATTTGTGTTAATTGTGTAAAATCATGGACACAAAAAAGAAGAAAAATTAATGGATTGAAAATAAAAAAAGATTAAAGTGACTTGTCTACTTGTCCAGACTTGTTAACTTGGAGGGAAGGAGGTAGAAATTTCCTTCACTGCATCCAAGATTTGCCAAATGGGATCTGTTACATTGAAGTTTCATTTCTTACAATTTATACAATTTATACCAATATTTGTTTCTGCAGACTTTTTTATTAATGAAATATGCAAGTGCATGATTATCTCTTTGTGAAGATTCTTATTGGCTTAATAAGATGATGATGATGATGATAATAATAATAATAATAATAATAATAATAATAATAATAATAATAATAATAAATAATGAAATAGTTTATTATGATATTACTAATACTGTACTTCTAAAATACAAAGGGTCAGGGAAATGTTATATTGTCTATTATGTAACCATTATAAACTACAATAATTTAATCAGCATTTAAAATGCTCTTCGACCAAAGGACTGGAAGAGAAAATATTTTGGAAATAATCATACTGGCTGCTCATTGATTTAGTCCATGCCTGTGATCTAGAGTCTCCTGCTATGTAAATTACACCTTAGAAGACTGCTGCAGATTTCATAAATAGAATGGAATGTGAAAGGATTAAAAGATTGAAGTATACATAATACATGAAAATATAACATATAAAAGACAAAACAAAAACCTCTCTATAAACCACATTTCAACATTAGAAAGAGTTCTACTATTGATTTCATGGGTATTAGATATTTCCAAATTAACAGCATTTCTCATATCTATGATTCTGCATTTTATCGGTATTCTTCCAAATCCTGAAATTGCTTGGATAAGAGTGGTTTTTTTTTCATAAATAAATTTCTAAGAGCAATCTGAACTTTTAGGAGAAATTGAAGAGGCTTTCTGTCAAGTACAGCTAAATCCTGCCTTTCTATATCAAAACCCTTGCTAGAAAATTACTGTGCAGATGATAAGGCTGAAAGATATAATAAAAAGTGACTCTACTCAATTTACACTGCAATATTGGTATGACTGAATATTTTTCATTCAGGTGACTGATAAAATCACTAAACTGTATTGGAGATAAATAAAGGAGGCCTCTGTCAAGAATAAACACCATTAATCATGAAGTCTCATACTCAAGAGTGGTTCTGCTATGCATCTGCACAAATACACTGTTTGCAAATGGCATGCAACCACTTGCGCTTTTCCCATTTGTTTGCATAAAGAATCCACATATTTATTTCTTTATTTGGATCCACTTTTCTCCCTTTTTAAATCATATATTGCTTGATTAATATACTACGAAAGCTGATGTTTGTATTAGAAGCTTCACTAATAGTTATGTATGTATGTATGTATGTATGTATGTATGTATGTATGTATGTATGTATTTGTTTTCGTAGATTTTCACGGGTGTAGGTATGCTGGTTTTGTTATATTCGGGTCTTTTCCCATGTAAGATTGAGATTGTCTTTGCAACGTTTCGGCAAGATCTATATAGATATATTACATTACATTACATTACATTACATTACATTACATTACATTACATTACATACATACATACATACATACATACATACATACATACATATATATATCATTTATTTGGCACCTGTATATATTATTCACCACAATTAATTATGCATAGTCTCAGGTGAAAACAAATCTTACTGGCACAATATAAAGCTGAAGCAGGTAATTTCATACGCAAATAAATATATATACAGTACCTAGCATGTTAATGAAACATTGTAGAAAATTGGCAAATACACAACAGTTCTTCTTCCACAAAGGCCTTTCAGTCGTTGGCCAGATCTAAATGATATACTATATTTTTACAGATGCTTTGGTAACATGCAATTCAAAAGATTAGAGCAGGGGGTCTCTAAATTCTTTATAAATTTTCAGATTGTTCACTGACCCCAAATGTTGATTATATGAATATATTTTAATAAATGATACTTTAAAAATAGTATTACAAATAACAATAACAACAACAAATATAATGTAGACCCATTGAATAGTCCCACCAACTCTTGGATAGCAATGCTCATTACTGTAGGAAACTGGATTAAAATTAATGTTCCTTTTACTACTAAGTCTTGAAATAATTTTACGGGAGGAAGAGACCTATGGAACATGAGCGGTCAAAGGCAGAGAATTAAATAAGGAAATCCTTATAGATGGAAACCATGGAAAGCATGACTTCCATGGGCCTGTCACAAGTCACCATAGCCAGGTTATTTGACCCAATCAATTCTTGGTTCCTTTATAATGGTCAGATTACATCTTGGTGGCTATGTTCTACAACCATACTCCTCTGCAAGGACTCAGAACTTGTTAAATTGGTCTACCCCATGAACTAGGGGTTTCAGAAGGCACTAGGTGCATAATCAAAGGTTTGTGTAGTACCAGTTTCTGTCTGGAATAGGAAGTGAAGAAGCCTTTGGACAGGTTTGCTACAACTTCTAACCTCTAGTCTTCATTGCCCCATTTAGTATTTAGAGAATTGAAGGATGAAATGGTCTAGAGAGGCACTGGGGAAAACAAAGAAAAAAGTTGACTGCGTACATGTAAAAGCTGCTATTAAAGTCAATATCAAGGCAATTCAGGCTGCAGAGTGTAAATCCTTTTCTGCACTAATTTCATCTGCAGATAAATCAATCTTAAATAACAATCCTATTTGAGGTAACTTTCCTTCTTCTGGAAAAGGAAGATATAGAGCTCTACTTACGGGGCATACAATACCTCACATCTGCTGATTTTCGAGAAGACAAAGTTCCTTGGATTCATTTCCAGTTGGATTTCTATGGTTGTTGGTTCAGCAGATGTGTCTGGAAGAGGTTCTTGCCTTTGGAGAGGTGTCCATCTTTTTCTTAAGAAGTCTGTGGTATAATTTTCATCCTGTCTCCAATCTTTCTTTTGGGAAAAGTTGTTGAAAAAATTATTGTGCTGCAGCTCCAGAAGTTCCTGGATGGGATGGATTATCTAGACCCTTTTCAGATGTGATTTAGGCTTGGATATGGAATGGAAACGGCATTGGTTTTTGATTATCTCTGGAAAGAGTGGATTTGGAATAATGCCCCAAGCCTTGTTCTACTTGGCTTCTTGGTGGCCCTCAATACCATAAATCATGGCATCCTTTAGGAGGCACTGTGTTCTATTTCACTTCCTTCCTTTGCAGCCATTCATAGTTGGTGTTGAAAGTGAGAAGCATCTAACTGTTCACCTCTGCTTTTTGGGGTTCCATAGGGTTTAGAATTTTCTTTACTTCTGTTTAATATCTACATGAAGCTATTTTGTAAAATCATCCATCACCATGGGATGAGATATCATCAGTATGCTGATGGTACTCAGATGTATACCTCCCAGTATGCTGCAAACTCCCTCTTGCAGTGTCTGGAAGCTGTTAAGAAGTGGTTTCGGAGCAACTAGTTGAAATTGCACCTGGCAAAACAGAATAGCTCTGGTTTTGGGCTCTTTGGAGCATGGACAATTGGCATCTTTGGTCTTGGATTCCAATTCACTTCTAATCTTCATTATTTAGTTTATTGGTTTCTCTTTAATGAATTTCTAGTTCTTCTTTTATTTATCTCCATGTTTAATGATGAAGTCACTGTCAATTCTTGGTTTAGGAGGATTAGGGTTTTTCATCTTTTTTAGTTTCAGCTGGACTTTGGCAAGTAGTAGATTATTATCGGATGGTACATCTGCACCTGGGTATGTCCTTAGTGATTTCACTGAGTTTTTAAATCTTTTGTTTATTGTAAAATAATCAGTTTGGTTCCTTACTATATTATTTCATGTATCTGCCAGTGATCTCCAAGTGTAGAGGCATCTTTTTGGTAACTTGAAAAAAGTATTCATCACATATTGCCTATGTTTCTTGCAGAAGTCTATAAATCTGTCACCTCTAACATTTCTGGTTCCTAAGCCAAAGTTTCCAACTACAGAAGCATCACTTCCTTTTCCCACTTTTGCATTGGTCCCCCCATGAGTATTGTGATATTATTTTTTAGGGTTTTCAGTACACTGCTTATGTCTTCATAGAACTTCTCTAAATCCTCCTCATGTCTGTCAACTGTGGGAGGGTAAACTTGTACAACATTCATATTTACTGGAGTACTATTTATTTGGATCATCATCACTCTATTGCAGAGGTCTTCAAACTTAGCAACCTTAAGACTTGTGGACTTCAACTCCCAGAATTCTCCAGCCAATATAGCATAGGAGAATTCTGGGAATTGAAGTCCACAAGTCTTAAACTTGCCAAGTTTGGGGACCCCTACTCTATCAGATACAGGAATAAAGGACGATGCATTTATTTACAAGATTTTATACTATTAGAGCTACTCCATTTCGATGATGTTTACTATTTTCACCAGAGTAGTAGATAGCATAATCTCCTATTCTACACATTCCATTTTCAGGCCAGCGCATTTCAATCACTCCCAGTATAGAGATATTGTATTTGAACATTACAAATATTCAAATACAATATCTCAGAGCACAGAACCCCCCAAAACACATCAAGGCAGTGATAATCTCTAGGAGATTATTATCAATATGGCTATTTAATTTGAAGAGAACACCTAAAAACTGTTTTATAACAATACTTAGGTATCCTATTATAGTAGATAAATTTAAAAACGTAACCAAGAATTTTCCTGGTTCCCATATTGTAAATGTATCAATTTCACAATTACTCCTTTGCAAACTCCTTTGATTAATTTACTAACATCAATTTTATATTAGAGTTTGTACTTCTAGTCACTTTTTCTTTTCTCTTTGGGCAGCCGTTTTCAGGTGACGAAAACAAGAAGGAAATAAATATATTTTTTCATTAAGTTATCATATTTGTATTCCAAAGTTGCAGTTAAGTTGTTTAGATTGTCAAATATGCAATTACTGCAGTGGTTTAATAATTTTCTGCCGTAATTGCATGTCTTGCTCTTTTTATGTAATCTAAATCATTTATATCTTTGGAACCTAATCAATTTCTAAAGTAATTAATTTTCTGTAAAACATCTTCAAAAGTTTCCCTAATAAGAATACATTTATTTTATGTATTTGTGTATTTGTTTTTTCTGACCAATTAAAGTTCATAAAAGTGGGTGAGTTTTAGTCACCCACAACAAAGCAATCCAAGGTTACCAATTACTTAAAAATAGTACAACAGAACCGTAAGTTGGGTGTACAACAATTGGCCACAACCAACTTGCCATGGCCAACTCATCACAGCCAATTTGTTGTAGCCATGGTCAAGTTACTGCAGGATAACTCATCAAGGCCAGCTTGCCATGGGACAACTCACCACAGGATAAGAGCTACACTAATGAAGAAATAATTAAATTGAATTATTGGATTGTCCCACAGCAATTTGTCCTGTGGTGAGTTGTCTATGATGAATTGTCCCATAACAAATTGGCCATGATGAGTTAGCTGCAGCAAATTGGCTGTGGTGAGTTGGCAATGGCGATTTGGCTGTGGTAAGTTGGTTGTAGTGAATTGTGCCATTCCACACAGGTTTCTATCCTTATGTTTGTTCAGCAGAATTAGGAAGAAAAAATAATCCACACTTCCTTATTTTAGTTTGCTTTCAACAGTCCTATTTCTTCTTGTTTAAACAATAAAGAAATCTCGAAAATGGCAGAGCTTCAAAAAAGTGAACCTCCTTTAGCTAATACAGATAAATTGGTTAAGAAATGAAAGGTATGACTTATTGTCCATTTGAAAAATAACTTCCAAAACCACTGTTTTTCCATCAATGAACTGATTACACTCTTATCCCCCCCCCCCAGTTGCCAGCTCCCCAGCTAATTGTGAAGCACAGCATTGTGAAGATATTTGCAGACCGTTGCTATATGGAAGATCTTGTGGGTTGATTCTGGGACTTCCCGTAGCCCAGGCGAGTCATATGAACAAAGGAAAGCCAACAGTCCAGAGAGAGAAACCTTTGTCAGCTACGTTCACAGGAAGTCCCCAAGACTATACAAGTCTGAAATATATAATTGAAAGAAAGAAAGCTCTAAGGTAGTTTTGTATTTATAAGGTGGGTTTGAAAATGTTTTTTTTTCTGTTTTCTTCTTATATATAATGTTTGAGTAACTCTTAAACTTAATAAAATATTATACGGGCTGTTTAAATTTTTTTTTGCCTTTTAAGGTTAAAACATTTGAGAGAGTATAATAAATTAAATTTGAGAGAGTATAATAAATTGTGCTAATATAAATAATAGTTTATAAATATTAATAGGTATAAATATATATTATTTCCCACAACCAAAATAAAAAATAGTATATCTGGTTAAATTGAATTCTAATTTCTCCCCTTTTACCCTACACACTCTTTCCTTTTCCCTTTTCCTTCCTGTTTCTCATTATTTTTATTTTTTATAATTTTTATTGAATTAACTAATACAATTTTCAATATTTGATGCACATCTTTTTTCCATCCTTGAACATCACTTATATTTTAACAATGTGGTCATTTGGAATAAGTATTTTTTTTAAAAGAAACAATAAAATGACTGTTTAGATACTTCCAGCTTTTGGATTTTCTATGACAGCATTTTTTTCTGTTTTTTTTTTTTAAATTATTTTTATATTCACTATGTTTTTAAAATTCACCTTAGGCAATTAATCTTAACAGTGGAGTTTATTCCTATATGAATTAAAACCATTCTAAATCCATTCCCAGCTAGATACACTTCAATAGAAGAAAATCACTTTGTTAACCAAAAATACTTTTATATATTTTTGGATAATTTGCTTTAGTAGCCCTCATTATATAATACAGTGAAGAAAACAAGTTCCAAGATTTTTATATAAAATTACAACATATTAAACTGATCAGCTAGTTAAACATAACTAATTGAACCAAATCAATTGATTAATTATTACTGACTAAACAATAATATTGACTATCGCCTAACAAAGCAATTATTATTGACTATGGTTGCCTAATAAAGGACTGCATCCTTCATTAAGTGTCCTGTGAATAAATGTTACAGAAGATCAAACTATAATTAGTCAAAATAGTGCATTATGCCTAATAAAATTTCTTTTGTTTTTAAGATGTTTTATTGATTTTATTTTTTATTGTTAACCATAGCCTTAAATGTTTTAAATCAATAAATATTTAAATTAAGAAGTAAGTATTTTTAAACATCTATATAAATCCATGTATAAAATTTGTTTGCCTCGTGAATAGGTGAGATGATAGACTCACTATAAAACTTATACTATGCTGAGTGTGGATCAAAATGCATGGAAAACAGAAGTAGCACTTTTTGTACTCTGCTCGATATATTGTCCTTCCTATTTGCTGAATACCATATTCACTCTCCAAGATGAACACTTTTTATAGACAAAAGTGCTGAACAGAAATTGAAAGTATGGGCACATGACTTCAAATATCCAGGTACACTAAGGCTACAATATTCTGCCTATTCATTAAAATTGGATAGAATTGTATCCAGGGGTGTGTTCCTGCCAGTTCTAACCTCTTCTATAGAAGAGGTTCCACAAATCTACAGTGTCGTTTAGAACGGGTTCCAGCTCCCTCCCCCAGCCCGTCTGGACATCATCAAGATGAAGAGTGAGAGGAGGAATTCTGGAGTTAAAGTCCACAAGTCTTAAAGCTGTCAAGTTTGAACACCCCTGGGGGAGGATGTTTATAAAGGATTAGGGGTGCAAGGGTAACTTGACAGCTTTAAGGCACACTTCAATGCCAGAGTTCCTGAGCCAACATGACTGAAGGAAGAATTCTGGGAGTTGAAGCCCACAAGTCTTAAAGCTGTCAAGTTTGAACACCCCTGGGTTTTATTTCTAAAGGGTTAGGGGTGCAAGGGTCTTGTAACTTGACAGCTTTAAGACTTGCATGCTTCAAATGCCAGTGTTTCTGAGGCAACATTTTGGTTGCAAAGCAAGAGCGTTGTTACGTGAGTTTCACCATATTTTACAAGTTGGCCATGCCTACCCGGTCACATGACTGGCAAGCCACTCCCACCCAGTCACATGGCCAGCAAGCCACTCCCACAAAGCAGGCCACACCTACAGAAGAGGTTCTAAAAAAATTTGAAACCCACCACTGATTGTATCATATGAAAAAATGGTTAAAATTTACTGAATTCTATTTACTGAATTGTGAAACATAAACTTTCTGGCTTTACAAGATGTACCCACTGCCAATAAAAATTGCTATTATAAAGCTGTCATGATGAGGAATAATATGTTTGTTTATTTATGGCATTCCTCTTTATTTATATAATTTTATTTCATATTTGTTTTATTTATGAATGCTACATATGCTGTGATGTTACTGTATACTATACATTATCATGGGAGTGAATAAAGTAAATTTACATTTTATATTATTTTGAACTGTAAGCTATATACATTGGTCTAAGCAAGTTCTAACAAAATGGTTTTATTAACCTAACAAAGATTTTTTTAATCACTTGCCTCCAGAAGTTGTTGGTTGCTCCATCATTGGAGGCTTTTAACAGAAGTCTGAACAGCCACTTGTCTGGAATTATATAGTGTCTCCTGCTTGAGTAGGGGGTTGGACTAGAAGACCTCCAAGATCCGTTCCCTTCCATCTTTGTTATTTGTTAACTCAAAATGACATATTTCTGTACTTATTCATGTGTGTGCACGCTCATTATTATCCAGCTGTAATTGCAGTTGTTCTAACACCTAATAAGCTATGGTTGGAAAAACAAAGGCAGGTTAATTTGTGATTTCCGCTACTCATTTGGAGGCAAATTAAGTGTCAAGAAGCTAATATAGAACATATTTCATTTTATGAGATTCTAATTTAATTTGACACCATATTATTGATGGCTTAATATGGGTGGTTTATTTAAGAAAAGAAGTAATTTATCATTTATTTATTTATTTGCAACTGAATATTTAGTGATTAGTGATAGGCTGTGATAGTAAATCATAGCAGTGGCTGCTTGTCCTCAAGTGCACTAAACATCTGAAAATACTAGTATAATCTAACATCATACTAGTATTTTTCAACAGTTTTTAATTCATATGTACATAATTTTACTTCAAAGTAAAATAGAATGAAGAAATTCTATACCCAAATAATTAAACTATTTTGTAAAGATAACATTTATATTTGTCATTTCTCCAAACTGCTAACCAGTCCAACATAAATTTTATATGGCTGTTATTTCATGTTTATTTAGAAAAAGGAAGAGAGGGAGGGAGGGAGGGAGGAAGTGACTATATCGACCAATAGAAAATAATAAGAGTTCAAATAACCATTCAGGACTATTGCTATTTTGATCAATCTGCTCTATCAATGTCATCAATAGAGGGGCTGGTCATAGAATTACCCATTTATAATGCCAGCGATTTTTTTCAAGGTTTATTGGGTTTTTATTTTTAAACATATATCAATATCAAGATATGAACAATGTGGCCTCTGGTTATGGTAATACAAATAACAAGAGTCAATTATTACATTAATCAAACTTATGTAATCCTAATATTAATATACTTTATTATTTTGAAGTAGTTATTCAATATTTTAATGTCCCATTCTTATGTCAATGATCTTCTTAAACATACATAGTAATATCATCTTTCAACCTCTCAGCTTTCCATCTAATTATTATTTATTTTCAATTTATATAGAAATTATAACTACTAGTATCCCCCCTAATTCTTATTTCTGGCTTCTAGTCAGGTCACTCTTACAAACCCTAATATTAAAACACATATTTATGTTAATACATAGCCTTTTATAGAAAGATGTATATTCTTATTTCTACCTCTATTTCTAGTTTTTAATCAGGCCATCATTATATTAGAAAAAGGAAGAAAGGAAGAAAGGAAGAAAGGAAGAAAGGAAGAAAGAAAGAAAGAAAGAAAGAAAGAAAGAAAGAAAGAAAGAAAGGGAAAAATAACTATTGTATCCATCATCCCTTGCCTGTTTTAATACTTCAATTCTTATTCGCTTTTTGGCTTTCCTCCCATACTCCTCTCTTGGATCTTTGTCTCTGTCAACATCTGTATCTTCTAGATATTTTTCCTCTCTCTATCCTCCTAAGCTGCCATATCTCCAGAGTATCCACCCATATTCCTATCTCCCTTTCAAAAACTTCTGGTTTCAATTCTCCTGGTTGACGTTGCTGCAAGATCAGACACGAGGAGCAGGTCTCCGTGCTCCTGTGCCAAATCCCACCATTAGTGGGCTCCGTGAGGAGCCAAAGCCTCCCTGTAGGGGAGGTGAAGCAAAGAGGGGTGCCCTGCATGGTCACAGAGTTGCAACTCTCCTGCCTGACCTGGGGTTTTTCTTTCCCTCTCAGCCACAATGAGAAGAAGCAGCCTAAACATGGCTGCCACAAAGCTGGGGCAACCAAAGAACACTTAAGACTGGTGCTGGAGCAGAGTTAGTGAACAGTAATTGGAGCTGGGTGAGAAGATTCTCTTTTTTTTTTGCATTTAGTCCCTAAATTTAAAGGAAAAAAGAAGAAAATTCAGAGAAGAAAAACTCTTAGAATTATATTTTTTAAAGCAGTGAACAACCATAGAGAGAAAAATCCCAGACTCGAATGAAAGGAACTGAGGGGAAAAAAGATAAAGATCTTTTAATCAAAGAAAATTGGATTTTAAACTGGGTAGGCATTGTTATGGAAAGGCATAATAATATGCTGGAACTATGTACTTGAATTAATTCGAGTATTTAATTTTGTCTTTATAAAAGTTGGATTTTAATTTATCACGTTTGAAACAACCTTTGTTGATGCTGCCATCTACTGGTGAATGGAATATACTGCACCCCTACAAATGTAGGAAAATTTTGACAGAAGAAATAAGCAACATCTTTTTGAAGGATCGTGGTGATACTAACTGGCCTATAATTAATTACTATTTACTATTTTAAGTAAAATGACTTTTGTTGTGCAGAAACTGTCTGGACTATTTAAATGGAATTAATTAATAACCCTGAGATGTAAAGAGCTATGATTACTGATTGAACAAAACTGGAACTGAATATATTGTTTGTGGCCTGACTAAAAGTGGACTTATCAAACTAAAACAATATGCCTTTTCAGGGGGAAATGAGTGAGATTTCAAGAGAAATGGTGTGGATGTTTCAAAGCATTAGGGATACCATGATAAAGAACAAAAGAGAGATAAAAGATTTAAAAAGGCATTAAGTCACAAAGTAAAAAATACGACACAACTGGCAATGAATGAAAACCAAAGAGTCCAGGAAAGAGAGGAGAAGGTGGAAAGAATAGAGGAAAAGATAGAACAGACAAATCATCAAATAAAACAAAGAGGATCAGAATTTTTTTGAGAGAGATATAATGGAATTGGAAGTAGATAATCTGGAAGATTTTTTTTAATACCAGCCATTTTTATTTTCACTTTTTCAGCTTAAAAAAAAAGAGAGATAAAGCTGCCTTCCCCAAAATTGTACCATTATCATAAATTCTGCTGTTCTTTAAGCCCATATTGGGATTTTTTTACTGTTTGTTTTAAATTTGAAGTTTGTGAGACAGTCTATTATTGCCCAGATGCTTGAAAATGTTCCACCTGATGGAACAAATCCCAGATATTTTCTATGAGGCTACTGGTTTACCTATCTGAAGCCATTGACATGGCTGCCCCTTCACATGTAAAGCACTACAGCTTTGATTTTGACATCTAATACAAGACAATGAGAACTGTTTTGCATAAAAAAACATAAAGTCTCATTGTGTAAAAAAAATTGGTATGAAGGTGTTACAAGAAATGTCCATCTAGGTTCAGTTCCAAGTAGGGAGAAAAGCGCTGGAAACATGGAGGCTGCTTGGAAGGATGATTTAATGGTGAATAGGACCACATGGGTTTGAAGTCCTAGACAGCTAACAACATGGAGTGGAGTGTGTGTGTTATTTGTACCCTCTTGGCCTTTTTGACCTTGAGCTTCCTGTTCCTGTGGCAAAGACATGTTGGTTTCAGATTTCCATGTGGAGTCATGTTTGTCTGAATCGAGTTTGATTGAACCTTGCTGGGTGATGTAATGAAGGGCTTGGTTGTACCATGTGGTAAGTTCTGTTGCTAGATGGGTAGATGGCTAATTCTATTATATACTGGAAGAGTCATGTCTTAATTCCATCACCCTGGAGTTGAGGTCTTTTTTTTTTTGTAGACAGGCTGGCCCAGTCTTAATGTGCGCCAAATATCTGTTGGGGGCAGGGAGCTGCAGGAAGCTGCTTTGTCTTTTAAAACACTTCTCATCCAGGGAAGTATAATATTCTGCCTTTTTAATATTTCCAAAAATATTTCATTCTTCTAGTAGAGGGGTGGATGCTAACTTTCTACAAAGGGAAGAAGCCTGAACTTTTTCTTGACAAGTCAAGAAAATTTAAAGCAAAGTTTCATGTTTCAGTCCAGTCTAGAAAAAGACTTGAATTATTTTGCAGAAACAAAAACAGTCTAGCAAATCACCTGAGGTTGTTTGCAAACGTAACTTAGAATCATTAGACTGCAATTCTCTGTGATCACAAATCATGCTATGCCAAATACAATTATTTTCTTTTAGTGTGAGATATGGTCTTAGCTATTGTAGTTAGTATAATGTTCAAATCAAACCATTGTGCGTTGATTTCAAGAACTATAGCAAAAATCCTTTAACTTGACATTACATCCCAATGCAGCCTTGACAGACCAATGCTACTCATGTTTATGCAGAAAGCAACATTCACTGAATTCAACAGATTACTTCCAAGTATGTGAATATAGAAATAGAATCCTATTATAGAATACATTTCACTATATTCATCAAGGCTTATTTCTAAAGTGCATATGGTTGGTTAAGCTTATACTGTCAGACTCAGAAAAAACCCACAGCTATTTATCAAGCCAATTGTGCTTTCCCATGATGCTTTTAAAGATAATCTATAGAAATGTGTATCTTTTAAAACAGACTGGATGACTTTGAAATAAAAAGCAATTCTTTCAGTTAGGTTACCTTAAAACATTGAAATGCATTTTATTGCATGACTAAGTGCCAGCCCAAAAATAATAGAAGAATACAACTAACATGAAAATTTCCTTCTCCTTCTTCTTCCTCCTTCTCCTCCCCCGCCCCTCTGAAAGAGAAACACATTTACTTTTGTTTTTAATACTCATACTTATGGATGACTGCAACCCAGATTGATTGCTAGCCTGAAGGCTAATTTCTTCTGAAATTGCTGTTTCGTTAACAAGAGACTAAAGCAAAATAACTGCTGATAAAATATTGTGTGTGCAACTTGGTCATATAGTTAGGAGTGTTAATATCAATTAATTCTACACATACTTGTTTTAAAACAACATCATTTTCCCTTCACCATGTATGTAATTACACAGCTGTAACTAATAGCCATGGAGAAGCAATCTACCATCTAAACAACTGGCATTAGCGTTCAAAGTATTACTTGCACTTCGGTTCTTTTATTTTCACAGACTGAGTGAGGGATTATTAGAGATTATTAAATGTACATATGTTTTTTAGTAAAAGGCTCAACTTCCTCTGTGAATTTGGCTTTTTATGGCTTATAATAGCCTTTTTTTCTTCAGTTTTACAGTTCAAGATACTTAACATTAATTTCCCCCATTTTTTAATTATACACACACACACACACACACAAACACACACAGAGGTGAAACTCGAAAAATTAGAATATCGTGCAAAAGTTCATTTATTTCAGTAATGCAACTTAAAAGGTGAAACTAATATATGAGATAGACTCATTACATGCAAAGCAAGATAGTTCAAACCGTGATTTGTCATAATTGTGATGATTATGGCTTACAGCTCATGAAAACCCCAAATCCACAATCTCAGAAAATTAGAATATTACATGCAATCAATAAAACAAGGGTTGTACATAGAACAATATCGGACCTCTGAAAAATATAAGTATCTCAGTACTTGATTTGGGCTCCTTTTGCAGCGATTAATGCCTCAATGCGGCGTGGCATGGAAGCTATCAGTCTGTGGCACTGCTGAGGTGTTATGGAAGACCAGGATGCTTCAATAGCTACCTTCAACTCTTCTGCATTGTTCGGTCTCATGTCTCTCATCTTTCTCTTGGCAATGCCAAGGTCAGGCAAGTTTGCAGGCCAATCAAGCACAGTAATCCTACGGTCGTTGAACCAGGTTTTGGTGCTTTTGGCAGTGTGGGCAGGTGCCAAGTCCTGCTGAAAAATGAAGTCAGCATCCCCATAAAGCTTGTCTGCGGAAGGAAGCATGAAGTGCTCCAAAATCTCCTGGTAGACGGCTGCGTTGACCCTAGACTTAATGAAGCACAGTGGACCAACACCAGCAGATGACATGGCTCCCCAAATCAATACAGACTGAGGAAACTTTACACTGGACTTCAAGCATCTTGCAGTGTGTACCTCTCCATTCTTCCTCCATTCTCTGGGTCCTTGGTTTCCAAATGTGATACAAAAGTTGCTCTCATCAGAAAAGAGGACTTTGGACCACTGAGCAACAGACCAGGTCTGTTTTTTTTTAGCCCAGGTAAGACGCTTCTGACTCCAGCCTCAGTCCATTCCTTGTAAAAGTCCCCAACACTTTTGAATGACCTTTTTCTGACAATCCTCTCCAGCTGTGGTCATCCCTGCTGCTTGTGCACCTTTTTCTTCCACAGTTTTCCCTTTCACATAACTTTCTATTAATGTGCTTTGATACAGCACTTTGGGAACATCCAACTTCTTTTGCAATTACCTTTTGAGGCTTTCCCTCCTTCTGGAGGGTATCAATGATGATTTTCTGCCCAACTGTCAGGTCAGCAGTCTTTCCCATGATTGTGATTCCTACTGAACAAGACTGAGAGACCATTTAAAGGCTCAGCAAACCTTTGCAGGTGTTATGGTTTAATTAGCTCATTAGAGTGGGATACTTTGAGCCTAGAATATTGCACCTTTTCACAATATTCTAATTTTCTGAGATTGTGGATTTGGAGTTTTCATGAACTGTAAGCCATAATCATCACAATTATGACAAATCACGGCTTGAACTTTCTTGCTTTGCATGTAATGAGTCTATCTCATATATTAGTTTCATCTTTTAAATTGCATTACTGAAATAAATGAACTTTTGCACGATATTCTAATTTTTTGAGTTTCACCTGTATATGTATGTACGTATATACATACATACATACATACATACATACATACATACATACATACATATGAGCTAATATTTACCTCAATATAAAGTATTACATATTTCATTTACTATGTGTCATTACCATTAACCAGGTAATTTATCCCCTTTTCAAAACATTTTCATCTTGGTCTCATGTGGGTTGATAGATTATTGGAAACTTCAATATTTTTAACTGAGTTTTTATGAAATTACATAATAGAGAAAAAAGAATAGAAAATAAATTGAAAAAATATTTGGGGACCTATTTTATAGCTGTTCATTATAGTATTTCAAAAAGCAATGACACTTTGCTTCAGTAAACACACAGAATAAATTACAATGTTAACAGTAAATTTTGCCCTTTCACTATACCAGGAAATATAATACATTTTACAAATTGTACATAGTTTTGAGAAGAGGTACTTCCTGCTTCATTGCCTCTGTAATACACTGTCCCCCTCCCCTTTTCCTCCTTTTTTTTTTAGCCTGATGAATGTTTTATTTATAACAATGCTAAAGTGAATGCTATCGTATTTCCTTTGTTAAAAAGGGTATAAGATCAAGATTTTACTAAAGTTCAAAGTCAACGTCACCATTAATTGTTTTGGGTTGTGTAAATATGAATTTCACTTAATTGTTATGAAGCTTGAACAAATCTTGTTTCATCCAGCCACATACCTTTGGGGTATTTTTAGAGCAGATTTTTATTGTTTTTTTTCCTTCCATAACATCTTACAATCATTACATCAATGTTGTTATGTCATCATACCTGTACATATCAATCTTATTTTGCTTCTATATTTATATACCTTTATCTATAGTTCTAAACCTATCTCTATTGTTTCTCGGCTGAATTAATTTTATTCCTGTTTTGCAACCATTTGTACCAATTATCCCAAATTCCATAATATTCAGACTCTTCTTTGTCCTTTAATTTTAATGTTAACTTGTCCATTTCTGCACAATCCAAACTTTTCTGAATCACTAATTCGTCTGGGGGAATATTACTTTGTTTCCAGAATTGGGCAAACTCTATTCTAGCTGTAGTCAGAAGGTGTATTAGTATGTATTTAATTTTCTTTCTATATTTCCCCTTGGTTATTCCCAGCAGAAAGAGTTCAGATTCTATTTGTTCCTCTGTAATTTGTTGTACCCATTTCCAAATTTTCATCCAATATTTTTGAGTTTCGGGCAGGTCCACCATATATGATAGAAAGTCTCTTGTGTTTTTTTGCACTTCCAGTGCAAGTCGGATTCATGTCCGGGTACATTTTGTCCAATTTATTGGTAGTAAATGCCAACGATAGAACATTTTATACATGTTTTCTTTGAGTGCTACTGATTGTATTAGTTTATAATTTACGTTCCAAATCCTTTCCCAATCCACTAAATCTATATTATGTCCAAATTTTTTGGCCATGATAGCCCATGCTATCATGCAACCTTTAACTACTTCTTCCAATGTTACTTCTAATAAATATTTGTAGATTTTCGTTATGAATTTATTTTCTGGGACAATTAAAATTTTATCTATTTGTTGTTATTCTGTGTATATTCCATATTCTTTTACATCTTTTTAATATCTCGATTGTAATTTATTTATACCAACAGTGCTATATCTTAAAAGTGCAATTATTTCATTATATCCTTAATGTGATTAATTCAAATACTTGTTTACGGTATTGTAAATATATATAAATATTGTATATAATTGTAACTTAATTGTTTAAATTCTATTTATCATAACCTACAAAATTTTCTTATGTATATCTTCCAATAAGTATTTCACCAAACTATTAATGCAGTCAATTCATTCAACACCTTTTCTTTTACTTTTTTTTTAAGTTCTGGGTTGAATTAATTTTCTGTTCAGTCTTTGCAAAATTGTCTTCTGCTCTAAACAGTTCTGGGTAGTTTCGACACAGCTGTTGCATCACCCTCTTCCCCTACTGTTTCGCTGTCCTCTTTTTTTCCCCTGCTAGCCACCAGCCGTCACCCCCAAGCACACCACAGTTCTCCAAGTCATCCCTCTCGGTTTCTTTCCACTTGAGTCTGTATGTCTTAGAGTCAGTTCGTGTTCTTTCTTGTTGTCTCCCCTCCCGATCGCTCACTTACACCAGTTAGTTCTTTTGGGCCAGTCTTTTGTCTCTAAAAGCTGCTCTCGCCTCTGCTAAGTTGGCACTCTTTTATAGGGCTTTCTAGAGACTCACTGCTTTGCCCGTTCTTCTCTGTGATCCTCCTTTTCTGCCAACGCTCACCGCTGTTTTCACTCGCAAGCCAATCCATTAATCCTCTTGATGCCACAAGAAGTTGATTAAATTTTTCCTTCCCCTTTTGGATAGCTTGTCGAGACTTCAGGTCCGCCATTGTAACAAAGCAGACCTCGTCCTCCGCCTCATTATTCCTAGGATTTCCCTACTCCTCCGTGTCTCTCTCCAAGATCAGCGTATCCCCGCAGTGTAGATTGAGAAGTCAGAGCCCTGATTTCTTCCCCATACTCATCTCAACATCACCACCGGAAGTCCAGCCACATACCTTTGTAATAGGAAATAAACTGAGGAATGTTTGGGCAGATGCTCTACATCTGTACTTAATGCTATCAGGATGGTATTTATAGTCTATGCTTTGAGAACTTAAGGGAAGTGAAACGCTATACCATTCTGAGAGTTTCTAAATACTTCTTCCTCATTCCCATTGAATGCCAGAATATGAATAGCTCCTACACCTAATGCACTGTATATAATCATTTAAAGTGTATAGGCTCATATGCACAATTACCTTTAGAGCTTTCCAAACCCATAGAATAGCATGTCCCTATCCACATCTGAGGAGTTTGGTAAGGATGAAACCGGTCACCTGTGGTGAGTCCTAATGGTCAATATAACTGAAATGCCACATAGGATATGCACTGTGTAAAAATGTAAGGGGGGGGGGGGCGGGAAAGCCAGAGGATGGAAGTTATTTTAAATGTTTGTCACTGATGTAAAAACTATTCCATACCAACAAAGACAATAGAATAAAAATAAGTAGATTAGCACAATGGAGGGCATTGTATTGTCAATATTGGGGCAATATCATATGTGCAACTTAAAATTGGGGGACAAACATGTATGCACTAATATGAAAACTTTTCCATACTTTCATTAATCACGTTAACATATACTTGGGTATAGCTTCATTTTTTATTTGAATATTATGGTTGCCTTGCATGTGTGCTACTCTGCAAAGATCTATATTTTTAAACATAATGGCTATCAATCCTCTAATCCTTAAAAAGAATAAAGTCCCTATTTTCTGCTTTTTCTTGCCATCAAGAAGCATCCTGTTTGGTACAGGATATACTATTGGGATAGATTGGCTTCATCTATCTTAAATGCCTTTCAACTATTTCTATTATTACATTTTGATCCTTCCTTGCTTATTGAGTTAGAATCATCTGACAGTTGTTAAATTCATCTGCCCTTACAGCCATCCTCAAGTGATTCAGCAGCAAGGAAGGCCATTCCAGGCTCCTTTCTTGCTTCTGAACTGCTTGAGGACTGCTCTGTGACTAAAAAGGAGGCACAGAGGTTCGCATGCACCATTCTGGGCCTCCTTCCTCGTCGCTGAACCACTTTGGGCTGGCTTTGGAGAGGAAAAAGGAGGTACGGAGGGCCGCACACGTACATCCGGACCTCCTTCCTTGCCGCTGAACTGCTTAAGAATAGCTTCGGTGGTAAAAAAAAACAAAAAAAACCCAGGCGCGTAGGGCCATGCGCGCACCCCCGCACTCCCCTTCTCACCGGCAATGCGCTTGAGGATTGTGTCCCTGTAGGCTTCGTCAGCCCTTTGCAAAAAGCCTCTGCTGGCAGGAACAG
Source organism: Natrix helvetica (assembly GCF_964273705.1). Taxonomy (NCBI): domain Eukaryota; kingdom Metazoa; phylum Chordata; class Lepidosauria; order Squamata; family Natricidae; genus Natrix; species Natrix helvetica. Next base: position 70,451,588 of record NC_138554.1, on the reverse strand, counting down.
AGCTTTGGAGGGAGGCATCCACCCCTCCCAAACTTCGCTGGTGCTGACAAAGACTTTTTGCAAAGGGCTGCTGAAGCCTATAGGGATGCAATCTCCCTGCAGGCTTTGGCAAGGTAATGGCAAATAGAGGGAAGGCTGAAGAACCGAAGCCTTCCCTCCATTTGCAAACATCTAGGTTTCAATTTGCAGATGATAGAGGCCTAAAGTGGGAGAGCATATTATAGTATAGTCTTTATTGACATTGTACAACATAAGTATAACGAAATTGGTTTTAGCCTCACTGGTGCAAAACTATAGGAAATGAAAAAAGAAAGAAAAAGAAAAACTAGTACAACTGTGCTACTGATCTTGCATAATTTTGCACTATGTTAGGCCTGTTCTCTACGAAAGCATGAAGCAATAATGTAGGCAAAGAAAATGTGAGAGAGAGAGATCTTCGCAAGGTGAGTCTCCACAGGCTGAGTGCCTATGAAGAACCAGGGGGTGGGATGGAGATAGGCAGGGTGAATACTGCAGAGCCTTTGCTTGTTCAGTCCCGGCTTTTACAGAAGCAAGAAACAGACTCCCTGCAAAGAAAAACCCCTCTTTAACACACTGGGTATTAACTGCATTCACCAACAGAAAGTCCAGGCAAGAGTCCGAAAAAGAGTTAACTGAGGCAATAGTCCTTCGAAACACACATGGAGCAAACTTTTTAGAAATGTAAACTGTTGTTTGCTTCAACCACCCCTCCCTCTTCCTCCTATTTATTTCCCAACCAGAGAGGGGCCATTCAGCATCCACATTTGCTTTGCTTCCGAAGCTGACTCATTGTCCTCCATTGTTCACCTTTTCTATCTGCTCTGTGTATAAGCGCATCTGAAACAGGCTCCAGCTGTTCCTCCTCCTCACTCATCTCTGACTCCAAAGGCAGCTGCCTCTCCGGTGCCTGGAAAATACCAGAGGGCCCTGGCTCTATCTTTGTGTCTGATGCTGAGCATCCATCAGAGTCTCCCCTAGGGACCAGAACTGGCTAAAGTTCTTCCTCATGAATCTGCTGCCAGCTCTGCTGGAAGGCCACAATAATGCAGTCATTTGTAAGGGCGAACAACTGCCATGGTGTTGGAATGTTAATAATTTCAGGACTTGTTTGTAAATGCTAGGGCAGTGATGGCTAACCATTTTGTTGTCACATGCTGAAAATGTGCACATGCCCACACCCATAATGCAATGCACGTGTGACACCCCCGCATGCTCCTCCTTGTGAACATGCGCCTGTGACCCCTCCCACTCCCCTCGTGCATGCATGCGCGTCCCCCCTCACATTCCTAGAATTTTGGATCTAGCAGGCCTTCCTGAAGCCTCTTGGGACCAAAAAAGAGGCAGGGGAGACACCACACTCTCCAAACGTTCCCACTCCCTATGCATGCATGTGTGATCCCTTGTGCCTGCGCCCCACTCCCGTGTATGAGCAGCAGACCCGAAAATCAGCTGGCCAGCATGTGCGTGCATGTGTAGTATAGCTGAGCGGGGCTGACAGCTCACGTGCCAGCAGAGAAGGCTCTGTGTGTTACCTGTGGCACATGTGCCATAGGTTCGCCATCACCGTGCTAGGGCTGCTTATCGCTTAACTTTAAACATCCACTAAGGGAACACTCGTAACCCGAGAATAACTGTATTATAATACTTCCTTTTTGGATGTTCTAATAGTTTGGGCTGATGCTGGTTGGAACGCACAGCCCTGAAGTATCCCAATGACAAGCACCTTATTGATCAAAACTAGTATTTAAAATTGTACCAGGAAATAAAACAGGATTCAATGCAGAACCCACATAATTGGTGTCATACGCTTTCAACAGTGAGACCTAATAAGCATGTGGACTGCTGTATTCATTGCAGTTTCCAAATAGTCTTTAAGAGTAATTCATTAAATCACATCACAATAGTCTAATTGGATGGTAACATGGACATCAGGGGTGGGTTTACTGCCAGTTCGGTGCATGGGTGATTTGCACAGTTGTCTGAAAATAGGTCTGTGCATGCACAGAATATTAAAAATGTAAAAAAAAGTGTTGTGGCAACTGGGGAACCAGTTCAGGGGCATGGCAAGCCTGCCGTCCATACCGGTTCGACTTAGTTGCAATTTCCACTACCGTTTCACCTGAACCAGTACGAACTGGTAGCAACCCGCTTCTGAAGGACATGGATTGTATAATCAGATTCTTCTGGCCCAGGGGAAGCTGCAAGTAGTACATCAAACAAACCTGACCATTGGCCTCTCTGGGCTTAGTTTCACTTGCTGTTCCAGAAAAAGTGTGAATCCAGACAGGCTTCCAAACCACAGTGTCAATCTTTACAGGTAGTGCCTGCCTGTTGAGAAGTTACTAGTGGGAACATGAAGCCAGGAAATTTTGTCTTACTTGGATTCAGTTTCCACCTAATTCTGCCATCCATAGCATCAAAAAAAGGCAATAAAATTATTTTGTTATTATGCCTGTATTTGCTGGCAGATACATTTCCACAGACTCTCAGAAGAAGCAAATATGATATTTTTAAAAATATTCATACTTACACATGTAGTGGAGGAATGGGAGATGGATCATAATGATAACGTCCCTCGTGATGCCTTGTGTCAATTGGTACTGGAGGGTGGAAAGTTGGGAAAAGATGAGGTGGATCTGAAAAAGATAAAGTACAGATCTCATTATTTTAAATTTTAAATGTAGAATATTAAAAATATTTATTTTTTTACTGTTGTTTATAAAATGTAATGTAAATATGTTTATATTTATTAAACATTCGATTCTTTTAATGCAGCATTTATTTATTTAATGCAATACATGTTGCATTAAAAACAAACTTTTGTATTTATAAGTAATCCTTGGTTAATAACCATTTGTTCGGCAAACATTATGACACTGTTGAAGGAGCAGTGGGCTGTCAGATTCCTGAATGAAAAATAACTCTACAACAACATACTTTGATTGACTTTCAGGGCTGGCGTGACGAACAATAAGTTCACATGGTGCAATAGGACTAGTGTTTGTTAATAGGATTCACTGGGCTAGGGATTTTTTGTCTTTCACTGTGAATTGTAGCGTGTTAGGGGGTTGCATGAAGGGAGACTCAGCCAATCTCATTGTACATATGTTGTACTCAGACAATAAAGGTTTGAAATTGAGCTCACTTATGACCGATGCTCTAAGTTGTGGCTATAACAGCATCCTTACAATCACGAATCAAGCATCAATCAAGTTTACCGACCCAAAGTATATAAATCTAAATGCTATTGCTATTAAGAATCACAATATTCAATGATCACATGATCACTATTCATAACCTTCACTGCCAGTTTCAAATTTGGGGGCAATAAAGTCAATGGGGAAGCTGGCAGAAGATTGTAAATGGTGATCACATAACATTGATCACCATTTACCAACTTCCGTAAGAAACTCAAGACCCACTTGTTCAAATTAGCTGGCCTGGCCCAATTGTAATTGTAATCAGAAATATAGTATAATCTAATCCTGACCTTCCTGGATGGCATTTTAAATTTTTAAATTTTAGGGTTTTTAATTGGTTTTAATTGGAACTATTTTAACTATCGTTAGTTTGGTTATTGTACAGACTGTGTGTTTAAGTTGGTTTGTCTGGGTTTTGTTGTTTTGCTTTGTTGTCTATTGTATATTTATTGTCTGTACACCGCCGCGAGTCCCTTCGGGGAGAGGGGACGGTTTATAAATTTAATAAACTAAACTAAACTAAACTAAACTATTGGACTTATTAACTATACAGAATATGTTTAATAACTGAAACTGCTACAAGTGCCATTGTAAATTGGTGCAATCAAGTGACATCACACTTTATGGTCTTGTGATACTTAGTGATGGAGTTGTCACTCCCAATTACTATCATTAAGCAAGAATCACCTGTTTATGACTAATGCAATTGAACTTATTTGTGCATTTGTTTACTTTTTTATAATTTTGTATCACTCCAGTTTTGATAATTGTAGGGAGAGCTACTGTTCAGGGATATAAATTATATCCCAGAACACTGGAGATCACATTCAGTAATTATAATTATTTTTATTATTATTGCTTGGGTCCTGCTAGGCTTAATTTAGAATGTTCAGATAAGACTATTTTTCATGCAATCCAGTCATGTTTACTTTGACCTGTTAGCTTCCTATGATATTAGTAAAATAGATATCATGCAGTATCTAATTTTTGTTTGGCCAAGAGGTCGAGGATTGAATTTAGCATCTTTACAAAGAATATTCTTTATTACTGAATTCTGACTCCCACTTCTCATTTCATATACTTTTTATAGTCTTGCAGAATTGTACGAGATATTCAGTTCTGCCAAGACTGGAGAAGTATATGACAAAGATAGCAGTTTAACTAGGTTCAACATAAATTTTATTTGTATGAACCTAAGCCAAATGCTTAAGAAACAGATTATGATTCTATCATTTTGCCATGGCAAATGTAACATTCTTATCTAACGTTCTCTTTGTACTACTTTAAATTGTCAGACATGTGTAGTGTCACATCACATGGATCAGCTACTATTTTATAAGCACATCTCAAGAAATTAAAATTAGATTTTAAAGAGTTAGGAAAAAGCAATGAAATATTAGTAAAATATAATATTGTAATGTAAAGAGTAAAATTACAGAGTAACACTGAAGAAAAGAAACCTAAAAGAATACAAATTTGGCAAATTACAGAGTAACACTGAAGAAAAGAAACCTAAAAGAATACAAATTTGGCAATTAAGAAATTATACAAGACTTTATTCTTAATTGTTAAAACCACTGCACAAAAACTTGTAACCAAACGACATGTTTGATGAAATTGGGTTTTTTTTTTCTTTTCTCCTCCCTGCTCTTGTTCTGTATGTGTTGTCTTGTCTTCTTTAAAGAAAAAAAAAGAAATTATACAAGAATATGTTACTTAAAAAATTGAAACCATGTACCATGAAAAATAAAATTTATGTTATATGCAGGATATAAATCAAATAAGTATGGAAAAAAAAACATTTAAGACACAAACAGTGATAAAGTAAGTTATGAATGGCGTAGTGGCCATTCAGTTAGGAGGATTGAAAGTTTAATCCTAGGTAGAGGAAGATGGTTCTCTCCTAGAATGCAAAGAAAAATATCTGCTGTAGTATTGGTGTGCATCTAGAAGGGCATCCGGCCAGGAAATGCTCAACTCCATCCTGTTACCTTGATTCTATCCCAAATTAAGGATAGAGGGTCATAAAAAGGGAGGAGTAAGAAACTAAGTTGGAGGTTTTTTATTTCAAAAACCATATTCATGTATTTATTTCATCAAATATAAGGTAGAACCCAGTAAGAGATATGAATCAAACTTGTTAAATCTAATTCACAGAATAAACACATAACTATTGAGAGTGAGCAAATAAATTCAAAAACATGTAAGATCATACCACCCAATTTCAAGTTAAGATAGTATTATTATGTATATTAATATTTTCTAGACACTCCTAAAGTATTTTCATGCTTATAATTGTTTATGTACTTTTAATTATTACCATAAGAACCATGCAGATACAATTGTAGTTATTTTTATTAATTGAGAAAACTTTTTTCCTACTTTTCTAGATAGCACACAAAAATATTTCAACGCCATTTTCTTCCACAAGATACAATTTTGGGATTTTCAGCAGTACAGAAATATCTGATTATCATTGTTATTCAATGCTACAAAGTTGAGATGTTTCTGTGGAAAGCTTGTGGGAATTCTGTATTTATTGACTTTGCCTAGATTTAGATAATGAGAGAGCTTAACATTCAAGTTCTGTTCCAGCTTTTTTTCATACAGTTGATAAACTGACCATTCCTTAGGACAGCGATGGCGAACCTTTTTTGGCTCACGTGCCATAAGTGGGGGGAGCGCAGGGGGTAGTGTGCAGGCGTGCCGCACCCATAATGCAATGCGCGACCCCCCCAGTGCGCATGCGCACACTACAGGTGCGACCCCATTTTTTGCATGCTTTTTTTTGCCCTCCCCAGGCTTCAGAAGCTTTATAGGAGCCTGGGGAGGGCAAAAACATCCTCCCCCGCCCGCCCCCCCGGAAGCCCTCCGGAGGCTTGAGGGACCTTCAGGATGGTTCCCTGAAGCCTCTGGAGTAGTCAAAACGACCCTCCGAGCAAACCGGAAGTGACTTCCGGTTTGCTCGGAGGGTCATTTTGAGTGCTCCGAAGGCTTGAGGGACCTTCAGGATGGTTCCCTGAAGCCACCGGAGCAGTCAAAACAACCCTCCGAGCAAACCGGAAGTCTATTCCCGTACTTCCGGTTTGCCTGTAGGGCTGGTTTTCTGCACTCCGGAGGCTTCAGGGAAGCTCATGAAGCCTCCGGAGGGCCTCTGGGGAGGGGAGGCTCTTTTCACCCTCCCCAGGCTCCTATAAAGACTCTGGAGCCTGGGGAGGTCGAAAAATGGCTTTTAAAAAGTGTGAACTCAGCTGGCAAGCGCGCACATGCTAGTATCTTTGCTTTGAAATAATCAAATGGCTTAGAAATATTTTTTAATAGTATGCACACTGAAAAATGTTTTATTGATTTAATTTTTTGCTGATGGATGTGAATTACTTTTCCTCATATTTACTATTGTATCTGTTTGGATTAAGGCTATTCAATTTCATTATGTTTCTGTTTTTAATTATCTGTTTCCTCGTTTTTTCCATCACTTTGAGAAGAGTGGAAAGATTAGTAATATTTTTTAACATTTATGCTCTCTTCCCTTTTCCTCTTTCTTCACTTTTCCCTTGCTTTTTCTTCCTCACCTTAAATCTACCTTCATTTAAGATTAACTTTCCCATTTCACTGCAACAAAACGTGATGAATTCCCTGGGTCCTGTAAAATCCCTTTGCTTCATTGACCAAGCGTACATACCCTGCTAAGCTTACTGAATTTAGCAAGTTTCATACATCCAGAATAGACTTTGTATTATACTATGGCAGTCAAAGATATTTGGAAGAGAAAGAGAAGTGTAGACAAGTTTATGCCTTTAGAGTCAGATAAATTAGTAATATAATGTGCATCATCTCTTAAGGACATAAAGGGAGAAATTTATAGAGATTCCAGATCTATCAGCCACCTTTTAAAAGTTACTCTAATATACTATACATACACTCTCCAGTAATTCTTCAGCAATAAAAATAAATTTTCATTTTAAAGAGACAATACCATAATATCATCAAATCATCATTAATCTTATTTTATCTATTTCTTCTCAAGAAATCTACATTAAAATATATTAATTTTGAGAAGGCTCCAATGATTATAAAAACAACTAATATAAATCTTATATTATTAGTGAAGACTTTTCCAATACATTCCTATGTGGTAACTTAATGAAGCAAATATCATAGCATTCCTCAGA